>NC_041382.1:478505601-478595898 GCF_002162155.2 Triticum dicoccoides | reverse complement strand
ACGTGATGCATCATGAACCAGATCTGTGTGGGGACTGTGCATTTTTTGACGCATGCATGCACCACATCAAAATGTTGTGCTTTTGGTATTCAAACATATATGCATGCATCACGTATGTCCATACATATGTCTGGGGCACATACATGCAGTGGTTGTCTTTGGACACTCTCCCTCACTTGGTTATCATCGACGGCCTATATATTCGTGGGCCCGCGTGGACGTCTCCATCACTTCGACCAACAATGCGAGAGAGGTTACCAGGGTGGATTCTTCTTCTCTTGGTTCACGTTACCGTATAGTCGTACATCGATCATGGTGAGATTCGAGACCTAAGTTTGGGGGATCACATACACATGAATCAAAGTTGTGCATTGGGTATATTCAAACACAACATGACACTTCATACATATATATGTTTGGGCCACATGCACGCAGTGGTTATGTTCAGGCACTCCCTCGCGTGGTTATCGACGACAAGCTACACTGGTACAGTGACATGCTAAACAAACGGTTTTTAACCCCTTTCTGCGACGACATTTGGAACCGTCACCAAGTGAGTGTGTGCGACAGGGTGTCCTTCCCACACGACCCAGAAATCGTCGGGGATAGGTCCTCCTGGGACCCAGGCTGGGGCCGTGTGCGATCGGGTGAGGCATCAAAATCCAATCATTTTCGTAGGTATGTACATCCCACACGGTAATCCGAGAAAATCATTTTCGTAGGTATGTACATCCCACATGGTAAATCCCAGAGAAACATTTCCGTAGGTATGTATATCACACACAGTCAATCCAAGGAATTCATTTATGTTCTTATGTACATCCCACACAGTGGATCCAGGAAAAATGTTTCCGTTCGTATGTATATCACACACAGTTCTTTGTGTGGAAACGTTTGTGCAAGGTGGCCTAACGAAACAGTTCGCTACCGGAACTCGTGTGTGATTGTTAGTTGATCGAACACACCTACTTTCTAGAAACCGTATGAGTTGTTTGAGTTCATCGCCCGCGGTGCTGTCTGAGTATCCGTCTGCAATTGAAAACCCTAATAAGCAGAGTAATTAGCCTATTATTGGTAATCAAAGTACTAATCAAACTGATATTTCTTATAAAACACGCAAGGTATTTCATATTCATATAAAAGCAACCAGGATTTCATAATCGAATTACATCAGATAGCTTCGGCACTCAGTTACGCCATTACACAATAGCACCAAGTTTCACATGCAGCATCAAAAACCTTTGGAAAGTAGCATCATACACGGTAAATAGAAAGATGAATCTCATCTAGGAAACTGCAGAAGCGGAAGGCAAATATTGAGCCTTCAGTGATGTTGAATGTCCTTGCAACTTTAGGCCAGTGGCTATGGATAATTGCCCGCCCAACCTTCGTCCTCTTCAGCAAGACTTCAATATTGTACTGTGGGTGTTGAATGAATACCTTCCTAGCCTCTTGACCATGCAAGTGGTTTGAGAGGTAATCATCGATGAACTGCTTTGAAAAGTACTGAAAACAATTCTATGCATAAATCGCTGTTGTAAACTTTGAAATGGTGCAAGGGGTAAAAACAAGGTAAATGAGTTGGTACCATCCTATAGTTGACTGATGTCTTCTTCATTGTACAAACAAAGATCTTGCTGTTATTCATCGCAAGTTTCTTCATCCTAACAATCTTTCTGAGTTTCTTGACTTGACTGATATTCATGGACATCTCATTTCCCCATATGCAAAATGGGTCGAACAGTGGGTCTAAGCCTCTGACAACAGGACCTACATGTGCAAGACCAAATTGTAAGAAACCTAAATATTAGAATGATTCCTGCAACTGCACAATAATGTGCTATTAGCCAAAGGACCCTGCTTCAACAAACCTCGATGGTAAACCGCAATGTCTCCCATTGTTTCCCTGCAACACACATAAGGAAGATCTTGATCAGGTTAACTGAGAGTTGCCATACTATCAGTAGAATATGTAAGTACAACCAAATTCGATTGGTGTCACATGCATAATAGTACAAAATTGAAGTCTTGAACCAAATAGTTAAATGGATAGCAGACTAAATGAACCAAAATAGTTAATTGAGCACGGCATTGCAGAATAGAAATATGTACTAGAAGATAAGACAGTTAACAAAACAAAGAATGCTTGAGAAGAGTACTATGAAATGTAGCAATTGTTGGACCAAAGTGTTAACTGAACATTACATTTCAGAGGACCAAACTATTAACTGAACATCAGATTGCATATTAACATTACAGAGGAAAAATCACTAGAAGGCACTGGCACTGGTGGTGGCCTCGAGAAGACATCACGAATTGTATTTTAAAGTAGACAGCCGCGTGGCGGTGTCGACGGTGGCCTCGAAGACGTGGTGCTCCTCCAAGATCTGGCGGTCGACACACATGGCAGCCATAGTGACCTTGTTCGCGCGTGTGGCCACATGCTACTCAGCTCCATGTTATACTGTGTGTAAAATGGTTGTGGGCGGCGCTTAAATGGAGGAGGGGGGCAGTGATTTTGATGGAAGGTGTCGCTCCGCCGGTCAGGGCATGTGGGACGGGAAAGGAGAAGGATGGTGTGGGTGGGGTGTGGATTACCTGGCCATATCGACGAGGCCACGCAGCAAGAAGAAGGGTCAGCGGCGAGGAGGTCGCGTAGCAAGAAGAAGGGTCGCCGGCGAGGAGGCGGCGCTGCAAGAAGAAGGTTCGCCGGCGAGGAGGCGGCGCTGCAAGAAGAAGGGTAGCTGGCAAGGAGCCGAAACTGCAAGAAGAAGGGTCGCCGGCGAGGAGGCTGAGCTTCCAGTAAGCAGGAGTGAAGGTTTGAACTTGGAAAGCAAGGAGGAAAAGTGGAAATGTGGCTTTTGGTTGGAGGGAGGGGGCGAGCAGATAGATATTTCCGCCGTGGCCAAAAAAATTCTCTCGGTGCGGCGAGAAACTGGCGCGCAAGTGTGATTCAAGCGGGGTTGGTGGACTGTAGACGACGAAGCTACCTGCGTAAGCCAGACAAGATGGTGCACCAAGACATTTTATATCGCATCCCACACAAGTCATTCTAGTAAACTGTTTGTGGTATACCTGATTTTTCATTATGTTTGAAAGACAAAATGGTGCTACGGAGAGAAAGGATGGTGTTTGAATTGCTAGAACATTTATGTACAGTGGACATGTAACTAGTAGATGAGTGTCGTGTTTAAATTTGGAATTATTTGTCAGGACCCCGACTCAATGCCACATCGATCTAGCATGTAACACCTCATATCACTTTGCGGGCTCACGCACGGTATTCCCACGGGTGCCGCATTACCTTTGCCCGGGACCGTTTGCGCCTTTTGGCACACGTATATGACAGTGTCGCTAGCATCCATATGATAAGGAGCCCGGGCTGACATGGCTAGTCGTAAACCCAAAGTGGCACAGACTTACAGGGACAGGCATCCATGACCCAGCATCGAACGTGTCGGTCATCAGCGAGTGAATCCAGGCTGTAGCACTGGGCTAGCAGGACTCCGGTGAACCGGGCTGTAGCGGGCTAACAGGACTCCGGTATTCATCGCGTGACATTTCCCCGAAGGGACAGACACATGAACGAAGAAGGACACATGCCGGCCAGCCTAAGTGTTCCGGAGCAGTAGCAAGCTACCATGGCTCAGTGGAAACACCAGGAGACATTTCCCGGTAAGAGAGGCTACCAAGGATAAACAACTAGGTTGTCAGATCCCACACATACCAAGCATTTCAATAACATACACACAATATGCTCGATATGTGCAATACAACATGGCATCACAAAATGACTCTACGACTCAAGTAATTTATTCAATAGGCTCCGAGGAGCGAGATATTACAAACAGGGGTCCCATGACCCAACACTCAGAGCATACAAATCAAAGCACAAGCGGAAGCTTAACATGTCTGAGTACAGACAACTATAAATGAAAAAGGCTGAGAAGCCTGACTATCTACCAGATCCTGCCGAGGGCACAAGATCGTAGCTGAGGTAACAAGCTAAACGTCGAAGTCCAAGCGGAACTACTAGTGAGACTGAAGTCTCTCTGCAAAAACATAAAATAGGCAAACGTGAGTACAAATGTACCCAGCAAGACTTACATCAGAACTAACTACATATGCATCATTTTCAACGAAGGGGATGGTGGGGTTTAACTGCAGCAAGCCAGCTTTGACTCGGTGGCTAACCTAAACTACGACTGCAAGTAACTCTTTTGAGGTGGCGCACACGAGTCCACATATTCACCATATCAATACACCACTATGGATCCGCTCCCGTCTCCCTACGAGAACGCCATCCATAGCACTCACGCTTATCTTGCGTATTTTAGAGTATCCACTTTCACTTGTCTATGAACTGATATAAGCAACCCAGAAGTCCTTATCCGCGGACACGGCTATTCGAATAGATGATGTTAACCCTGCAGGGGTGTACTTCTTCACACACGCTCTCACCACTTACCGCCGTTTACACGACATGTACTCGGCAACCTTCAAGCGGAAGCCCAACGTGGGTGTCGGCCACGGCCTACCTAAACACTCAAGTCTCTAGTCCAGGTTTATCGCCTATTCGGGTTCCATCCATGAGGAGATCCGGCCGGAGTTTCGCTCACAGCCCCAAACGATGTGAACATGGTTCCCGAGACACCAAACGGGCGCCCGGTACACCGTGCCACGTGCCTACCGCATCACAGCCCACCCCTACGGTCAGCGCTGCGCACGGCCTCTAGCAGACTACAAACACCAGAAACTACTTGCAACTCCTGGACAGAGGACAAGGGTGATTAAGAAGCCGAGAGGGTCCATTGGTTTCGGGCCCAATGCGTGGTAGTAGCTGAATCATGGATCACAAACACAGAACTCAGTTCCTGAGGACGGCTACAATGAGACAACCCACCATGTACTCCTACATGGCCTCTCACCGCTACCTTTACCAAATCGTGTTCACACACTTAGCTCACACACAGTAGGACATGTTCATACACCTCTGATTCATCCCGGATGAATCAGACCTGACACAACTCTAAGCAGTAGCAGGCATGACAAACAAGCATGAATGAGTAGGCACAACAGGGCTCAAACAACTCCTACTCATGCTAGTGGGTTTCATCTATTTACTGTGGCAATGACAGGTCATGCAAAGGATAAAGGGGTTCAGCTACCGCAGCAAGTAACAGATGAATCGGTGTTGTCCTAATGCAGTAAAAGAGAGCAGGAGCGAGAGAGTGGGATTTTATCGGAATGAACAAGGGGGTTTTGCTTGCCTGGCACTTCTGAAGATAACATTGAGTCTTCATCAGTGTCAACGATCACAACGTCGGAACATCGTCTACCGAGGGGGAACAACACCGGCAACACAGAAGAAACACGATCAATGCAATGCACAATATGATGCATGCTATGACATGGCAATATGAATGTGTTTTGGGCTAATGCACTTATCTATGGTTTAAATGAAGTTGGTTTGAATACATGATTCAAATTCCAACTCCATATATGGTTATTTAAATGCCCTTTATTTGTTTTGTCCAAAACAGAGGACAAACATTGTTCAAACATGCATGAAAATGGTACAGATGGATTCCTTGAAATTTTCTGATAATTTTTCATATATAAATTATTTGATTTGGAGTTACGGTTGAATTTCTATGATTTTTAGAAGTTTATACAATTTTCTGGAATTTCCTGAATTAAAATAAATCCAGAAAATGATTTAATTGCGTCAGCCTGACGCCAGCATGACGTCAGCAGGGTCAACACGCCAGGTCCAGGTCAAACCTGACGTGTGGGGGCCACACGTCAGTGACACAGGATCTAATCCCGGTCAAACCCAGCGCTGACTGGGGTTTGACCAGGGGTGGGGCCCACAGTCAGTGGCCTAGGGGGTTGGTTAGTGCGTCATTAGTGGCTAATGACAGCGCCATGTCACTGGCCACCGGAGTTCGGCCGGCGGCGACCCGAAACGCGGCGGATGTTCGCTGGGACTGCGCTACAGACGGCGGCTGGGCAAGAGAAGGGCACAGGGAGGAGGCCCTCACTCGCGCGCATCTAGTGGTGGTGGAGGCCGGGTCTATCGTGGCCGGAGCCAACGACGGCGAGCTCCAAGACGGCGGCTGGAGTTCGGCCATGTGTGGGGTTGGGGCTGCGGCGCGCTAGGGGAGGAGCTGATGGTCCAGATGGCATCCGCGGGCCACCAGAAGCACGCTGGTGCCACGGGTTCGAGCAGAGGGGCTCAGGTCAGGAGAGCTACGCGGCCATGGCGGACGGCGGTGCTCGGGAATGTGGGCGGGGGTGCTACGGCACGGGAACGAGCAAAACGAAGGAGGGGAAACAGAGTGGAGCTCACGTGGATCCCGTAGAGGTGGATGGCGAGCTCGGGGAAGGCCGAACGGCGACGAATTTGACGACGGCGATCCTCGGCGGCCGGAGATGGGGAAGACAGCGTGGGCGGCGATGCAGGGCGTCCGGCGGGGCATGGGTTGGTGGAGAGGAAGAGGGGGTCGAGGCGGAGCCTCTGGGCGCAACGACGAGGCGAGGCAGTGGCTGTGGCCACGGCGACGCTCGTCGGCGGCGGTGGCTCCGTTCGGGTGAGAGGGAGAGAGAGCAGAGGAGAGGATGGGGACGAGAGAGTGAGCGGCGGGTTCTAGGAGGGGTGCGTGGCGTCGCTAGAGGGCTCGGGGAGGAGCAGGAGGTGGCCAGGGGAAGCAGGAGGTGGCCGAGGCCTCTCGGGCGCGCGCCACGCCTCGGGCCTTCTGGCGAGGAGGAAGGCGACAGGGGGAGTGGAGATGGGCTGGGCCGTGCTGCTGGGCCAGGTGAGCTACCAGGTGAGCGCCAGGTAAGATCTTCTGCTCTCTCTCTCTTATTCCTATTTAATTCTGTTTTCTATTTTCTGTAGTTTGTTTTGATTTGATTTAAAATATCAAATCATTTTATAAAATCCTGGGAACAATTATGGGTGCTTTCTGAATTATTTCAGTGACCCTTAACAATTTCCAACATTTATTTGAACATTTAAATTATTTATAGTATTTAAATGCCCAAGGTCAAATACAATAGGATTTAATTCAAAAATCCAGAATGGCCTAGAAATATGTGCATCATTGATGGCAGGGGTTTTCACCTTTAACAAAAATAATGAACTTTTCTAAAGGGCATTCTGGGTTTATTGAAAATATTTTTATTTTGATCCTAATTGCATTTTATTTAGTGCTAGGGTTTGTCATCCCCATTTCAAGTTTCATGAATTTTAAACATGATGCATGAATGCCTTAATGCAACTAATGACAAACAAATTCTAGGGCTGTGACAACTCACCCCCACTAAACAAAAATCTCGTCCCGAGATTCAAGCGTAGGGTAAGGTGAACGGGGAACGGAAACTAGCACAATCTTCACGATCCAGTTGCACTTCAAATGGACGTTGATTCGTCCACCATCATTGTCTCGAAGTCTTGCTCTGAGAACTCCAGCTATCATGACAACGAGAGGAAAGGGAAGACCCTAAAAGAATTGTTCTTCTCGAAGATCGAACAACTCAGGATTAACCCACGGATTGAGACATAGCAACATCTCTCGAGCTGAGAGACGAAGCACACATCCATAGGAATGGAGTGAAGCAGATGACAAAGGTTCACTAGGTAGACATCAATTTCACGCTTAAGAAGGTGGTAAACGATTGTCAACGTAGCGAGGAGTTTGAGTTGCCATGATACCATAACGATGCACCTTAGGGAAGGTGACTCGTAGAAATATCCAAGTGGCAAAAAGAATTACCTTTGATTCAGAGATCATTGAAACTCTTTAAACCAGCCTAAGGCAATTCTCGAGCGATCGTTTGGAGGGGGTCGGTAGAATGGCATACTCGGACTTGGATGATGTGGATTACCTTATTGAAGACAATGTCATAGATGATTTTGCTTATCACCGGAAATGGAAGAGACCCATGGTAGAATGGCACATTGGCGGTGCAAGCTGGGAACAAAATGCAAATGATGGGAATGATTCTGGTAACTGGGGAAGAACCCAACAATAGAGAGTGAATTCACTGTTGGAGTGGTTATAGCATAACCGAAGAAACTAGGAGCAATCCCGGTTAGTGCCGGCGATAATACCTAGCGCTTGTGCGTGCTCTCAAGAACTTGAGCATTTCCACAATCATCAAGGTTTTATCAACAACCGCGTCAAGGGTGCTGACAACACAACATGCTACCATGATGAATAGCGATGGACGATGCAGATGCAAAGGAAGATAACACTTTCTCAGATTTCACCCTAGCGAGGC
This sequence comes from Triticum dicoccoides, assembly GCF_002162155.2. NCBI lineage: Eukaryota > Viridiplantae > Streptophyta > Magnoliopsida > Poales > Poaceae > Triticum > Triticum dicoccoides. Next base: position 478,587,612 of record NC_041382.1, on the reverse strand, counting down.
CAAGGGGACGAAAACTGGAAGATCGACCGAGAGACATTTAGCACTCCGCTTCTAATGTTCTCCTTGATGTGCTAGTGTAATCCATTCATAGATATGGTTTAATATCTAAAACATCAAGTAAAAAGGTCGGACTTCGGGAACACAAAAATCCATAGGGGCAACTAGGGAGTAAATCCTACGAAATCCCTATGGGGAGGTGGCCAACTTCCTCAAATCAAGATACTACAACAGGAGGTCTTCCGGCTGGGTGTGTTGGCCACGACATCCACTTTATCAGTTATCGAGGGACCAGTATTATAGTTCTTGGGAAATGTTCCAACCATCAAGTCTGCCTGAGATTCAGATCTGGTTGGTGTCAGGATATTCCAGACTCATCGAGTCTAGGAAGAAAAATGAAAGTTTGCAACACAAATCTACGAGATGATGTTGCGGGATTCTCGGGAGATGAACTACGATAGCAAGCTCCAAAACATGAGCTGGTTCTGCTACAAACATGTGAACACGTTGTCCCAGACAAGCATGACCACAAAGTAGTCTTATAATAAAACACTACCGAGTTCAGGTGGGGAACCATCAACGAGGATATCAAAATCCTTGCAGAAGGCATGCTCTTAAGAAGGAACTTCTTCTCCTTGAACAAATCAATCAGTGGCTTGGTGTGCTCGGAACACATATGGAATGAAGGTTGCAAGTCTCCAAACCATAGAATACTTCGCACATATGCATGACTGACTTGGGATGATTCCAGAGGAAGCAAAACTAACTTTCTCAAATTTACGGCGGCAACTTTCACCAAATGCACGTGTATAAGAGGAAGTCACTCCTTTCATCAAACAAATACTTCATGAGCTAGCATGAAGAAAATGCTTTCAAAAGTATCCAACACTAGGTTGATGTTCAACATGATTCATGGGGGAAGACAAAATGCTACTGATGGGCTCAACAACAACTCATCGGAATTTCCATATCACTGGACTTCCACCATCATGTGAACACGGTGATAGTATTGGTCAGACCAAAGATGTAATGGTGTATGCTCGAGGGATCAACCACGAGTAAGACAACATTACGAGCATCGTTGGTACTGATTTGATTTGACAATAGCCCACACTCAAATCAAAGGATTGATAAGACAATAGGTCCAGCAACTGATCACAGGGACCGATCGATGAAGATATCATCTTTCTTAAACACACACTACACAAAAATATCCCTTTGGAACGAACTAGGTCAGGCACGCTTTTATCCTCCAACTCTCCAAGTTGTTGTCTAGGTTAACCAATTAGCTCAGGGATATCTAACACCGATTCTTGGAGAGAAGGTGGTTCACAAGAAACCAACTTGATCACGAGCTCAACATAACAGTCAGGGGATAACCTGGTAATACTTCCGAGAAGATATTCGGAAAATCACGAACCACCGGTATGTTACTAAGCTCGAGAACAATCTCGCTTTTGAGGGCAAGACGATATGATCAAATGAGTGAGGACTTGACAAAATCCTAACTCATCAATCGAAGGGTGCACCGAAGTAAGGACTAGGTAGCACGATCAGTCTTAGAAGGATGATTCAAAAACCAACACGCTAAGAATGAAATTATTATCCTTTAACTACCAAGCAACGAGGTTGCTGGGAGTATTGATTTCACACATCACAATTCATTTGTCGGTATTCCGGTTGCATCAACACGAGGACCGAGGAATGACTAATGATGGTGAGAGGTATCACTACGTCAAAATTCATGAGAGTTGGTGCAGTTCTCATGACAATTCTGACATAAAGGGGGTAATACTCCAAGGTAGAACAGAACCAAAAGCTGGATTGGTATTTTGATCTGCGGAGTACAACTGCTTTGACCCAATCCTAGATATGGATGAGGTACTGGAGTTTGTTTCTCCAAGTCATTCCGGAATAGAATGGCTTGACGGACCACAAGGGTAATGGTATTGATGAACGAATGCACGCATACTCTTGACTATCAAATGATAGACAAAGGTCAGTAGACAACTAAAGAGGGACAACTCAAAAGAACATATAACTTTCTGAGTTGTAGATGCATAGATCAGTATGTCGAACCAAGTTCAACATAATTCTTCCGGATAACCCATGCAGAAAGGTTGAGCTGGCAGAGTCACAATATAAAATGGAGAACTCATCAAGAGCACTCTGGTTGTGATCGTTCAGTTCAACGAGGAACTTCTGCCAGAAGTAGTTCATGGTATTTGGAAGAAGATGATACCACGGACTTCAAGGACTATCGCAAAGGTTACTAATAACCTAAAGGAACTAGCAACACTATCAACATGATGTAGGTAGGGTGAATCTCGGGTTCAAAACCCAGGAATAGAATACCTACTACTAAGTAGCATCACGGAATGCTTTCAAGAATAAAGGCCAGAGTCGTCACACTAGGACACAAATCATGGCTAGACCACTAGATGATCCCCTGAGACACCTAGGGTCATAATAATAATTCCAACATAAATGTCAAGGCAATAGAATACCTCAACTCAACAATTAGTGTGATTGAGCTGGCATAAAGGAACATCGAAACCAGAGGGAAAGGATTTTGCAAATGCATTAGACTATTTAGAAACCTGGGATGACTCGGACAGCATAACGGCTGTAAATGCTCAGAAAAGATTTGAGACATTCACAAAAATGGTGGCATAACCACTCAGAAGCACAATATCAAGGTTTCGAGATCAATAATTAACATACGGAAGTAGTAGGAACTGAACTGAGACTTAAATCCAACAATCTTATAAGTCCACTGATTAGTAACACGTGATCCTAATAGAAAGAAGAGATAGCCTAGTTCTTAATCCCCGTAGAAGAGAAGATGATGACTCAGATCAGAAGGCCATGAGGTATAAGGAGTAAAAAGAGCCTTACGTTCCATCCCACAATCAATTCCCTTATATAACTAAAGAATTTCTAGACTCAACTTCGACCAGTTTGGCTTGGTAATCCTACAGGCAATCAAGCTCTGATACCAACGCTGTCAGGACCCCGACTCAATGCCACATCGATCTAGCATGTAACACCTCATATCACTTTGCGGCCTCACGCACGGTATTCCCACGGGTGTCGCCTTACCTTTGCCCGAGACCGTTTGCGCCTTTTGGCACACGTATATGGCAGTGTCGCTAGCATCCATATGATAAGGAGCCCGGGCTGACATGGCTAGTCGTAAACCCAAAGTGGCACAGACTTACAGGGACAGGCATCCATGACCCAGCATCGAACGTGTCGGTCATCAGCGAGTGAATCCAGGCTGTAGCACTGGGCTAGCAGGACTCCGGTGAACCGGGCTGTAGCGGGCTAACAGGACTCCGGTATTCATCGCGTGACATTTCCCCGAAGGGACAGACACAGGAACGAAGAAGGACACATGCCAGCCAGCCTAAGTGTTCCGGAGCAGTAGCAAGCTACCATGGCTCAGTGGAAACACCAGGAGACATTTCCCGGTAAGAGAGGCTACCAAGGATAAATAACTAGGTTGTCAGATCCCACACATACCAAGCATTTCAATAACATACACACAATATGCTCGATATGTGCAATACAACATGGCATCACAAAATGACTCTACGACTCAAGTAATTTATTCAATAGGCTCCGAGGAGCGAGATATTACAAACAGGGGTCCCATGACCCAACACTCAGAGCATACCAATCAAAGCACAAGCGGAAGCTTAACATGTCTGAGTACAGACAACTATAAATGAAAAAGGCTGAGAAGCCTGACTATCTACCAGATCCTGCCGAGGGCACAAGATCGTAGCTGAGGTAACAAGCTAAACGTCGAAGTCCAAGCGGAACTACTAGTGAGACTGAAGTCTCTCTGCAAAAACATAAAATAGGCAAACGTGAGTACAAATGTACCCAGCAAGACTTACATCAGAACTAACTACATATGCATCATTTTCAACAAAGGGGATGGTGGGGTTTAACTGCAGCAAGCCAGCTTTGACTCGGTGGCTAACCTAAACTACGACTGCAAGTAACTCTTTTGAGGTGGCGCACACGAGTCCACATATTCACCATATCAATACACCACTATGGATCCGCTCCCGTCTCCCTACGAGAACGCCATCCATAGCACTCACGCTTATCTTGCGTATTTTAGAGTATCCACTTTCACTTGTCTATGAACTGATATAAGCAACCCAGAAGTCCTTATCCGCGGACACGGCTATTCGAATAGATGATGTTAACCCTGCAGGGGTGTACTTCTTCACACACGCTCTCACCACTTACCGCCGTTTACACGACATGTACTCGGCAACCTTCAAGCGGAAGCCCAACGTGGGTGTCGGCCACGGCCTACCTAAACACTCAAGTCTCTAGTCCAGGTTTATCGCCTATTCGGGTTCCATCCATGAGGAGATCCGGCCGGAGTTTCGCTCACAGCCCCAAACGATGTGAACATGGTTCCCGAGACACCAAACGGGCGCCCGGTACACCGTGCCACGTGCCTACCGCATCACAGCCCACCCCTACGGTCAGCGCTGCGCACGGCCTCCAGCAGACTACAAACACCAGAAACTACTTGCAACTCCTGGACAGAGGACAAGGGTGATTAAGAAGCCGAGAGGGTCCATTGGTTTCGGGCCCAATGCGTGGTAGTAGCTGAATCATGGATCACAAACACAGAACTCAGTTCCTGAGGACGGCTGCAATGAGACAACCCACCATGTACTCCTACATGGCCTCTCACCGCTACCTTTACCAAATCGTGTTCACACACTTAGCTCACACACAGTAGGACATGTTCATACACCTCTGATTCATCCCGGATGAATCAGACCTGACACAACTCTAAGCAGTAGCAGGCATGACAAACAAGCATGAATGAGTAGGCACAACAGGGCTCAAACAACTCCTACTCATGCTAGTGGGTTTCATCTATTTACTGTGGCAATGACAGGTCATGCAAAGGATAAAGGGGTTCAGCTACCGCAGCAAGTAACAGATGAATCGGTGTTGTCCTAATGCAGTAAAAGAGAGCAGGAGCGAGAGAGTGGGATTTTATCGGAATGAACAAGGGGGTTTTGCTTGCCTGGCACTTCTGAAGATAACATTGAGTCTTCATCAGTGTCAACGATCACAACGTCGGAACATCGTCTACCGAGGGGGAACAACACCGGCAACACAGAAGAAACACGATCAATGCAATGCACAATATGATGCATGCTATGACATGGCAATATGAATGTGTTTTGGGCTAATGCACTTAGCTATGGTTTAAATGAAGTTGGTTTGAATACATGATTCAAATTCCAACTCCATATATGGTTATTTAAATGCCCTTTATTTGTTTTGTCCAAAACAGAGGACAAACATTGTTCAAACATGCATGAAAATGGTACAGATGGATTCCTTGAAATTTTCTGATAATTTTTCATATATAAATTATTTGATTTGGAGTTACGGTTGAATTTCTATGATTTTTAGAAGTTTATACAATTTTCTGGAATTTCCTGAATTAAAATAAATCCAGAAAATGATTTAATTGCGTCAGCCTGACGCCAGCATGACGTCAGCAGGGTCAACACGCCAGGTCCAGGTCAAACCTGACGTGTGGGGGCCACACGTCAGTGACACAGGACCTAATCCCGGTCAAACCCAGCGCTGACTGGGGTTTGACCAGGGGTGGGGCCCACAGTCAGTGGCCTAGGGGGTTGGTTAGTGCGTCATTAGTGGCTAATGACAGCGCCACGTCACTGGCCACCGGAGTTCGGCCGGCGGCGACCCGAAACGCGGCGGATGTTCGTCGGGACTGCGCTACAGACGGCGGCTGGGCAAGAGAAGGGCATAGGGAGGAGGCCCTCACTCGCGCGCATCTAGTGGTGGTGGAGGCCGGGTCTATCGTGGCCGGAGCCAACGACGGCGAGCTCCAAGACGGCGGCCGAAGTTCGGCCATGTGCGGGGTTGGGGCTGCGGCGCGCTAGGGGAGGAGCTGATGGTCCAGATGGCATCCGCGGGCCACCAGAAGCACGCTGGTGCCACGGGTTCGAGCAGAGGGGCTCAGGTCAGGAGAGCTACGCGGCCATGGCGGACGGCGGTGCTCGGGAATGTGGGCGGGGGTGCTACGGCACGGGAACGAGCAAAACGAAGGAGGGGAAACAGAGTGGAGCTCACGTGGATCCCGTAGAGGTGGACGGCGAGCTCGGGGAAGGCCGAACGGCGACGAATTTGACGACGGCGATCCTCGGCGGCCGGAGATGGGGAAGACGGCGTGGGCGGCGATGCAGGGCGTCCGGCGGGCATGGGTTGGTGGAGAGGAAGAGGGGGTCGAGGCGGAGCCTCTGGGCGCAACGACGAGGCGAGGCAGTGGCTGTGGCCACGGCGACGCTCGTCGGCGGCGGTGGCTCCGTTCGGGTGAGAGGGAGAGAGAGCAGAGGAGAGGATGGGGACGAGAGAGTGAGCGGCGGGTTCCAGAAGGGGTGCGTGGCGTCGCTAGAGGGCTCGGGGAGGAGCAGGAGGTGGCCAGGGGAAGCAGGAGGTGGCCGAGGCCTCTCGGGCGCGCGCCATGCCTCGGGCCTTCTGGCGAGGAGGAAGACGACAGGGGGAGTGGAGATGGGCTGGGCCGTGCTGTTGGGCCAGGTGGGCTACCAGGTGAGCGCCAGGTAAGATCTTCTGCTCTCTCTCTCTTATTTCTATTTAATTATGTTTTCTATTTTCTGTAGTTTGTTTTGATTTGATTTAAAATATCAAATCATTTTATAAAATCCTGGGAACAATTATGGGTGCTTTCTGAATTATTTCAGTGACCCTTAACAATTTCCAACATTTATTTGAACATTTAAATTATTTATAGTATTTAAATGCCCAAGGTCAAATACAATAGGATTTAATTCAAAAATCCAGAATGGCCTAGAAATATGTGCATCATTGATGGCAGGGGTTTTCACCTTTAACAAAAATAATGAACTTTTCTAAAGGGCATTCTGGGTTTATTGAAAATATTTTTATTTTGATCCTAATTGCATTTTATTTAGTGCTAGGGTTTGTCATCCCCATTTCAAGTTTCATGAATTTTAAACATGATGCATGAATGCCTTAATGCAACTAATGACAAACAAATTCTAGGGCTGTGACATTATTCCAGGTTTGTTTGGCATTTTTATGCATTAATTGAGTTTCTGGGCATTTAATGTGCATAATTCAAATTTGAACTACAAGCACATGCTCCAATGCACCAAAGTCTGCTGAAAAATCACATGTGTGTCTTTCGGTGAATTTATAGGTCCAATGCAAAAAATGGGAATAAAATTCAAACATCTGGGTGTCGTGGCTCGGCCGGAATGATTGAGAAACTTGTTTTTTTAATTCCTGTAAATCCAAAACATGGCAGAAAATCATGAAACTTGGCATGGTGTCATGACATGCCACCAACATGCTGCAGTAATTTTTTTGCCCGAATTGGGACAAGCTTTGGTGTAAGCTTCTTGCAAACCGGAGCTTCCCTCAAAAAGGCTCGTAGTTCCAAGAGGGAACGTGTCACCCCCGTGTGCGAAACAACATACGTACACTGCCTTCTCCTGACTTAATTTTTGTACACTGGCAGATTAGACCAAATAGAAGTATCGTGCTAAAATTTGGAATTATTCCATGTTCGTTTGGCCTTCTTTATACATTAATTGAGTTTCTGGGCATTTAATGTGCATAATTCAAATTTGAACTACAAGCACATGCTCCAGTGCACCAAAGTTGTTTGGAAAATCACATGTGTGTCATTGGGTGAATTTGTAGGTCCAATGCAAGAGATGGGAGTGAAATTCGAACATCTGAGCATCATGGCTCAGCCGGAAAGAATGAGAAACTTGGTTTTTTTAATTCCTGTAAATCCAAAACACGCCTGAAAATCATGAAATTGGCATGGTGTCATGCCATGGCACCAACATGCTGCGGTAATTTTTTTGGCCGAATTGGGACAAGCTTTGGTGTAAGCTTCTTGCAAACTGAAGCTTCCCTCAAAATGGCTCGTGGTTCCGAGAGGGAACGTGTCACCTCCGTGTGCGCAACGACATACGTACACTGCCTTCTCCCGCCTTAATTTTTTTACACTGGCAGATTAGACCAAATAGAAGTACCATGCTAAATTTTGGAATTATTCTGGGTTCGTTTGACATTTTTTATACATTAATTGAGTTTGTGCGCATCTAATGTGCATAATTCAAATTTGAACTACAGGCACAGACTCCAGTGTACCAAAGTTGTTTGAAAAATCACATGTGTGTCCTTGGGCGAATTTCTAGGTCCCATGCAAGAGATGGGAGTGAAATTCAAACAGCTGGGCATCGTGGCTCGGCCGGAAAGATTGAGAAATTTGCTTTTTTAATTCCTGTAAATCCAAAACACACATGAAAATCATGAAACTTGGCATGGTGTCATGACATGGCACATACATGCTGCGGTGATTTTTTTGGCCGAATTGGGACAAGCTTTGGTGTAACCTTCTTGCAAACCGGAGCTTACCTCAAGAAGGCTCGTGGTTCCGAGAGGGAACGTGTCACCTCCGCATGCGAAACGACATACGTAGACTGCCTTCTCCCGCCTTAATTTTTGTACACTGGCAGATTAGACCAAATAGAAGTATCGTGCTAAATTTTGGAATTATTCCATGTTCGTTTGGCCTTCTTTATATATTAATTGAGTTTCTGGGCATTTAATGTGCATAATTCAAATTTGAACTACAAGCACATGCTCCAGTGCACCAAAGTTGTTTGGAAAATCACATGTGTGTCATTGGGTGAATTTGTAGGTCCAATGCAAGAGATGGGAGTGAAATTCGAACATCTGAGCATCATGGCTCAGCCGGAAAGAATGAGAAACTTGGTTTTTTTAATTCCTGTAAATCCAAAACACGCCTGAAAATCATGAAATTGGCATGGTGTCATGCCATGGCACCAACATGCTGCGGTAATTTTTTTGGCCGAATTGGGACAAGCTTTGGTGTAAGCTTCTTGCAAACCGGAGCTTCCCTCAAAATGGCTCGTGGTTCCGAGAGGGAACGTGTCACCTCCGTGTGCGCAACGACATACGTACACTGCCTTCTCCCGCCTTAATTTTTTTACACTGGCAGATTAGACCAAATAGAAGTACCGTGCTAAATTTTGGAATTATTCTGGGTTCGTTTGACATTTTTATACATTAATTGAGTTTGTGCGCATCTAATGTGCATAATTCAAATTTGAACTACAGGCACAGACTCCAGTGTACCAAAGTTGTTTGAAAAATCACATGTGTGTCCTTGGGCGGATTTCTAGGTCCCATGCAAGAGATGGGAGTGAAATTCAAACAGCTGGGCATCGTGGCTCGGCCGGAAAGATTGAGAAATTTGGTTTTTTAATTCCTGTAAATCCAAAACACACATGAAAATCATGAAACTTGGCATGGTGTCATGACATGGCACATACATGCTGCGGTGATTTTTTTGGCCGAATTGGGACAAGCTTTGGTGTAACCTTCTTGCAAACCGGAGCTTACCTCAAGAAGGCTCGTGGTTCCGAGAGGGAACGTGTCACCTCCGCATGCGAAACAACATACGTAGACTGCCTTCTCCCGCCTTAATTTTTTACACATGCAGATTAGACCAAATAGAAGTACCCTGCTAAATTTTGGATTTATTCTGGGTTCGTTTGGCCTTTTTTATATATTAATTGAGTTTCTGCGCATTTAATGTGCATAATACGAATTTGAACTACAAGCACATGCTCCAGTGCACCAAAGTTGTTTGAAAAATCACATGTATGTCCTTGGGTGAATTTCGAGGTCCCATGCGTGAGATGGGAGTGAAATTCAAACATCTGGGCGTTGTGGCTCGGCCGGAAAGATTGAGAAACTTGGTTTCTTAATTCCCGTAAATCCAAAACATGCCTGAAAATCATGAAATTTGGCATGGTGTCATGACATGGCACCAACATGCTGCGGTAATTTTTTTGGCCGAATTGGGACAAGCTTTGGTGTAAGCTTCTTGCAAACTGGAGCTTCCCTCAAGAAGGCTCGTGGTTTCGAGAGGGAACGTGTCACCTCCGTATGCGAAACGACATACGTACACTGCCTTCTCCCGCCTTAATTTTTTACCTTGGCAGATTAGACCAAATAGAAGTATTGTGCTAAAATTTGGAATTATTCCTGGTTCGTTTGGCCTTTTTATACATTAATTGAGTTTCTGCGCATTTAATGTGCATAATTCAAATTTGAACTACAAGCATAGGCTCTAGTGCACCAAAGTTGTTTGGAAAATCACATGTTTGTCCTTGGGTGAATTTCTATGTCCCATGCAAGAGATGGGAGTGAAATTCAAACATCTGGGCATCGTGGCTCGGCTAGAAAGATTGAGAAACTTAGCTTTTTTAATTCCTGTAAATTCAAAACACGCCTGAAAATCATGAAACTTGGCATGGTGTCATGACATGGAACCAACATGCTGTGGTAATTTTTTGGCCGAATTGGGACAAGCTTTGGTGTAAGCTTCTTGCAAACCGGAGCTTCCCTCAAGAAGGCTCGTGGTTCCGAGAGGGAACATGTCACCTCCATGTGCGAAACGACATACGTACATTGCGTTCTCCCGCCTTAATTTTTTTACATTGGCAGATTAGACCAAATAGAAGTACCGTGCTAAATTTTGGAATTATTCCGGGTTCGTTTAGCCTTGTTATACATTAATTGAGTTTCTGTGGATTTAATGTGCATAATTCAAATTTGAACTAAAAGCACATGCTCTAGTGCACCAAAGTTGTTTAAAAAAATCACATGTGTGTCCTTGGGTGAATTTGTAGGTCCCATGCAAGAGATGTGAGTGAAATTCAAACATCTGGGCGTAGTGGCTCGGCCAGAAAGATTGAGAAACTTGGTTTTTTAATTCCTGTAAATCCAAAACATGCCTGAAAATCATGAAACTTGGCATGGTGTCATGACATGGCACCAACATGCTGTGGTAAATTTTCTGTCCGATTTGCGAAGGCGCACACATTAACAATCAACAAAGTCAATTTGGAACAAGTGCTGTCACGTTACAGATCGGAAACACGAGTATTATTGAAACCGTGGGCGTTCTACTTACCAATTACGTGCGGCCACACTTCCCCCTTTTTTATTGGCTAGGAGGTGCCATGAGGGGTAGCTATTTGAGTACGAGAGGCGTGCGATCAAACCCCTGTGTAAGTGCATCTAGTGCCCCTTAGTGATTTTGATGTATTGAAGACTTATAGGTTAAGGGACTAATGTGTTTTTGAGTGTACACAGGTCTATAAGTCTGAGGAGTTTGATATTTATAGAGAAAGTCGACCCCTAAAAATGAAGTTCTTCGACTAAAGACTTTGGATTTCTGAAGACTTTCTGAAGACTTTGAAAGTGAAGAAATTGGTGCAATCCTGAAGACTTGGTATTCATTCGAGGAACATGAAGCGTGAAGACTTTTGTTTTCATAGTTTCATTTTCTCTTTCTTGAGTCATAAGAAACACCGTACTGTTAAAGGGGTCAAGCAAATACTAAGGAAAAATTTCCATGTGATGATCAACTCAAAATTCTACACCTACCAATCTCTCCGAGTGAAGCCATTGGAAATCTCATACAGTTCAGTCATATTCTTCAGTGACAGAGACGAAGTTCTTGGTCTTTGAGGAATTTGTTCTGACTGAGGAGTTAGGAATTCGCCAGTGCGGATTACCTACACAGTGAGGAACATGATAGCCCTGAGGAATTTCATACTCAAATTTCCGACCGTTGTTGTGCTATGCGCCAGCTGTCCCAAAATATCTACCCACCTAACGGTCATATCATTGAAGGGCATTTATGTCTTATCATGTCGGGCTGCTCCCTAGGCTATAAATAGCTGCCCCTACAACCACTAGCTGGTTGGCTGCTCCGAGAGAAACTGACACTTGTCATTTGAGAGCATCCCATCCTCCGAGGACTTTGAGCGAAAATCATCAAGTGAGGAAAACCCAAACCCAAACACCTACAAACCCCAAGTGATTGAGCATCACTAAAGAGATTGATCCTGCGTGGATCCGACGCTTGTTACCTTTGAAGACTGTACTTCTTCAAGACGGTTAGGCATCAAGATATGTGTTTGAAGACTTTGACTAAATACTTTCTCAAATTCCTCAGTTCAATTTCTTCAGTCTGTTTGTCTTCATCCTGTGTTATCCTGTGCTTAAGCTTTCTGTACTCTGTGCTTGTCTTCATTTCATCATGATGACTATGCTTGTGTTCTGTCATGTTTACTTTTGAGTACTTATTCCGCTGCTAGTAGTTCTTATCTAAGGAATTTCCTCACCTGCAAATTCCTCAGTGAAGAATTCATAAAAATCGCCTATTCACCCCCTCTAGTCGATATAACACACTTTCACCCTGCGCGTGCTCATCGGGAGGAGAGCCCTTTGACCGCTACCAGCCGCGCACCTCCCTCCCAATGTCTCAATTAATGGCGCCTGAACACCTGTTCTACGACATGGCTATATGTCTCACTAGACTGAGATTTAAGAGAGAAAAATGAAAATCTGAAAAGAAAGTTTTGCACCGATCTTAATATAAGATCCAACGGACCTACATAGCATCGACTGCGACTTTTAGCAAGCATGATGAATATAAGGACGATGACAGTGGATAATAATTGTCTTACATATTTAGAAATATAATTAAAAAAGCCACATGCGGCAACGCCTGAAATACACAAGGGCAAAAGAAGAAGGAAGACAATGATCTGGCTCGCTGATCTCTACTTTCTTGATGCGTTGCTGCAGGCCGCGGGAACTAGTCTGTGCGACAAGCGGCGACGAGCTCTTTCTTGTCCTCTAGATGCTGCTTGAGAGCATCCACACATTCCTCCACCAGCCTTCTGCGCTTGATGTGCAGCATGGCATTGTCGTCCATAAGTTTCTCAATGATGACGCCGGTCCTCTTCAACAAGGCAGTGGTCTACTCTTGCCGCTCCGCACTTCCGACGATCTTCGCCCTCAGCAGGTCACGCTCGGCCCGAAGCTTTGCATTGCTCTCATTTAGTTGCCGGATGACGTCGGTAGACTGTTCAAACGAGGCTTTCAGGTCATCCTGCAACCTCGCCCACCTGGAGATCTGATCCATCTGCCTAAGGACGAGGGCACACATGCGCTTGTAAGAGTCCTCGCCTGCCTGCTAGACATTTTCCCAGACCACCGCGGCGCGGGAGGACATCTCTGCTGCATTCGCGATGCGGCAGGACATCTCTTCTGCTTCCGCGGCGCGGACGGACCAGTCTGCTGCATCGACGACGCGGCGGGACCTCTTTGCTTCTACGACCGTGCGGCGAGACATGTTGGTTGCTTTCGCGGTGAGCAGGGACATCTCTTGTGCTTCTGCTTGCAGGCTCGCCTCTCCCTGGTGGCAATCTCTCGACCCAGAACTCACGCTGGCCATGGCGGATGCAAGGGAACGATGATGAATGACTTGTTTGTTTTTGACTTTTTGCGGATGAGGAGTTGAGGAGGAATGTGCAGTTATGTTGGAGTAGTAGTACTTATAACCGAGTAGTAATACACTCCTAAGTGGTAAACCGTTTAGGTTTTGACCGATGTGAACAGGTTTGCAATTTGGAATGTGACGGGACGCATGCTCAAAATTTACTAATGGTTATAAGTGCGGCACTATTCCCGAAAGGCGTAACGTGGGCACGTACGCCTTCTCGGCCGCGTACGTGGCGTTTGCACCATAGGGTTCAAGGCGTGTGCCATGTACAACATACGGTTCACTCGGATGAACCGTTTCTTTTGTGTGGCCTAATCACAAACAGTTCATCCGAGTGAACCGTATGCTGTACATCGCACACGCCTTCATCTAGCTGCCCGTTTTTTTGTTCCTCCTCATCGCAAACAGTTAATTGAGCTGAATCGTATGCCCTGCATTCCATGCGCAACTAAAATCTGAACCGTCTTTGATGCATCCTCCATCGCAAACATTTTGCACCTTTTTTGACGGTTTTTACACCACCATTTGCGATTATGGCATCGCACACAGTTTCGTCGAAGGGTCTTTGATCGTAGTTCGCGTTAGCAGCATCCTGCAGTAGTGCTAGCCTATTTTGTAGGGCCGCGTGTGAAACGTCAATGCATGACTTTGACCCAACAAACAAGAGAGGTTATACGACCAAGATGGTGATTCTTCTTGGTCAGTCTTATAATACGCCTTGGTGAGATGCCCCCTCCCACTGACTCAAAGTGGGTGTGTGGGGGGGGGCACAGTACTCCTTCATACTAGATGAACCTCCGTGGGGTCGGGAATGCCGGTTAATTTGCGATGCAAATGTGCCACATCAAATTTTGATTTGTTTATTTAAATATCATAGCACATCGTTTTCACACACATACACACACACACACACACATCGGGCCACCCGCAGGTGTGGTCGGTAAGTTGGTGTCACCCATCTAACGCCAGAAGAACACATCTATGGGCCCGCACACGATCCACATTTGATCAGAAGCAAAGGGGGAGGTGGGGGGGTTGATGTACTCGGTGAGATGTTAGACCTAGCTTTTTTGGGGGCATGCGTTCATAGCTAGGATGATTCCCCTCCTGGCAACACAAAGTGTGTGTGTGTGTGTGTATGTGTGTGCGTGTGTGTGTGTTTGGGGGGGGGGTAGCAATAATAACGCGCGCTTGTGCGATAGGTGGCACATCAAAGTTGTGCAATGGGTATTTGAACATAAAACCACCGTTTTCATACATATATTTGGTCCATATGCAAGTGTGTTCGTATTCTGACCCTTTCCCGCGTTTTTTGCCCAAATTTATAAACAACAGATGAGTCGGACGCAGTCACGCAGCAACCATCTGCGATCGGGTATGAAATGGACACGGTTCCCTAGGGCTACCCGTGTGCCGCGCCCTTTCCCTTGTCACCCACATGATCACAGTAGATTGGGCTCCACGAGGCTTCCCCCCCTCTCGAAAATATCTACTCCCTCGCAATCTCAAAAATATCTACCCGTGTCTGCATATATGGTTTTTATGTTTGATAGCACATGATTAGTATGTATGGACCGTGTGCGGTGTCTGTTACTCCCACCATTGTGGTGGGCGCATGGCAGATGCCAAGGGATGGCTAAAGAGAAGGACATGCTCGAGGGCACCGATGGGCTCCAGAGACGAGGTCGGCATGAGTAAGCGAGGGACGCAAGACATACACAGGTTCAGGGCTCTCCGGAGAGATAACACCACTAGTCCCGCCGAGAGTGGATTATATGTGGATGCACGTAGCAGTATAGAGTTGCTCCTGGAGCTGTTTGGAGGAGGGAGGAAGGCAGGTCGAGGCTTAGGCCGCTCCTTCTTGTAGGATCGAAAGTATGTCTAGAGGGGGGGGTGATTAGACTACTTGACCAAATAAAACTTATCCTATTCCCAATTTTAGTTCTTGGCAGATTTTAGCAACTTTGGACAAGTCAAGCAATCTTAACACAATTCAAGCAAGCATGCAAAGAGTATATGAGCAGTGGAAAGTAAAGCATGCAACTTGCAAGAATGTAAAGGGAAGGGTTTGGAGGATTCAAACGCAATAAGAGACACGGATGTTTTTGTCATGGTTCCGATAGGTGGTTCTATCGTACATCCACATTGATGGAGACTTCAACCCACGAAGGGTAATGGCTGCACGAGTCCACGTAGGGCTCCACCCACGAAGGGTCCACGAAGAAGCAACCTTGTCTATCCCACCATGGCCGTCGCCCACGAAGGACTTGCCTCACTAGCGGTAGATCTTCACGAAGTAGGCGATCTCCTTGCCCTTACAAACTCCTTGGTTGAACTCCACAATCTTGTCGGAGGCTCCCAAGTGACACCTAGCCAATCTAGGAGACACCACTCTCCAAGAAGTAACAAATGGTGTGTTGATGATGAACTCCTTGCTCTTGTGCTTCAAATGATAGTCTCCCCAACACTCAACTCTCTCTCACAGGATATGGATTTTGTGGAAATAAGATTTGAGTGGAAAGCAACTTGGGGAAGGCTATAGAGATCAAGATTCATATGGTAGGAATGGAATATCTTGGCCACAACACAAGTGTAGGTGGTTCTCTCTTAGAAAAACTAAGTTGGAAGTGTAGGTTCATTCTGATGGCTCTCTCCACGAATGAAGAGGACGTGGAGGGGTATATATAGTCTCCACACAAAATCTAACCGTTACACACAACTTGCCAATCTCGGTGGGACCGAATTGATAAACTCGGTCGGACCGATTCAGCAAATCTAGTGACCGTTAGGATTTTCGGTGGGACGGACATGCAACTCGGTAGGACCGATATGGTTAGGGTTAGGGCATAATGTAATCTCGATGAGACCGATTACACAAACTCGGTGAGACCGATTTTGGTAATAAGCTAACCAGAGAGTTGGCCATGTAAACTCGATGGGACCGATTCGCTCATTTCGGTGAGACCGAAATGTTACGAAAGGGAAACAGAGAGTTTACATTGCAATCTCGGTGGGACCGATCGCTCATCTCGGTGGGACCGAAATGTTACGAAGGGAAACAGAGAGATTACAATCCCATCTTGGTGAGACCAAGATCCCTATCAGTGAGACCGATTTGCCTAGGGTTTGTGGCAGTGGCTATGACATCTGAACTCGGTGGCGCCGGATAGAAAGAATCAGTGGGGCCAAGTTTGACTTTTGGTTTAGATCATATGTGGATGTGAGAAAGTAGTTGAGGGCTTTGGATCATATCACTAAGCATTTTGAGCAAGAGCCTCATTAAGCAACACCTCATCCCTCTTTGATAGTATTGGCTTTTCCTATAGACTCAATGTGATCTTGGATCACTAAAATAGAAAATGTAGAGTCTTGAGCTTTGAGCTTGAGCTAATACTTTTCTCCTTAGCATTTTGAGGGGTCCATTTTTCTCATCCATGCCATGCCAATCATTGAGCTTTCCTGAAATATTAATCTTGAAATAGCATTATCTCAATGAGCTATATGTTGTTAGGAATTACCAAAACCACCTAGGGATAGTTGCACTTTCAATCTCCCCCTTTTTGGTAATTGATGACAACATATAGATCAAAGCTTCGACAAATGATAATAAGAGTGAAAAACATTGTCGCTTTGAGAAGTATGTGAAAAGCAAGAGCTCCCCCTAAATTTGTGCATAGTTTAAGATTTGCTTTGGACTGCAAATGCACAATGAGTTAGGATCATGGGTTACTCTTCCACATCACATACATCTTGGTGGAGCGCTCAAAATGATAGTAATTAAATACATGCACTCATCACCAAGCAAAGTGAATGATCATATGGGGATATAAAAGGATAATGTCATCTAACAAGCATTAAGGTAGCATATGATCAAACACATGATCATCCAAGTATCACACAAAAGCATAAAGTATCTCAAACAAGCAAATAACAAAGTTCAACCACCAAACAAAACAAGAGAGAATAAAGAGCAACACTCTCTCTTGAAGCCTATGATCTATACATTTTCTCCCCCTTTGGCAACAAGTTACCAAAAAGTTCATAAAAATGCATAGTGCTAGATCGACTCTCAGGCTTGGTCTTCAGGTGGTTGATGACCCACAAGTATAGGGGATCTACCGTAGTCCTTTCGATAAGTAAGAGTGTCGAACCCAACAAGGAGCAGAAGGAAATGATAAGCGGTTTCCAGCAAGGTATTCTCTTCAAGTACTGAAACAAGTGGTAACAGATAGTTTTGTGATACGATAATTTGTAACGAGCAACAAGTAACAAAAGTAAATAAAGTGCAGCAAGGTGTCCCAATCCTTTTTGTAGCAAAGGACAAGCTTGGACAAACTCTTATATAGAGAAAAGCGCTCCCGAGGACACATGGGAATATCGTCAAGCTAGTTTTCATCACGCTCATATGATTCGCGTTCGGTACTTTGATAAATTGGTATGTGGGTGGACCAGTGCTTGGGTACTGTCCTTACTTGGACAAGCATACCACTTATGATTAACCTCTATTGCAAGCATTCGCAACTACAACAAAAGTATTAAGGTAAACCTAACCATAGCATGAAACATATGGATCCAAATCAGCCCCTTACGAAGCAACACATAAACTAGGGTTTAAGCTTCTGTCACTCTAGCAACCCATCATCTACTTATTACTTCCCAATGCCTTCCTCTAGGACCAAATAATGGTGAAGTGTCATGTAGTCGACGTTCACATAACACCACTAGAGGAGAGACAACATACATCTCATCAAAATATCGAACGAATACCAAATTCACATGACTACTAATAGCAAGACTTCTCCCATGTCCTCAGGAACAAACGTAACTACTCACAAAGCATAAACATGTTCATAATCAGAGGGGTATTAATATGCATATAGGATCTGAACATATGATCTTCCACCAATTAAACCAACTAGCATCAACTACAAGGAGTAATTAACACTACTAGCAACCTACTAGCACCAATCCCGGACTTGGAGACAAGAATTGGATACAAGAGATGAACTAGGGTTTTGAGAGGAGATGGTGCTGATGAATATGTTGATGGAGATTGCCCTCTCCCGATGAGAGGAGCGTTGGTGATGACGATGGCGATGATTTCCCCCTCCTAGAGGGAAGTTTCCCCGGTAGAACAGCTCCGCCGGAGCCCTAGATTGGTTCCGCCAAGGTTCCGCCTCGTGGCGGCGGAGTTTCGTCCGACAAGATGGCTTCTTATTTTTTCCCATTAAAAGACTTCATATAGCAGAAGATGGCCACGAGAGGGCCACCAGGGGGCCCACGAGGTAGGGGGGGCGCCCCCACCCTCGTGGGCAGGGTGTGCCCCCTGGTAAATCTCTTCCACTGAGTATTTTATATATATTCTCAAATGTCTTCCGTGAAGTTTCAGGACTTTTGGAGCTGTGCAGAATAGGTCTCCAATATTTGCTCCTTTTCCATCCCAGAATCCCAGCTGCCGGCATTCTCCCTCTTCATGTAAACCTTCTAAAATAAGAGACAATAGGCATAAGTATTGTGACATAATGTGTAATAACAGCCCATAATGCAATAAATATCGATATAAAAGCATGATGCAAAATGTACGTATCAGCTCCCCCAAGCTTAGACCTCGCTTGTCCTCAAGCGAAAAGCAGAAATCGAAAAATATGTCCACATGTTTAGAGATAGTGGTGTCGATAAAAATAAAATACGGACATGAGGGCATCATGATCATTCTTAGAACAACAACTTATATAATTCTTGTCATATGATTTCTTATGCTAGAGTAATAATTCAATCACAATTTCAAGTATGAATCGTAAACTTCATTGAAAACTAACAAACTATAATCTCAGTCATTGGAGCAATTGCAATTTATCATAACATAGGAAAGAGTCAATGTATAAGAGCTTTTCAGCAAGTCCACATACTCAACTATCATATAGTCTTTCAGAATTGCTGACACTCACGCAATACTTATGTGTATGGAGTTTTGATCGAACACAGAGAAAGATAGGGGCTTATAGTTTTGCCTCCCAACGTTTTACCTCAAGGGTAATGTCAACAGTAATAGTTCATGAAAACTCACATCCAATTAGCCATATATACCAGGATCTTCCCAACATACTGTGCTTGCCAAAGGATAAAATGTAAAAAGGAAGGGTGAAGATCACCATGACTCTTATGCAATGTAGGAGATAAAAGTAAAAGATAAGCCCTTCGCAGAGGGAAGCAGAGGTTGTCATGCGTTTTTATGGTTGGATGCACAAAATCTTAATGTGAAAGAACATCACTTTATATTGCCACTTGTGATATGGACCTTTATTATGCAGTTTGTTGCTTTTATTTCTTCCATATCACAGATCGTATAAAGTTTATTTTCTCCCACACTAATAAGTCATACATATTTAGAGAGAAATTTTTATTGCTTGCACCGATGACAACTTACTTAGAGGATCTTACTCAATCCATAGGTAGGTATAGTGTACTCTCATGGCAAGACTGGTTTTAAGGGCATTTGGAAGCACAAGTAGTATCTCTACTTAGTGCGATGAATTTGGCTAGCATGAGGGTGAAAGGCAAGCTCAACCATGTTGGATGATCCATGACAATATAATTTATCTAAGATGTAAGAAAACATAACCCATTACGTTGTCTTCCTTGTCCAACGTCAACTCTTTAGCATGTCATATTTTAATGAGTGCTCACAATCATAAACGATGTCCAAGATAGTATATTTATATGTGAAGACCTCTCTTTATTTATTACTTCCTATTAATTGCAACGATGACCAAAACTATGTTTGTCAACCCTCAACAACTTTTATTCATCATACTTTTTTCTATGTGAGCTCATTACTCTCTATAAGACTCACATGATTTCTTTGTTTCTTTTTATTTCTTTCTCTTTTCATTTATTCCCTTAGGATCATGGCAAAATAATCAAGCCCTTGACTCAACACTAATCTTTATTATATAGCTCACGAACTCGATTACATAGAAGGATTATAAAGCAAAACTCACAACTAGATCATACTAAGAACTTTTATTCTACTAGATCAAGATATTACCAAAAGGATCGAACTAAGAAACACACTAAAGATAAAAGTGATGGTGATACAATACCGGGGCACTCCCCCAAGCTTGGCAGTTGCCAAGGGGAGTTCCCATACCAGATACTCAATTCTTCTTTGTTGGTGGAGACGGTGGTGATTTTGTTGATGGCGTAGGCTTGTCGTCCTTCTTCCAAGGCATAGGCTCACCATCATAGAAGGATGACCGAGTCTCCTGAAACCTCAAATCTGCAGCCAAACTCATCCTCTTGAATTCATATTCATACTCACCGTTTTGATTTTGTAGGTCATAGATCTGGGCTTGGAGGTGCTCGTTTTTCTCATGAAGCTTGAAGATCGCCTCCCCAATGTCCTTGACGTCCAACTTGTGGTTGTTGGTGAACTCCGTGATCATAATGTGATTGGAATCGAGTCCACGCTCCACCATCTCCTGACACTTGAAAACTTCTTGCTCCAATGCCTCAAGCCTTGCCTCCGTGCTTTCGGTCTTCCTTCGTCCCTCAGCATCACGGATGTGCAACAACCCCTTACGCATCTCAATGGTTTGAGGGTGTTGTAGCACTTCTGCGAGGTAGGGGTTGATGACCTTCTCGAAGAACTGGTCCTTGGGGGCGCTTGAAGACGACATGACGACCTAGATCTGTCAGAAAAACAGCTCGAAACAAAAACAGGAGAATTTTGCGTCATACCGGAGTCAAAACCTCCGGGAGATTATATAATGAATTTTTACCGACCAAAATACGTGTCGTGTACGAAAACGGAGTCCGGAGAGCACACGAGGTGCCCACGAGGTAGGGGGCGCGCCCAGGGGGTAGGGCGCGCCCTCCACCCTCGTGGGGCCCTCGTGTCCTTCCCGGACTGCTTCTTATTTTTCTATTTTTCTAAATATTCCAAAATGGAGAAATATTGCCTTAAAAACTGTTTTGGAGTTGGTTTACTTACCGTACCACATACCTATTCCTTTTCGGAGTCTGAAACACTCCGGAAAGTGTCCCTTATGTATTCCTCCGGGGTTACGGTTTCAATAACATTGGTTTCATCATTTATGGGATTACCTGAGATATAATGTTTGATTCTTTGACCGTTCACCACCTTTGGATTTGTACCTTCAAAGTTGTTGATTTTTATGGCACCGGAACGATAGACCTCTTCGATAACGTAAGGACCTTCCCATTTAGAGAGAAGTTTTCCTGCAAAAAATCTTAAACAAGAGTTGTATAGCAATACATAATCACCTACATTAAACTCACGCTTTTGTATCCTTTTGTCATGCCATCTTTTAACCTTTTCCTTAAACAACTTGGCATTTTCATAGGCTTGGGTTCTCCATTCATCAAGTGAGCTAATATCAAATAACCTCTTCTCACCGGCAAGTTTAAAATCATAATTGAGTTCTTTAATAGCCCAATATGCCTTGTGTTCTAGTTCGAGAGGTAAGTGACATGCTTTCCCATAAACCATTTTATACGGAGACATACCCATAGGATTTTTATATGCAGTTCTATAGGCCCATAATGCATCATCAAGTTTCTTGGACCAATTCTTTCCAGATCTATGAACAGTCTTTTGTAAAATTAATTTGAGCTCTCTATTACTCAATTCAACTTGACCACTAGACCGTGGGTGATAAGGAGATGCAATTCTATGATTAACATCATATTTAGCAAGCATTTTACGGAAAGCACCATGAATAAAATGTGAACCACCATCAGTCATTAAATATCTAGGGACTCCAAATCTTCGAAAAATAAATTCTTTAAGCATTTTAATAGAAGTGTTATGATCAGCACTACTAGTTGGAATAGCTTCTACCCACTGAGTAACGTAATCAACAACAACTAGAATATGTGTATATCCATTAGAGGAAGGAAAAGGCCCCATATAGTCAAAGCCCCAAACATCAAATGGTTCAATAACGAGTGAATAGTTCATAGGCATTTCTTGACGTCTACTAATATTACCAATTCTTTGACATTCATCACAAGATAAGACAAACTTACGGGCATCCTTGAAGAGAGTAGGGCAATAAAAACCAGATTGCAATACCTTATGTGCGGTTCTATCTCCAGCATGGTGTCCTCCATAAGCTTCGGAGTGACACTTGCGTAGGATCTGTTCCTGTCCATGCTCAGGTACACAACGTCTAATAACACCATCTACTCCTTCTTTATAAAGATGTGGGTCATCCCAAAAGTAGTGCCTCAAATCATAGAAGAACTTTTTCTTTTGCTGGCATGTGAAACTAGGTGGTATAAACTTAGCAAAAATGTAGTTAGCATAATCAGCATACCATGGAGCAGTATGAGAAGTATTTATGACACTTAATTGCTCATCAGGAAAGCTATCATCAATAGGTAGTGGGTCATCAAGAACATTTTCTAACCTAGACAAGTTGTCTGCAACGGAGTTCTCAGCTCCCTTTCTATCAACAATATGTAAGTCAAATTCTTGTAGCAAGAGAACCCATCTAATAAGTCTAGGTTTAGCATCTTTCTTTTCCATGAGATATTTAATAGCAGCATGATTAGTGTGAATAGTTACTTTAGAATCAACAATATAAGGTCTGAACTTGTCACAAGCAAATACAACTGCTAAGAATTCTTTTTCAGTGGTAGCATAGTTTCTCTGAGCATTGTCTAGGGTTTTACTAGCATATTAAATAACATTTAATCTCTTATCAGCTCTTTGCCCTAGAACAACACCTACATCATAATCACTAGCATCACACATAATTTCAAAGGGTAAATTCCAATCAGGTGGTTGAACAATAGGTGCAGAGATCAACGCTTTCTTAAGAATTTCAAATGCTTCTACACAATCATCATCAAAAACAAATGGTATATCCTTTTGTAATAAATTAGTCAGAGGCCGAGAAATTTTTGAGAAGTCCTTAATGAACCTCCTATAAAATCCAACATGACCAAGGAAACTTCTTATACCTTTGATGTCCTTGGGACATGGCATCTTCTCAATAGCATCAACCTTGGCTTTATCAACCTCAATACCTCTTTCAGAAACTTTGTGCCCCAAGACAATACCTTCATTAACCATAAAGTGGCACTTTTCCCAATTCAAGACAAGATTAGTTTCTTCACATCTCTGCAAAACTCGATCAAGGTTGCTCAAGCAATCATCAAAAGAAGATCCATAGACGGAGAAATCATCCATGAAAACCTCACAAATATTTTCACAAAAGTCAGAGAATATAGCCATCATGCATCTTTAAAAGGTAGCGGGTGCATTACATAGACCAAAAGGCATACATCTATAAGCAAAAGTACCAAAAGGGCAAGTAAAAGTAGTCTTTGGTTGATCTTTGGCTGACACAGGTATTTGAGAGAAACCAGAATAACCATCTAGAAAGCAAAAATGTGTATGTTTGGATAATCTTTCTACCATTTGATCGATAAAAGGTAAGGGGTAATGATCCTTTTTAGTTGCCTTATTTAATTTGCGGAAATCAATTACCATCCTATAACTTGTAATAATTCTTTGAGGAATCAGTTCATCTTTATCATTAGGAATGACAGTAATACCTTCCTTCTTAGGGACACAATGGACAGGACTTACCCACTGACTATCAGCAACGGGATAGATTATACCTGCCTCAAGGAGCTTTAGTATTTCCTTTCTTACCACTTCTTTCATTTTAGGATTCAGCCGTCGTTGATGATCATGAACTAGTTTAGCATCTTCTTCCAAATTAATTTTATGTTGACATAGAGTGGGACTAATGCCCTTAAGATCATCAAGAGTATACCCAATAGCAGCACGGTGCTTTTTCAGAGTTTTCAATAATCTCTCTTCCTCATGCTCTGAAAGGTTAGCACTAATAATAATAGGATATATCTTTTTCTCATCAAGATCAGCATATAGTTTAGAGTATCAGGCAATGGTTTAAGCTCAAACATGAGATCACCCTTGGGTGGAGGAGGATCCCCTAAGATTTCAACATGCAAATTGTGTTTCAGAATAGGTTCCTGTTTAAAGAATACTTCATCTATTTCCCTTCTTTCATTCATTCATAAATATATCATTTTCATGGTCTAGCAAATATTGTTCTAAAGGATCACTAGGAGGTATGACAATAGAAGCAAGACCAATAATTTCATCCTTACTAGGTAATTCTTCTTCATGGTGTTGTCTACTAAATTTAGAGAAATTAAATTCATGAGACATATCATCTAAACCGATAGTAACAACATCCTTTTTGCAATCTATCTTAGCATTAACAGTGTTTAAGAAGGGTCTACCAAATATAATGGGACAAAATTTATCTTGTGGGGAACCAAGAACAAGAAAATCGATAGGATATTTAGTTTTCCCACACAGGATCTCAACATCTCTAACAATTCCCATTGGTGAAATAGTATCTCTATTGGCAAGTTTAATTGTGACATCAATATCTTCTATCTCAGCAGGTGCAATATCATGCATAATTTCTTTGTATAAGCTGTAAGGTATTGCACTAGCACTAGCACCCATATCACATAAGCCATGATAACAATGATCTCCTATTTAAATAGAAATAATAGGCATGCCTACCACAGGTCTATTTTTATCTTTAGCACAAGGTTTAGCAATTCTAGCAGTCTCATCAAGGAAATGAATAACATGCCCATCAATATTATCAGACAAGAGATCTTTAACAATAGCAATATCAGGTTCAACTTTAATTTGCTCATGAGGTGTATAAGTTTTAATATTGCTTTTACGAACCACAGTTGCAGCTTTAGCATGATCCTTTATCCTAATAGGGAAAGGTGGTTTCTCAACATAAGAAGTAGGAACAATAGGATCATTATAAGTGACAATCTTTTCTTCATCTTTAATAGGTGCAGCTACTTTTACTTCTATGGGAGGATGATATTTAAACCACTTCTCCTTGGGGAGATCAACATAAGTAGCAAAAGATTCACAGAAAGAAGCTACTATCTCAGAGTCAAGTCCATATTTAGTGCTAAATTTATGGAAAACATCGGTATCCATAAAAGATTTAACACAATCAAAACTAGGTGTCATATCTGACTCCTTACCTTTGTCGAGGTCCCAATCTTCAGAGTTGCGTTTAATTCTTTCCAATAAATCCCATTTGAATTCAATAGTCTTCATCATAAAAGAGCCAGCACAAGAAGTATCAAGCATGGTGCGATTGCTATCAAAAAGCCGAGCATAAAATTTTTGAATAATCATTTCTCTTGAGAGCTCATGATTGGGGCATGAATATAACATTGATTTAAGCCTCCCCCAAGCTTGAGCGATGCTTTCTCCTTCGCGAGGCCAAAAATTATATATATAATTGCGATCACGATGAACAAGATGCATAGGATAAAACTTCTGATGAAATTCCAATTTCAATCGTTTGTAATTCCAAGACCCCAAATCATCACATAGCCTGTACCATGTCGATGCATCTCCTTTCAAAGATAAAGGGACGACCTTCTTCTTAACAACATCTCCGGGTACACCTGCAAGCTTAAATAATCCACAAACTTCATCCACATATATTAGATGCTCATCAGGATGTTTTGTTCCATCTCCTAAAAGGGATTAGCTAGCAGTTTTTCTATCATACCCGAAGGAATTTCAAAGCAGACATTTTCATTTTTAGTAGGTTTAGTAGGTTGAGGAGCAACTCTTTGCTCTACTGGTCGTGGTGAAGATACCCCAAACAAGCCCCTCAGAGGATTACTTTCCATAGTAACAAGTGACAGTAAATTTCAGCACACTATATAATTTTTTCCTTACCAAATTCCACCTACCAAAGGCGCTTCACTCCCCGACAACGGCGCGAGAGAAGAGTCTTGATGACCCACAAGTATATGGGATCTATCGTAGTCCTTTCGATAAGTAAGAGTGTCGAACCCAACGAGGAGCAGAAGGAAATGATAAGCAGTTTCCAGCAAGGTATTCTCTGCAAGTACTGAAACAAGTGGTAACAAATAGTTTTGTGATAGGATAATTTGTAACAAGCAACAAGTAACAAAAGTAAATAAAGTGCAGCAAGGTGGCCCAATCCTTTTTGTAGCAAAGGACAAGCCTGGACAAACTCTTATATAGAGAAA
Source organism: Triticum dicoccoides (assembly GCF_002162155.2). Lineage (NCBI taxonomy): Eukaryota > Viridiplantae > Streptophyta > Magnoliopsida > Poales > Poaceae > Triticum > Triticum dicoccoides. The sequence continues at coordinate 478,561,034 of NC_041382.1, read as the reverse complement.
AGCACTCCCGAGGACACATGGGAATATCGTCAAGCTAGTTTTCATCACGCTCATATGGTTCGCGTTCGGTACTTTGATAATTTGGTATGTGGGTGGACCAGTGCTTGGGTACTGTCCTTACTTGGACAAGCATCCCACTTATGATTAACCTCTATTGCAAGCATCCGCAACTACAACAAAAGTATTAAGGTAAACCTAACCATAGCATGAAACATATGGATCCAAATCAACCTTTACGAAGCAACACATAAAATAGGGTTTAAGCTTCTGTCACTCTAGCAACCCATCATCTACTTATTACTTCCCAATGCCTTCCTCTAGGCCCAAATAATGGTGAAGTGTCATGTAGTCAACGTTCACATAACACCACTAGAGGAGAGACAACATACATCTCATCAAAATATCGAACAAATACCAAATTCACATGACTACTAATAGCAAGACTTCTCCCATGTCCTCAGGAACAAATGTAACTACTCACAAAGCATAAACATGTTCATAATCAGAGGGGGTATTAATATGCATATAGGATCTGAACATATGATCTTCCACCAATTAAACCAACTAGCATCAACTACAAGGAGTAATTAACACTACTAGCAGCCTACTAGCACCAATCCCGGACTTGGAGACAAGAATGGGATACAAGAGATGAACTAGGGGTTTGAGAGGAGATGGTGCTGATGAAGATGTTGATGGTTATTGCCCTCTCCCGATGAGAGGAGCGTTGGTGATGATGATGGCGATGATTTCCCCCTCCCGGAGGAAAGTTTTCCCGGCAGAACAGCTCTGCCGGAGCCCTAGATTGGTTCCCCCAAGGTTCTGCCTCGTGGCGGCGGAGTTTCATACGAGAAGATGGCTTCTTATTTTTTTTCCCATCGAAAGACTTCATATCGCAGAAGATGGCCACCGGAGGGCCACCAGGAGGCCCACGAGGTAGGGGGCGCGCCCAGGGGGGTAGGGCGCGCTCCCACCCTCGTGGGCAGGGTGTGACCCCTGGTGAATCTCTTCCGCTGAGTATTTTTTATATATTCTGAAAATGTCTTCTGTGAAGTTTCAGGACTTTTAGGGCTGTGCAGAATAGGTCTCCAATATTTGCTCCTTTTCCAGCCCAGAATCCCAGCTGCCGGCATTCTCCCTCTTCATGTAAACCTTGTAAAATAAGAGAGAATATGCATAAGTATTGTGACATAATGTGTAATAACAGCCCATAATGCAATAAATATCGATATAAAAGCATGATGCAAAATGGACGTATCAGTGGTGGTGTAGATAAAACTCCAAGGATGATAGATGGAGCTGGTGGAGTGGGTGCTGGAGCTGGTGGCACTGAAACTGTAGCTGGTGCATATGAAGTTACTCTGGTGTCTGTAACTGGCACTGCAGCAGATCTCTGTCCTTTGGGCACTCTAGCAAAAGCATCAGTGGTAGACTTTCCCTTCTTCTCCTGCATTTCATCCTGAAGTTGCTCAACAACTGACTGTATCTCAGTGACCTTCACATCTAAATCATAGAACTTATGCTCCATGATCCTCTCCAAGCTCTCCTGGTTTTGAGTCAGGGTGGCCAATCCCTTCTCAATCCTGAGAGTGGAGGCAATCAAGTAGCCAAGCTAATCTTGCTTGCTCTTTAGAAGATACTGAGATGCCTCATCAATGGTTGGCATCTTTGCAGCCTTTTCAGTCCTTGCCTTCTCCCTCTTTGCTTGTGCTTGCACAAAAGATGGTTCATTCTCATCCATCACCACAATGTTGTCCTCAAAGTCTGGGTAGATGGGCATATGTTCCTTGTCCAAGAGATATGTGCCAGTGCCCATATTGGAGTTGATTAGCTCCTGGATCTGTGGGGCATACCCACAACTTCTCTTCTGATCTGCAGCTGTTCTCTTTATGGTTTCCACAATTAGGCTCATGACTTTGAACTTTTGAGGCACATCAAATATGTGAAGCAGGTTAATTTCATGGCCTCTGATCATCTTTTGATCACCTGACTTTGGCAATAGAGTGTGCGTGAGGATCTAGTTGATTGTTGGCAAACCTGACAGAAGGTAATGTACTGATCCAAATTTATGTGTCTCAAGAGCAGCATCTGGGATCTCTCTGTACATATGTGACATGGTGTTGTGATCCTTCTTCTTGGCATAGACATCCAAGTCATCTTAATTCTCCTCGGGAGCATTGATCAATTTTGCCCATTCTTCAACTGTTGACTGGTACCTAGTACCTTCAGACATCCAGACAATCCTTCCATCTGGGTAGAAATGAGCTGTGGAGTAGAATTGCATAATAAGCTCATCATTCCACTGTGTGAGCTTCTGAGCCACAAACTCATCAACTCCACATGCCTTGAAGCTATCATATACACCAGGGAAGTGATCCTCATTTTCCTCAATGAATTTCCAATCAACCCATCTCATGTCACACACTATGGGCTTCTTGTCAAGTAAAACAGTCTCATAGAAGTCCTGCTGTTCCTTAGTGTGGAATCTGTAGTCCACAACAGTCCTTCTCCTGGTGGCATATGGATCAGACTCTCTCTATAGCCTCAATCCTGAATCCTTCCTGATTTTCATATTCTCTGCAACTGGGTGTGCATCATTGTGATCAGGGATCTTGGGCTTCAACTTCCTCAAAACAACAGAATCCTCTTCTTCTTCAGCAGCTTGAGGCACTGGGGCCTTGTTCTTCTCCTCAGCAAGGATGCTCCTGGTGCTCCTCTTGGGTTTTGGCTTTGGAGCTGGAGCAGCAGTCTTAGGAGCAGTTTTGGGCTTAGATGGAGCAGCCCCTGCCTTAATTGCATCTCTCATAAGCTTTTGAGCTTTGGGTGCTGGTGCTGCATCCTCTTCCTCTTCCTCTTCATCATCATGATCTGCCAAGCACTCTGGCAGTGGTCTTCTTGACCCTTTCCTTCCTTTTCTTCTCTGACACAACCTGTTCTTTGGGTATAGATCCCAAAGTTTCTTGAGTGGACGTTCTGGCCTTTGACATAGGAACTCTCTTGGCAGGAACCTTTTGCTTCATTCCTGGCTTAGTGGCAGCACCTGTGCCATATTCTTTTTTCAGAACTTTTCTCTTTGAGGTGGCCTCTTCCTCAACAGCCACATAGTCCTCATCCTTAGAATATGAGGTTCTCTTCTTTCTGGTCCTGGTGGCTGCCTTAGGCAAGTTGCTGGGTGTACTCCTGCTTCCCTCATCAAAGCTACTAGAGGGACTAGTGCCCTCACTCATGTTAACTTGCTCCTCAGACTTGTTCTGACCGTCACTCTGATCTGACATGATGCAAACACTGACAACATACCCTGTGAATAGATTATAGATGAGGCAGAGTAGATGAGCATCACAAAGTACAGAGGTTTTTGCAAAAGAATGAGTCAAAAACTTAGTTTTAGTTTTCCACAGAAAGCATTTCGGTTCTACCGATTTGAAAACTCGGTGATACCGAAGTAGCTTTTGGAACCTAAACTAGTGAACTCGGTCAGACCGAGTCACAGTTCGGTGGCACCGAGATAGCTAGGGTTTCACAAAGAATTGAACTCGGTCACACCGATTTGCAATTCTCGATCGGACCGAGAATCACATGTGCAATGGCCTTAGCCAAATCTGTGGAACCGATTTCAACAACTTGGTTGGTCCGAGATGATTTCGGCGGAAACCTAACCCTAAATTTTCAATCCACAACTAAACTACAGAGTGATTTTGCTGGATAGAGTGATCTCAATCGTGGCAAGATGCATGGCAAAAAAATGTGCTAGGAATTGGAGTGAGATTAGCATAAGGATCAAGTCCATACCCTAAGTGCGGCGATGGACCTGCTATGGCGGCAATGACGGAGATGATTTCTGTTGACGGTGAGAGGTAGCCAGCGATGAGGAGGACGATCGGGAGACCCAGGGAGGCAGAGCAGGCTGAGCGCGGGCGAAGGGGTTCGGAAAATTTTCCAAATTTTTGCCCGGGGATATATAGCCTGACCCTGTCGGTGTGACCGACTGGAACAACTCAGTGGCACCGAGATGCATAACTGCAAGCAGTTACTGCAACTCAGTGTGACCGAAAAGTTCAAATCGGTTGCACCGAGATTGAAAACCTAGATCGACTTAGTGATCTCGGTATGACCGAAATGGATGAATCGGTCAGACCGAAACACACAAAGAAGTTTTGGAAGTTTAAGTCTATGACGAATCGGGGACTCCAGGTGCTCCTCACACAGAGTGGTTTGAATCTGACTTGATCAAACTTTGTGATGTAGCATGAATAGAGTTTGAGACAAGAAAAGCATAGATAGCTAGAGAAGGTTCTTAGGCATTCTTGTCAATCCACTTGGCAAAAGAAAAAGGAACCACACAATCAAAACAATAAGTGGATGTCCTCGAATGAGTAAATTATGCAACCAACATGCTCACACAATAAAATGGCGAATGAAATATGTGGCAAAGCATGCACAACCAATTCTAGCATCTATCAAGCAATTGGCGATGACTAGGTCATCTATATATGAGTATATTGACTTAGGAGTCAAATGAGAACATTTGATCGTAGGTCATACTCATCGTTTAAGCACAAGTGGGGTTACCACTTTTACATAAAGCATTGTTGTGTTCACACCATTAGAGTTGCTTTAGCTCAATTCTTAGAGTAAAGCTCCCCCCAGATGTGAGATCCCCCCTAAGAGGGATGAACTAACCTTGGGTTTTGTCGATGATGACTTCATGTAGGTGTTGAAGATGTGGATGCTCAATGTTGATGTAGATCATTTGGAGCAATCCTTTGGAGTGAGTTGCACTTTCAATACCTACACGGGTTAGTCCCACAAGGAACAAACAAGGATATCCATAGACATAGAGTGATGCACACACAAGATGATGTCTATGAAAGCATTAGGTTACCTTGTCCCTTGTCTTACCAACAAGAGGGTTTGCGACTCCTTGAACTAGTGCAAGATGTGGAAGTTGATTGCACTTGTTCTTGCCAAAATGATAAGAGTGAAGTATGTTGGCGGTGTCACCCTCAGGAACTCTCTAGTTCTTCTTCTTCGGGATCCAGATCATCTTGATGGGAATTGAGGGAGTCCTGGATTAGGGGGTCTCCGGACAGCCGGACTATCTCCATTGGCCGGACTGTTAGAGCATGAAGATACAAGATTGAAGACTTCATCTCGTGTCCGGATGGGACTCTACTTGGCGTGGAAGGCAAGCTAGGCAATACGTATATGGATATCTCTTCCTTTGTAACCGACCTTGTGTAACCCTAACCCTCTCTAGCATGGGGAGATACGCCAGACCTGTGAGACATATTGGAGGACAAGGCAAAGCATTCAAGATCGATCTATGGATCATGAGGGCACACCACTCTGCGAGATGACAAATGTCACGCCGGATACAGTAAAAGCAAATTCAGCCGGGCCGAACACAGCGGGCAAGACCCATTCGAGCTGCGTCGCGATATAGCCCAATACAGAGGCGCCGCACACCCCTTATGCTTCACATACGAAGTAATGGAACATCAATTCCCAGAAGGTTTCAAACCTGTAAATATTGAATCATACGGCGGCACAACAGATCCCGCAGTATGGATTGAGGATTTCCTCCTCCACATCCACATGGCCCGCGGCGATGACTTACACGCCATCAAATACCTCCCACTAAAGCTCAAAGGACCAGCGCAGCATTGGCTTAACAGCTTGCCAGCAGACTCCATTAGCTGTTGGGAAGATCTGGAAGCCGCATTCCTCGACAACTTTCAGGGCACTTATGTGAGACCACCAGACGCCGATGACTTGAGCCACATAATTCAGCAGCCAGAAGAGTCGGCCAGGCAATTCTGGACTCGGTTCCTTACAAAGAAAAATCAAATCGTCGACTGACCGGATGCGGAGGCCTTAGCGGCTTTCAAGCACAACATCCGAGACGAGTGGTAGCCCGGCACCTTGGTCAGGAAAAGCCGAAATCTATGGCAGCTCTCATGACGCTCATGACCCGCTTTTGTGCGGGAGAAGACAGCTGGCTGGCTCGCAGTAACAACATATCAAAGAACCATGGTACCTCAGATACCAAGGACGGCAATAGCAGGTCACGTCGCAAAAGGCATAAGCGCCGCATTAATAGCGAAAATACTAAGGATACGACAGTCAATGCCGGATTCAAAGGCTCTAAACCCGGTCAGTGGAAAAAGCCATTCAAACAAAGTACGTCGGGTCCGTCCAGCTTGGACCGTATACTCGATCACTCGTGTCAAATACACGGCACCCCAGACAAGCCAGCCAATCACACCAACAGGGATTGTTGGGTGTTCAAGCAGGCCGGCAAGTTAATTGCCGAAAGCAAGGACAAGGGGCCGCATAGTGATGACGAGGAGGAGCCCCGGCAGCCGCACACTGGAGGACAGAAGAGGTTTCCCCCGCAAGTGCTGACGGTGAACATGATATATGCAACCCACATCCCCAAGAGGGAGCGGAAGCGTGCACTCAGGGACGTATATGCGTTGGAGCCAGTCGCCCCAAAGTTCAACCCTTGGTCCTCCTGTCCGATCACCTTCGATCACAGGGACCACCCCACTAGTATCCTTCATGGCGGATTCGCCGCACTGGTCCTAATCATCGATGGATTTCACCTCACTCGAGTCCTTATGGACGGCGGCAGCAGCCTGAACCTGCTTTATCAGGACACAATGCGCAAATGGGTATAGGCCCCTCAAGGATCAAACCCACGAAGACGGCCTTTAAGGGCGTCAATCCAAGTGTAGAGGCCCATTGCACAGGCTCAATTACACTGGAAGTGGTCTTCGGATCCCCGGATAATTTCCGAAGCGAAGAGTTAATCTTCGATATAGTCCCGTTCCGCAGTGGTTATCATGCACTGCTCGGGAGAACCGCATTCGCTAGAGTCAATGCGGTACCGCATTATGCATACCTCAAGCTCAAGATGCCAGGACCTCACGGAGTTATTGCAGTCAATGGAAACACAGAGCGCTCTCACCGAACAGAGGAGCACACCGCGGCCCTCGCAGCAGAAGCGCAAAGCAGCCTCTCAAGGCAATCAACCAGTTCGGTGTTTCAAAGCCTGGACACCTTCAAGCACGCTCGGGACAATCGGCAAATAGACCGCCTGGCGTGATCTGAGCTCGCGTAGCAATACGGCGGCCTCCCCAATCCCAGCCCAACGGCAATATTCATGCCACGCGTACATAATTACGCATTAAAAATACCATGGGCACAGGTGGGGAGGGGGGCACAACTGCGGCACGCCCCAAAATGCGGCCTAAACCGCACTAGGGGCTTCCCGTTTGGTTATTTTTCTTTTTCTTTCAGGACCTTAATCTCTGGAAACACTGTCCGGCAGAACTATTGCCGCACACATGATGCAGCAACCGAGGAGGCAGACAACTACATTATACCATAGAATTCCCAGGTTGATTACAGTAACGAGCGAAATATTCGATTTCATATCATTCCTCAGCTTGCCCTTGGAAGGGACATAGTCCTACTCTTTGCTTATCGCACTATCTGTATCACTCTGCTTTAACGCAATTTTTCAATAAACAATGCATGACATTACGACTATTATTCCATTCTTGTTATATATATATATATATCTATGTGTTCATTAATGACGCCTTGCAACCGTACACTCTAGTACGGCCAATACACGAAGGGCTTATTTACCCCACAATGCGGTGTGAAAAGTCCGAACACTTTCACAACTGCGGCACCCCGAACTTATAGCATTATATGCATCAGCTCCGAATCATGTCTTTGGTCAAATGTTGGGTTTGTCCGGCTCCTATGTTTTGGTACCTTACGTTCCGCTCTATCGGCTAAGGTAGCGCTAGAAGAACTACTGCGATTGTGCCCCAGTTCTGCTGGGTTTAGCACCTCAGTAGAGAAAGCTAAAACTGACTGTCATGATAAGGCGAGAGACCGGTCGCTGTTCGGCGAGGTTTTTCAAGTCCCTAAAGACTTATGCCGCTTAGGGCGAGGGGCCGGCCCTGTCCGACTTACAGGCGTGTATCGCGCCCCGAATTCGGCCTTCCGAATACCAGGGGCTTCACCGAAATTTAAAATTATAGAATTCTATGGCTAAGTGAGAGTGATAAAGCATTATTAGCCCGGTTGCCTTGTTCGTCGTGTTGAGCACCTCCCTCGAAGGACCCAAATATGGGAACAAGAGTGCTCAGGTTTATCCCGAACACCCCAGCACTCGTGGTATGGGGGCAGAAGCCGTGGACTAGCCATCTCTCAGATTGGATAAACAGCCAAACAGAAGGTAATATGTTAAATTCAAACAAGCGTTGCATAGCATTTGAAACAAGTTTTCATAAATACAGGATAAAACGAGCAAGTTTACTCAAATATTACATCTTTTGAACACTCATCTGCGATGAGACGGGCACCCGGCAGAACACCCTCGTAGTACATCTCGGGGTGGCGGTGCTCCTTGCCCTCCGGCGGCCCCTCCTTGATCAGCTTCACGGCGTCTAGCTTGACCCACTGCAATTTCACACGGGCGAAAGCCCGGCGTGCACCTTCAATGCAGACGGATCGCTTGACGACCTCCAGCCAGCGGGCAGGCATCCACAAGCCGCCTCACCAGGCCGAAGAAGCTATTCGGAAGGGCGTCGCCCGGCCACAGCTGAACTATAAAACTCTTCATGGCCTGATTGGTCGCCTTATGTAGCTCGACCATCTACTTCAGCTGGTCGCTCATTGGCACCGGATGTTCGGCCTCAGCATACTGAGACGAGAACAACTTCTCCGTTGAGCTTCTGTCCTCGGCCTGGTAAAATTGTGCGGCATCGGACACACTGCCGGGCAAATCTACGAGTGCTCCTGAAGAGCTCCGGATCCGGGCAAGTAGTCGGTAATTTACTTTTACATGCTTGCTTTGCATATAGAAAGCCTTACCCGCCGCTATCTTCTTCATCGCGTCGATCTCTTGGAGGGCCTTTTGGGCTTCGGCCTTGGCACTTTTTACACTCTCGAGGGCCGCGAAAAGCTCAGACTCCCACGTCTTGGAGTCAAGCTCCAACGCCTCGTGCTTCGCCACAAGAGCCTGGAGCTCTTGCTGCACCTCGCCCACCCGAGCCTCGTGCTTCTCTCGCTCGGTGCGCTCCTTGGCCACTGTATCTTCGACCTTGTTTAGCACTTGCTTCAGGGTCGCCACTTCGGTCGTGGCCCCTGGCAAACATACAATGATCCTGTCATTTTGCAATTGTGTCCTTTTTTATATATACATTTCTATAGATAGGGTATTACTTACCCTTGTTCTCCTCGAGCTGCCTCTAGGCAAGGCCGAGCTCTTTCTTGGACCCCTCGAGGTCCTGCTTCAGTAGGCGACCTCCGCAGTCAGTGCGGCAGACGCTAGCAGTGAAGTCTGCATATGCATATTGACACACTTATATTAGACTCCTGCGATATTATTTGATCCTTTGTTCGGCTTTTCTTTGTGAACACCGAACAAAGCATCATGGGCTACTGTCTATGCGGTAATATTTCTACTACATTTTAAAACACTTACCTCGAAGCCTGTTAGAAGGCTGGCACAGGCTTCAGTCAATCCGCTCTTGGCGGACTGAACCTTCTGGATCACCGCACTCATGATAGTGCGGTGCTCCTCGTCGATGGAAGCGCTGCGAAGCGCTTCCAGTAGATTGTCTGGCGCCTCTGGATGGACAGAGGTCACCGGCACAGGCTTCTTGGCCCCCTTAGAAGGAGGCCGCCTGCCCGAGCCCGGAACCGCTGGAGGGTCCGGCACGGTGTTCGGCTGAGGGCCGAACTAGGAGCTCTCAGGGGCCCCGTCCCCTCGGCTCCCGGAGTCCGGAAGGTCGCCTTGAGGCGCCTCCGGGACTGTCTCCCCTCGATCCGGTGCCTCTTGAGACAACACCTCAGCGTCGTCGGCAGGATGAGGGGAGCTGGCGGTCGGGACTGGATCGCTATCCATGTCCGACGAGCCCAGGGAGCCGTCCGATGATACCTCGATATTGGCTCGTGGCGGCCTGCATAATTATGTTCGGCGATTAGGGAAAGCAGTGTGACAAAGGAATCCTATGAGTTACTCTGGTATACGAATACTTACGATCTCCCCGGGGCTTGACCCTGGGCAACCACTTGTCTTCGCCTTCGTCGGCGGTGGTGGAACTGTCCGGAAGGAGAGTCCTTCCCTTCTTGGACCCTCCGGCCTCCCCGGTTGGGGCGGCCCTCCTTTTCTTGTCTCCCCTAGTAGGTGGGGGAGCACCTTCTTCTTCCTCTTCCTCGTCTTCAGGGGAAGAGTGCGCCGCAGAGTCATCGGACGGTGAGTCCGACGACGCCTGGCGTCAGGAACTCTTTCGGGTTCCCTTGGCCTTCTTGGTCTTCTCCGGCACCTTATAAGGGGTCGGAGTTAGCATCTTCGCCAGAAGAGCGTCTGCGGGGCCTTCGGGTAAAGGAGCCGGACAGTCGATCTGTCCGACCATCTTCTGCCAGTCCTGTCAAAGGTACGGGAGTTTAGATCCCGCATAGAGTCAATCTATATAAAAAATGATTATCCTGTGAAAGGTAAAGCAGCTTACCGCACTGGCTTGGCGCTTCGCGCTGAATCCGCGATCCTCAGTAATAGGGGGGGGACCTCGGCACTTTTGAACAGCACCCTCCAGGCGTCTTCATGAGTTGTGTTGAAGAGCCTGTTCAGCGTTCGGTGTTGCACCAGATTGAACTCCCACAAGTTGAACTCCCGTTGTTGGCACGGGAGTATCCAGCGGATGAGCATGACTTGGACTATGTTGACAAGCTTGAGCTTCTTGTCCACCATGTTTTGAATACATGTTTGGAGTCCGGTCAGCTCTTTCGAACTACCCCAGGACAGGCCCTTCTCTTTCCAGGAGGTGAGCCACATGGGGATGCCGGATTGGAACTCGGGGGCCACTGCCCATGCAGGGTCGCGCGGCTCGGTGATATAGAACCACCCCGATTGCCACCCCTTTATGGTTTCCACAAGGAGCCCTCGAGCCATGTTATGTTGGGCATCTTGCCCACCATGGCGCCTCCACACTCCGCCTGGCGGCTGCCCACCACCTTCGGCTTGACATTGAAGGTCTTCAGCCATAAGCCGAAGTGGGGCTTGATGCGGAGGAAGGCCTCGCACACGACGATAAACGCCAAGATGTTGAGGATGAAGTTCGGGGCCAGATCATGGAAATCCAGGCCATAATAAAACATGAGCCCCCGGACGAAGGGATGGAGAGGGAACCCCAGTCCGCGGAGGAAATGGGTGATGAATACTACCCTCTCATGGGGCCTGAGGGTGGGGATGAGCTGCCCCTCATCTGGGAGCCGGTGCGCGATGTCGTCGGGCAGGTATCCGGCTCTCCTCAGTTTCTTGATGTCTCCCTCCGTGACGGAGGAGACCATCCACTTTCCTCCCGCTCCGAACATGATTGGAGAAGGTCGAGGTAGGAAGTGCGGACTTGGGAGCTAGAGCTCGAGTGTGCGAAAACGGATGAGCAAAGGAGGAAGAAGGCGTGGATTGAAAGGTGAATCCTTATCCCTTTATATGGGCGGATGAAACTAAGCATCCCCACTCGCCTGATAAAACTCGCTTATCCCCCAAGCACCGCAATTGATGGCGCGGTTGGGTTACCCATGCCCGTATTGATGAGAATCCCGTAATAAGGGGACACGATCTCTGCTTTGACAAGACGTGTCGAAAAACTGCCTCGCGTTATGTGCGGGGCTAGTTAAAAGAAACGGTTCGAATAATCACTGGGCCATGACGTAACATCATGCTGCCAAAACAAGCCAGCATAGATCTATGAAAATATTATTCTCTCTACGGTGGAATGTGGAACTTATTTTGCAGGGTCGGACACTATCCTCGTATTCAAATTCTTCTGTGGTGTATTCGGAGAAGGAACTCGCCTTGCAATGCCGAAGATAATACTGCACGCCGGACTCATCGTCATTGAAGCCTGGTTCAGGGGCTACTGAGGGAGTCCTGGATTAGGGGGTCTCCGGACAGCCAGACTATCTCCATTGGCCGGACTGTTAGACTATGAAGATACAAGATTGAAGACTTCGTCTCGTGACCGGATGGGACTCTACTTGGCGTGGAAGGCAAGCTAGGCAATACGTATATGGATATCTCCTCCTTTGTAACCGACCTTGTGTAACCCTAACCCTCTCCGGTGTCTATATAAACTGAAGGGTTTTAGCCTGTAGGACAACAACCATAACATACAATCATACCATAGGCTAGCTTCTAGGGTTTAGCCTCTCTGATCTCGTGGTAGATCTACTCTTGTACTACCCATATCATCAATATTAATCAAGCAGGATGTAGGGTTTTACCTCCATCAAGAGGGCCCAAACCTAGGTAAAACATCGCGTGTCCCCTGCCTCCTATTACCATCCGGCCTAGACGCACAGTTTGGGACCCCCTACTCGAGATCCGCCGGTTTTGACACCGATAGGAATCCTTGGAGTTGTAGTCGCACTTGCTGAAGTAGAACTTGATGTAGTCTTGGGAACCCACTTGACCAAGGCCTTGGGTGCTTCTTCAAATGCATCAATTTCCTCTTGAAGCTTATCCTTGTCTTTTTGCTCGTGGTCTTGTGGTGGAAGATCATCTTGAGCATGTGTCCCTTTGAAGGAAGTAGGATCATACTTCTTTTGTTGAGGAACAAACTTCGTCTTGGGGTATTGATCTTCTTCCCACTCAACTCCATTGGCATTGAACTTCCGTTCAAAACCAACACCTTGGTTCTTCCGGTGCCTTCCTTGCTTGCGTACAATTTCCTCGAATTGCTTACTCCCGGCAAGGCTCTTGTAAACACATTTCTCTATAATTCCCTTCAATAAGCTATTTTCTTGCTCAAGTGTAACTTGGCTAAGAGAATCATTAGTGGAATCAAGAGAACTACTAGAAGCAACAACATTGGATTTAGCATGATTATTGTCACTACTAGAGGAAGAATCTTTCTTTTTCTTGTTACTAGACTTGACTTGAGGCATGTAAGTGGATAAGAGTAAACGATTGGCAATGTAAGAACTTTTCTTGCGAAGATCATCATTGATTGCCTTTAAGAACTCATGCTCTTTCTCAAGGTTGAGCTTTTCAAAATGTAATTTCTCATGAGTCCTTAAAAGTTGTCAATGATCTCCTAAGGTAGTTTCATGAGCTAAATTAAGAGTGTTTAGTTCTTTAGTTAGAAACTCAATCTTCTCCTTATCATTGTCATTCATTTTATCTTGATTAGCATGATTAATTGATGTTTCATCATAGTATTCATCACTAGAGTTGTCAACAAGTAAATCATCATCACCTAACAAGTCATCTTCATCACTATTGAAATCAACATACTCAGGGTGTGATACCTTTGGGACCTTAGCCATGAAGCATCTTCCAAGTCCTTCATTTGGTGAATCAAATATGTCGTAGGAGTTGGTTGACACAAGTGCTAGACCGGAAACACCTTCATCTTGAGTATATTCGGAGTTGGAGTGATAGCTTCTCTCGGAGTGATTGTCGGAGTTGAAGCCGGATACCCATTCACCAACATGAGCTTGATGTCTTCGTTTTGTGTGGCTCCTTGATGATTCGTCCTTCCTTTCCGAATCCTTGCTTCTCGGGGATGTTCTTCATTCATAATGATCATCTCTGCTCCTTCTCTCTCTTGATGGTGATTCTTATCTTCTACTTCTTCTTTTTGGAGAATCTTCTCTTCTCTTGTAGGGTGTCGTACACTCATTGGAATAGTGTCCGGGTCTTCCACAATTGTAGCAATTTCGCTCTCGACTAGAAGATCTTTTGTCATTGTAGGACCTTGACTTGGAACTTCTCTCTTTGCTTCTACTCTTGTAGAACTTGTTGAAGTTCTTCACCATTAGGGTCAATTGTTCATTGTAGGTTTGTTTCTCACTTGATGATGTGGGAGCTTCACATGAGGCTTTGTAAGCACCACTTGACTTGTTATGGAGCTCCTCCTTATCCTTGAGCGACATCTCATGAGCAACAATTCTTCCAATGACTTCCGTTGGCTTGAGATCTTTGTAACTTGGCATCATTTGGATCAATGTGCATACGATATCATATTTTCCGTCCAAAGCTCTTAGGATCTTCTTGATGATGAATTTGTCGGCCATCTCTTCACTTCGTAAGGCGGCGATCTCATTTGTGATAAGAGCAAGCCTAGAGTACATTTCAGCGACACCTTCACCATCCTTCATTTTGAACTTGTCAAGCTGACTTTGAAGCACATCCAACTTGGATTCCTTGACGGAGTCGGTACCTTCGTGCATATCAATCAAAGTATCCCAAATTTCCTTTGCATTCTCAAGACGGCAGCTTTTGTTGAATTCTTCGGGGCACAATCTGTTGAAGAGGATATCACAAGCTTGAGCATTGTATTGTAGCATCTTCAACTCTTCCGCGGTAGCTTCACGGTTCGGTTCTCTCCCATCAAAGAATTCACCTTGCAAGCCAATACACACAATAGCCCAAACGGCGGGGTTATGTCCAAGAATATGCATTTCATCTTATGCTTCCAACTAGAAAAATTAGTGCCATCAAAGTAAGGACCTCTACGGTGGTAATTTCCCTCGCTAGACGCCATACTCTCCTAGGTTGTGAAACCAAGGCTATGACCACCAAAAGCTATGGAAATCAAAGCAAATGGAGACCAAAGCTCTGATACCACTTGTAGGATCGAAAGTATGTCTAAAGGGGGGTGATTAGACTACTTGACCAAATAAAAATCTATCCTTTTCCCAATTTTAGTTCTTGTGAGATTTTAGCAACTTTGGACAAGTCAAGCAATCTTAATACAATTCAAGCAAGCATGCAAAGAGTATATGAGCAGCGGAAAGTAAAGCATGCAACTTGCAAGAATGTAAAGGGAAGGGTTTGGAGGATTCAAATGCAATTGGAGACACGAATGTTTTTGTCATGGTTCCGATAGGTGGTGCTATCGTACATCCACGTTGATGGAGACTTCAACCCACGAAGGGTAACGGCTGTGCGAGTCCACGGAGGGCTCCATCCACGAAGGGCTCCATCCACGAAGAAGCAACCTTGTCTATCCCACCATGGTCGTAGCCCACGAAGGACTTGCCTCACTAGTGATAGATCTTCACGAAGTAGGCGATCTCCTTGCCCTTACAAACTCCTTGGTTCAACTCCACAATCTTGCGGAGGCTCCCAAGTGACACCTAGGCAATCTAGGAGACACCACTCTCCAAGAAGTAACAAATGGTGTGTTGATGTTGAACTCCTTGCTCTTGTGCTTCAAATGATAGTCTCCCCAACACTCAACTCTGTCTCACAGGATATGGATTTTGTGGAAAGAAGATTTTAGTGGAAAGCAACTTGGGGAAGGCTAGAGATCAAGATTCATATGGTAGGAATGGAATATCTTGGCCTCAACACAAGTGTAGGTGATTCTCTCTCAGAAAAAGTAAGTTGGAAGTGTAGGTTCGTTCTGATGGCTCTCTCCACGAATGAAGAGGAGGTGGAGGGGTATATATAGCCTCCACACAAAATCTGACCGTTACACACAACTTGCCAATCTCGGTGGGACCGAATTGATAAACTCGGTCGGACCGATTGAGCAAATCTAGTGGCCGTTAGGATTTTCGGTGGGACCAATATGGTTAGGGTTAGGTCATAACATAATCTCGTTGAGACCGATTACACAAACTCGGTGAGACCGATTTTGGTAATAAGATAACCAGAGAGTTGGTCAGGTAAAGTCGATGGGACCGATTCACTCATTTCGGTGAGATCGAAATGTTACGAAAGGGAAATAGAGAGTTTACATTGCAATCTCGATGGGACCAATCACTCATCTCGATGGGACCGAAATGTTACGAAGGGAAACAGAGAGATTACAATCCCATCTCAGTGAGACCGAGATCCCTATCGGTGAGACCGATTTGCCTAGGGTTTGTGGCAGTGACTATGACATCTGAACTCGGTGGCGCCGGATAGAAAGAATCGGTGGGGCCGAGTTTGACTTTTGGTTTAGGTCATATGTGGATGTGAGAAAGTAGTTGAGGGCTTTGGAGCATATTACTAATCATTTTGAGCAAGAGCCTCATTAAGTAACACCTCATCCCTCCTTGATAGTATTGGCTTTTCCTATAGACTCAATGTGATCTTGGATCACTAAAATAGAAAATGTAGAGTCTTGAGCTTTGAGCTTGAGCCAATCCTTTTCTCCTTAGCATTTTGAGGGGTCCACTTTTCTCATCCATGCCATGCCAATCATTGAGCTTTCCTGAAATATTAATCTTGAAATAGCATTAGCTCAATGAGCTATATGTTGTTAGGAATTACCAAAACCACCTAAGGATAGTTGCACTTTCACTTCTCCTGGTGGGTGTGTGTGTTCTATTGAATGATCTGATCGCTTTACCCCTGTGCAGGGAGGCCTCCTGGGGGGGTTTATAGGTCCACCCCCTAGGGCTACAATGGTAAAGTTATATGGCCGCGAGGCTAGGATGTCAGTGTCTGGGAAGCCGGAGCTGGGACCCGCTGGGTGCCAGGATTCCCCGGGTTCTCCAGGCGCGGGCCTTGCACGCCATGGGGCACTATTCTCCATCTTATCTTGCATCACAGAGTGGTTGTGCCGGCTCGTCTACAGTGGCGCATCGTCTGGTCGCCATATGCTTGTGTGAGGAGGACGAGGACGACACTGTTGCCACAGCGGCCTTGGTCAGCGGAGTAGGCAGACCATGTTGCCACGCTCCTGCCGGTCAGAGGAGTTGGTGGGGCACTGTGGCCTTGCTCATCCCCTCTATGGGGACTTGTTATGTTGTACGCCTTGGATGGGATGGGAGCTGACTGTCGGATTGCGGGTTTCGGCTAACCCTTGAGGTTCGAATTCTGGGTTGTGCACGAAGAACACTCTCTCCCTAGTTCGCTCGCTCAATGATCTCACGGCCTTGCTCGTCGAACCCAAGGAGCAAGAGACACAAGGGTTTATACTGGTTCGGGCCACCTTGCGGTGTAACACCCTACTCCAGTGTGGTGTTGGTGGATTGCCTCGCGGGCTAAGGATGAACTAGTACAATGGACGAACAACCTGCGGATGAGAGGTGTTCTTGAGCTCGGTGAGCTGTGGATGTGAGGATGGAATGGATCCGATCAGAGATCTCTCCCTCTTCCATGGTGGTGGCTAGTCCTATTTATAGTGGCCTTGGTCCTCTTCCCAAATGTAAGGCGGGAAGGGATCCCACAACGGCCAAGTTTGAAGGGGGGCAACTAGTACAAGCTATCCTGACAAAAGGTGGTCTTTGCCTACCAAAGGCTCTGGTGGTGACACTGTTGTGGGCTCCGTGGTGACCTCTGTCCTGCCGTCCTGCTGGTCTTGGTCTTGTTGCACCGATGTGGAAACCTTTGCCTGATGCCTCGGGACTCCTCGCCTGCGCCTACCTCTTTAGAACGAAAGAGGAAATTGGTACACTGCGCCCACCTGGCCTTGGACGTCATGGCTCACGTCACGTGAACCTCGCGAGGTGCCCCTTGCATAGAGATCTCCGCTTCTCGGGAGCCAGCCTAGTGAGGCTGCCCCTAGGGAGGTCTTGGCATCATCCTCCTCGTGAGGCTTTGACCCTCGCGAGGGTCTTGAGCTGCTACTGTTGAAGACGGGCCGTACCAGGCTATTGCTGGAGCCACGCTCAAGCCCGCGGGCAGGAAAGTCTGGGCACCCCCAGGCCCAGAACGCCGACAGTAGCCCCCGAGCCCAAGGCACGTTCGAACTTGGCTTCGAGGCGAAGCCAAAGGGCAATTATGGAGCGTCGCGGGTCCTAACTGCCCGCGGCCTTGATTTACGTGTGGTGATTGAGGGTACGCGGGCGCCTCCACTCCCCCATGCTGCCTTGATATGCGCCAGGCTAGGCGGCCACCGTTGCCTAGTAACCTCCACCCCCATTGCTCGCAGCGCACTTCCACAACTCCTCCATCTCCCATAAACTGCAGTCTCTTTCCCTAGTCTGACCCAGCTCCAATCCCTTCTGCTGCCATGGCACCGAGCCAGAAGAAGAAGGGGAATAAGAAGACCCATACCTCAGAGCAGGCTCCACTGGTCTTCAAGCCTACCATCGAGCGGTCGGTGGTGCTCAATGACGAGGTGATGGGCAAGGTTCTCCCTGTGCTTGCTTCAGATTTCAATGAATGGAAGGCGACGGTGGCCTGGCCTGCTTCCGGCGCCGCGATTGATAGGACGGCCACCGAGATCCCCATTCATCTTCACGCCCTTTGGGCTGGCTTGATTCCCCCCTTCTCCGATTTCTTCAATGCTGTGCTCTCGCATTACCAAGTTAATGCGTTGCACCTGGATCCCCAGTCCATCATCCTCCTCGTCGCCTTCGCCTTCGTCTGCGAGGCCATGGTGGGCATTGCCCCTTCCGTGGCCTTACTTCGCCATTTCTTCTCGCTGCTTCTGACCGACGCTCGCTAATGCTTGGGGTGCGTGACCTTCCAAGCTGTTGCGGTGATTGCCGGCTCGAGGATCGACTTTGAGCTCTTTCCAGTTGTGGGTGGATTCCGGAAGCGATGGGTATTCATGAATGCTGGCATGCTCAACCCCCTGCTCCTGCTCCCACGAGCCCCAGCTATCCCTAGTTCCGACTGGGGGCATGCGAAGCTTGTCGACCGGCGGCTCGCCCATGTCTGGCGTTGGCTAGCCAGTCTGAAGGACCTCGGGGTGACGACGCCTATGATGGTGAAGGAGTTCATCCGGTGCCGCATTGCTCCGCTTCAGCGCCACTCCCGACCGATGTGGGCCTTCCCCGGCCACGGGTACCCCATGAGGCTTCATGCGTCTGCTCTTCCTCCTGAGGCGCGGCATACAGTGCTCGAGCTCATGATGGGTGACCTGGCGCCAGTCAATCTGCCGGAGGAGGGTTGCCTCCTGTACTACTGCTCGAACAAGGCGGAGTTCGTGAGGCAGATGCCCCCTTCATTGAATGGGTACTGCGCTGGTCAACCTTGAAGGGCCCCGCGAAAGCCCCGTCTTCGTGTTCCCCCTATCTGCGGCCACCTCGACGCTCACCCCGGAAGTTGGCGCAGGGGGACGAGCATCGTCTAATGCCAGCGAAGCAGCCGCCGAGGAAGCGGCGTCGGTTGTGGTCTCTGAAGTGGCGGCTTCTGGGGCTCAGGTGAGCCACCCCCGAGGCGGCGGCCGTGGGGCCGGCGCGGTCCAAGGCTTCTGGGTTGGAAGCCCCTTGAGGCTCATGCGAGCTTTCTTAAGGTGGAGACCGGGCGGTCGACGTAGCCTGACGCTCCCGAGGTCGTCCTCTCAGGAGCCCCACCAATTGCCCCGGGGAGACGGCGATCGCGCCCAGGGCTTTGGCCAGTGTCAGATTTCGGGTTCTAGCTCGCACACTCTACGATCTCACGGCCTAGCTCGACGAACCCAAAGAACACGAGACACAATACTTATACTCGTTCGGGCCACCGTTGTAGTGTAATACCCTACTCCAGTGTGGTGTGGTGGATTGCCTCATGGGCTGAGGATGAACAGTTACAAGGGAAGAACATCCTCGCGAGGTGAGGTGTTCTTGTGCTTGGGGAGTTGATGCTCTCTCTGTCCCTCTCTCTCTGATTTGCTTCACCCCATGCTATGGTGGTGGCTAGTCCTATTTATAGAGGCCCTGGTCCTCTTCCCAAATATTGAGTGGGAAGGGATCCGACAACGGCCAAATATGAAGGGAGACAACTAGTACAAGCTATCCTGACAAAAGTAGTCTTCGCTTGCCAAAGGCTCTGGTGGTGACGCCGTCTTGGGCTCCACGGTGACCTCCGTCCTGCCGTCCTGCTGGTCTTGGTGTTGTTGCACCGATATGGAAACCTTTGTCTGATGCATCGGGACTCCTCGCCTGCGCTTGCCCCTTTAGCACCAAAGAGGAAACGAGGACACTTCACTCACTGGCGCCCGCCCGGCTCCAGTCGTCATGGCTTGCGTCACGCGAGGTGTCCCTTGCCTTGATCTCTTCTCCCCTCGCGAGCCAGCCTGGTGAGGCTGCCCCTGAGGAGGTCTTGCGTTGTCCGCCTCGCGAGGCTTGGCTCCTCGCGAGGGTCTTGAGTGTTTGCTGGTGAAGATGGGCCGTATAGCGCCGCTTGCGAAGCCACGTTGTGGGCCACAGGCAGGCAAGTCTAGGGACCCTTGTTCCCAGAATGCCGACAGTAGCCCCCGGGACCAAGGCGCGCTCGGGCTTGGCTTCGAGGCGAAGCCAAAGGGCAAGCACGGAGCGCCGCGGGCCCCATCAGCCTGCGGCCACGGTTGGCGCGTGGTGACTGATTGGACGTCGGCGTCTCCACTTCCCCATGCTGCCTCGACAACTGCCCGACTTGACGAGTCCTAGCTGCATGCAGAAAAAGATCATTATTACCTTAGATCGTGGAGGCTGGCAGTTGGCCTCCCCTTGGCTATAAATGTTGGGGAACGCAGTAATTTCAAAAATATCCTACGCACAAACAGGATCATGGTGATGCATAGCAATGAGAGGGGAGAGTGTTGTCTACGTACCCTCGTAGACCGATAGCGGAAGCGTTAGCACAACACGGTTGATGTAGTCGTACGTCTTCACGATCCGACCGATCAAGTATCGAACGTATGACACCTCCGAGTTCAGCACACATTGAGCTCGATGACGTCCCTCGAACTCCGATCCAGCCGAGCTTTGAGGGAGAGTTCAGTTAGCACGACTGCGTGGTGACGATGATGATGTTCTACCGACGCAGGGCTTCGCTTAAGCACCGCTATGATATTATCGAGGTGGACTATGGTGGAGGGGGGCACCGCGCACGGCTAAGAGATCCAAGAGATCAATTGTTGTGTCTAGAGGTGCCCCCTGCCCCCGTATATAAAGGATGGAGGGAGAGGCCGGCCCTAGAGTGGGCGCGCCAAGTGTGGGGAGTCCTACTAGGACTACCAAGTCCTAGTAGGATTCCCCTTTCCTTTTCGGAGTAGGAGAGAAGGAAAGAGGGGGAGAGGGAAAAGGAAAAGGGGCCTACACCCTTGTCCAATTCGGACCAGAGGGGGGGCGTATGATACGTCTCCAACGTATCTATAATTTTTGATTGCTCCATGCTATATTATCTACTGTTTTGGACATTATTGGGCTTTATTATCCACTTTTATATTACTTTTGGGACTAACCTATTAAGCGGAGGACCAGCCCAGAATTGCTGTTTTTTGCCTGTTTTAGGGCTTCGAAGAAAAGGAATATCAAACGGAGTCCAAACGGAATGAAACCTTCGGGAACGTGATTTTCTCAATGAACAAGACTCGTGAGACTTGGACCCTACATCAAGAAAGAAAAGAGGAGGCCACGAGGTAGGGGGGCATGCCCTCCACCCTCGTGGGCCCCCTGTTGCTCCACCGACGTACTCCTTCCTCCTATATATATATCCACGTACCCCCAAACGATCAGATATGGAGCCAAAACCCTAATCCCACTGCCGTAACTTTCTGTATCCACGAGATCCCATCTTGGGGCCTGTTTTGGAGCTCCGCCGGAGGGGGCTTCGATCACGGAGGGCTTCTACATCAACACCATAGCCTATCCGATGAAGTGTGAGTAGTTTACCTATGATCTATGGGTCCATAGTTAGTAGCTAGATAGCTTCTTCTCTCTTTTTGGATCTCAATACAATGTTCTCCCCCTCTCTTGTGGAGAACTATTTGATGTAATCTTCTTTTTGCGGTGTGTTTGTTGAGACCGATGAATTGTGGGTTTATGATCAAGTCTATCTATGAATAATATTTGAATCTTCTCTGAATTCTTTTATGTATGATTGGTTATCTTTGCAAGTCTCTTCGAATTATCAGTTTGGTTTGGCCTACTAGATTTATCTTTCTTGCAATGGGAGAAGTGCTTAGCTTTGGGTTCAATCTTGCGGTGTCCTATCCCAGTGACAGTAGGGGCAGCAAGGCACGTATTGTATTGTTGCCATCGAGGATAACAAGATGGGGTTTTCTTCATATTGCATGAGTCTATCCCTCTACATCATGTCATCTTGCTTAAGGCGTTACTCTGTTTTTAACTTAATACTCTAGATGCATGCTGGATAGCGGTCGATGAGTGGAGTAATAGTAGTAGATGCAGGCAGGAGCCAGTCTACTTGTCTCGGACGTGATGCCTATATACATGATCATACCTAGATATTCTGATAACTATGCTCAATTCTGTCAATTGCTCAACAGTAATTTGTTCACCCACCATAGAATACTTATGCTTTTGAGAGAAGCCACTAGTGAAACCTATGGCCCCCGGGTCTATCTTTATCATATTGACCTCCTACTACCTAGTTATTTCCTTTTCTATTTACTTTGCCTTTATTTTACTTTGCATCTTTATCATAAAAATACCAAAAATATTATCTTTATCATATCTATCAGATCTCACTCTCGTAAGTGGCCTTATAGGGATTGACAACCCCTATTTGCGTTGGTTGCGAGGATTTATTTGTTTTGTGCAGGTACGAGGGACTCGCGCGTAGCCTCCTACTGGATTGATACCTTGGTTCTCAAAAACTAAGGGAAATACTTACTCTAATTTGCTGCATCATTCCTTCCTCTTTGGGGAAAACGAACGCAGCGCTCAAGAGGTAGCAGGAAGGATTTCTGGCGCCGTTGCTGGGGAGGTCTACGTAAAAGTCAACATACCAAGTACCCATCACATACCCTTATCTCCCGCATTACATTATTTGCCATTTGCCTCTCGTTTCCTCTCCCCCACCTCAGCCTTGCCATTTTATTTGCCCTCTCTCTCTCTCTCTATCCTCCCTCTCTTTCTCTATTTGCCTCTTTTTGCCCGCTTGCTTTTTGTTTGCTTGTGTGTTAGTTTGCTTGCTTGTTGTTATGGCTAGTCCTTTACCTTCTGTCTCTATGTCTGAAATTGGGGAAAATATGGTTGATAATAATTCTGATGCTCCTACTAAAGAACCCACTATCTCACATACAAAAAGATTCTGTGTTGGTAGTGGTAATAGTATTGGAAAAGGAGTTATTCAAGATTTCTTTACTTGTGACGGTGCTTTACCCTCTATGGGTAGTTCTATCCTTCATTGAACTAGTAGTCTTGCGGACGCTATTGCCATGCTTGTGGTTGAACTTGAAAGACAATTCATGCATGTGCATCCTTCCATACAAAGGATTTTTCTCGAATTTTCTAATATTGAGCATTTTTCTGTTAAGCGTGCTGCTACTATCTTTTTGGCTCATGAGTTTAGATTCATAATAAAATAGGCCAAAGAAATCTTTGCACATTATAGGGTGGACGCTTGCCGTCCTCCCATAGAGGCTATCCTCTTTGATCGAGAAGAAATAATGCGTTTTCAATCTCTAGACTATGTTGCTTTCAATGAAAATCTTAGAAAAAGGGTTCCTACCAATGTTCTAGTTGATAGAATTTCTGGACTTAATGATGATTTGGCTATTCAAAATAACGAACTAGGATATTCTCTTGAATATAGGCTCACAAAGTTCTGTCAAAAGAATGCTTATAATGATGAATTGGTTGTGCAATATGAAGGACCAAAGGAGGAACCTATACCTCCCAAGGTTGATCCTGGGGACTTTTATCCCATTAAATTTAGCCCTTTTGATTACTTTTGCTTGCCTCAAAGAAAACTTGCTGTTGAATGTAGAGAATATGAAATGAGTTTTAATAATCTATCTTACAATTATGGCAATACCTAGATCTATTCTTGCTTGTTATGCCTAGCTAGGGGCGTTAAACGATAGCGCTTGTTGGGAGGCAACCCAATTTTATTTTATTCCTTACTTTTTGCTCCTGTTTAGTAATAAATAATTTATCTAGACTCTGTTTTGGTTGTGTTTTTTGTTTTTAATTAGTGTTGGTGCCAAGTAGAACCGTTGGGAAGACTTGGGGAAAGTCTTGTTGAACTTGCTGTGAAAAAGAGAAACTTTAGCGCTCACGAGAACTACTGCCATTTTTATTTGGGAAGTGATATTTAGTTAATTCTTTTTGAAGATCATTAATTGATAAATTCCTCACGTCCAGCAATTTATGTTAGAATTTTTGGGGTTCCAGATCTTGCGCTAGCTACAGATTACTACAGACTGTTCTGTTTTTGACAGATTCTGTTTTTCGTGTGTTGTTTGCTTATTTTGATGAATCTATGGCTAGTAAAATAGTTTATAAACCATAGAGAAGTTGGAATACAGTAGTTATAACACCAATATAAATAAAGAATGAGTTCATTACAGTACCTTGAAGTGGTCTTTTATTTTCTTTCGCTAACGGAGCTCACGACATTTTCTACTTTAAATTTTGTGTTGTGAAGTTTTCAAGTTTTGGGTAAAGATTTGATGGATTATGGAACAAGGAGTAGCAAGAGCCTAAGATTGTGGGTGCCCATGGCACCCCCAAGATAATCTAAGGACACCTAAAAGCCAAAGCTTGGGGATGCCCCAGAAGGCATCCCCTCTTTCATCTACTTCTATCGGTAACTTTACTTGGAGCTATATTTTTATTCACCACATGATATGTGTTTTGCTTGGAGCGGCTTGTATGATTTGAGTCTTTGCTTGTTAGTTTACCACAATCATCCTTGATGTACAAACCTTTTGAGAGAGCCATACATGATTTGGAATTTGTTAGAATACTCTGTGTGCTTCGCTTATATCTTTTGAGTTATATAATTTTGCTCTAGTACTTTACTTATATCTTTTAGAGCATGGTGGTGGATTTGTTTTATAGAAACTATTGATCTCTCATGCTTCAATTAGATTATTTTGAGAGTCTTAAATAGCATGGTAATTTGCTTAAAATCCTAATATGCTTGGTACCCAAGATTAATAATAAAACTTTCTTATGAGTGTGTTGAATACTATGAGAAGTTCGATGCTTGATAATTGTTTTGAGATATGAAGATGGTGATATTAAAGTTGTGCTAGTTGAGTAGTTGTGAATTTGAGAAATACTTGTGTTGAAGGTTGTGATTCCCGTAGCATGCATGTATGGTGAACCGTTATGTGATGAAGTCGGAGCATGATTTATTTACTGATTGTCTTCCTTATGAGTGGCGATCGGGGACGAGCGATGGTCTTTTCCTACCAATCTATCCCCCTAGGAGCATGCGCGTAATACTTTGCTTTGATAAATTGTAGATTTTTGCAATAAGTATATGAGTTCTTTATGACTAATGTTGAGTCCATGGATTATACGCACTCTCACCCTTCCACCTTTGCTAGCCTCTCTAATATTGTGCACCTTTCACTGGTATCATACACCCACCATATACCTTCCTCAAAACAGCCACCATACCTACCTATTATGGCATTTCCATAGCCATTCCGAGATATATTTCCATGCAACTTTCCACCGTTCCGTTTATTATGACACACTCCATCATTGTCATATTGCTTAGCATGATCATGTAGTTGAAATCGTTTTTTCGCAAAGCCACCATTCATAATTCTTTCATACGTGTCACTCTTGATTCATTGCATATCCCAGTACACCTCCGGAGGCATTCATATAGAGTTATATTTTGTTCTAAGTATCGAGTTGTAACTATTGAGTTGTAAGAAAAATAAAAGTGTGATGATCATCATTATTAGAGCATTGTCCCAGTGAGGAAAGGATGATGGAGACTATGATTCCCCAACATGTCGGGATGAGACTCCGGATGAAAAAAGAGGCCATAAAAAAGGGACAATGCTACTATCCTTTTCCCACACTTGTGCTTCAAAGTAGCACCATGATATTCATAGTAGAGAGTCTCTCATGTTATCACTTTCATATACTAGTGGGAATTTTTCATTATAGAACTTGGCTTGTATATTCCAATGATGGGCTTCCTCAAAATGCCCTAGGTCTTCATGAGCAAGCAAGTTGGATGCACACCCACTTAGTTTCTTTTGTTGAGCTTTCATATACTTATAGCTCTAGTGCATCCGTTGCATGGCAATCCCTACTCACTCACATTGATATCTATTGATGGGCATCTCCATAGCCCGTTGATGCGCCTAGTTGATGTGAGACTATATTCTCCCTTTTTGTGTTCTCCACAACCACCATTCTATTCCACCTATAGTGCTATGTCCATGGCTCACGCTCATGTATTGCGTTAAAATTGAAAAAGTTTTGAGAATGTCAAAAGTATGAAACAATTGCTTGGCTTGTCATCGGGGTTGTGCATGATTTAAATATTTTGTGTGGTGAAGATGGAGCATAGCTAGACTATATGATTTTGTAGGGATAACTTTCTTTAGCCATGTTATTTTGAGAAGACATAATTGCATAGTTAGTATGCTTAAAGTATTATTATTTTTATGTCAATATGAACTTTTCTCTTGAATCTTTCGGATCTGAATATTCATACCACAATTAAGAAGAATTACATTAAAATTATGCCAAGTAGCACTCCGCATCGAAAATTCTGTTTTTATCATTTACCTCCTCGAGGACGAGCAGGAATTAAGCTTGGGGATGCTTGATACGTCTCCAACGTATCTATAATTTTTGATTGCTCCATGCTATATTATCTACTTTTGGACATTATTGGGCTTTATTATCCACTTTTATATTATTTTTGGGACTAACCTATTAACCGGAGGCCCAGCCCAGAATTGTTGTTTTTGCCTGTTTTAGGGTTTCAAAGAGAAGGAATATCAAACGGAGTCCAAACAGAACGAAACCTTCGGGAACGTGATTTTCTCAACGAACAAGACCCGGGAGACTTGGACCCTACGTCAAGAAAGAAAAGAGGAGGCCACTAGGTAGGGGGGCGCGCCTACCCCCCCAGGCGCGCCCTCCACCCTCGTGGGCCCCCTATTGCTCCACCGACGTACTCCTTCCTCCTATATATATCCACATACCCCAAAACGATCATATACGGAGCCAAAACCCTAATTCCACTGCCGTAACTTTCTGTATCCAGGAGATCCCATCTTGGGGCCTGTTCCGGAGCTCCGCCGAAGGGGGCATCGATCATGGAGGGCTTCTACATCAACACCATAGCCTCTCCGATGAAGTGTGAGTAGTTTATCTCAGATCTATGGGTCCATAGTTAGTAGCTAGATGGCTTCTTCTCTCTTTTTGGATCTCAATACAATGTTATCCCCCTCTCTTGTGGAGAACTATTCGATGTAATCTTCTTTTTACTGTGTGTTTGTTGAGACTGATGAATTGTGGGTTTATGATCAAGTCTATCTATGAATAATATTTGAATCTTCTCTGAATTCTTTTATGTATGATTGGTTATCATTGCAAGTCTCTTCGAATTATCAGTTTGGTTTGGCCTACTAGATTGATCTTTCTTGCAACAGGAGAAGTGCTTAGCTTTGGGTTCAATCTTGCGGTGTCCTTTTCCAGTGACAGTAGGGGCAACAAGGCATGTATTGTATTGTTGCCATCGAGGATAACAAGATGGGGTTTTCTTCATATTGCATGAGTCTATCCCTCTACATCATGTCATCTTGCTTAAGGCGTTACTCTGTTTTTAACTTGATACTCTCGATGCATGCTGGATAGCGGTCGATGAGTGGAGTAATAGTAGTAGATGTAGGCAGGAGTCGGTCTACTTGTCTCGGACGTGATGCCTATATACATGATCATACCTAGATATTCTCATAACTATGCTCAATTCTGTCAATTGCTTAACCGTAATTTGTTCACCTACCGTAGAACACTTATGCTTTCGAGAGAAGCCACTAGTGAAACTTATGGCCGCCGGGTCTATCTTTATCATATTGATCTCCTACTACCTAGTTATTTCCTTTGCTATTTACTTTGCCTTTATTTTACTTTGCATCTTTATCATAAAAATACCAAAAATATTATCTTTATCATATCTATCAGATCTCACTCTCGTAAGTGGCCTTATAGGGATTGACAACCCCTATTTGCGTTGGTTGCGAGGATTTATTTGTTTTATGCAGGTACGAGGGATTCGCGCGTAGCCTCCTACTGGATTGATACCTTGGTTCTCAAAAACTGAGGGAAATACTTACTCTACTTTGCTGCATCATCCCTTCCTCTTCGGTGAAAACCAACGCAGTGCTCAAGAGGTAGCAGCGCGCGCCTCCTTCCTTTTGGCCTCTCTTCTCTATTCCCGTATGGCCCAATAAGGCCCAATACTTCTCCCGGTGAATTCCCGTAACTCCCCGGTACTCCGAAAATACCCGAATCACTCGGAACCTTTCCGACGTCCGAATATAGTCGTCCAATATATCGATCTTTACGTCTCGACCATTTCGAGACTCCTCATCATGTCCCCTATCTCATCCGGGACTCTGAACTACCTTCGGTACATAAAATCACATAAACTCATAATACAATCGTCACCGAAACTTTAAGCGTGCGGACCCTACGGGTTCGAGAACTATGTAGACATGACCGAGACACGTCTCCGACCAATAACCAATAGCGGAACCTGGATGCTCATATTGGCTCCCACATATTCTACGAAGATCTTTATCAGTCAAATCGCATAACAACATACGTTGTTCGCTTTGTCATCGGTATGTTACTTGCCCAAGATTCGATCGTCGGTATCTCAATACCTAGTTCAATCTCGTTACTGGCAAGTCTCTTTACTCGTTCCCTAATACATCATCCCGTAACTAACTCATTAGTTACAGCGCTTGCAAGGCTTATAGTGATGTGCATTACCGAGTGGGACCAGAGATACCTCTCCGACAACCGGAGTGATGAATCCTAATCTCGAAATACGCCAACCCAACAAGTACCTTTGGAGACACCTGTAGAGCACCTTTATAATCACCCAGTTATGTTGTGACGTTTCGTAGCACACAAAGTGTTCATCCGGTAAACGGGAGTTGCATAATCTCATAGTCATAGCAACATGTATAAGTCATGAAGAAAGCAATAGCAACATACTAAACGATCAAGTGCTAAGCTAACGGAATGGGTCAAGTCAATCACATCATTCTCCTAATGATGTGATCCCGTTAATCAAATGACAACTCATGTCCATGGCTAGGAAACTCAACCATCTTCGATTAACGAGCTAGTCAAGTAGAGGCATACTAGTGACACTCTGTTTGTCTATGTATTCACACATGTATTATTTTTCCGGTTAATACAATTCTAGCATGAATAATAAACATTTATCATGAAGTAAGGAAATAAATAATAACTTTATTATTGCCTCTAGGGCATATTTCCTTCAGTCTCCCACTTGTAGTAGAGTCAACAATCTAGTTCACATCGTCATGTGATTTAACACCAACAGTTCACATCACCATGTGATTAACACCCATAGTTCACATCGTCATGTGACCAACACCCAAAGGGTTTACTAGAGTCAATAATCTAGTTCACATCGCTATGTGATTAACACCCAAAGAGTACTAAGGTGTGATCATGTTTTGCTTGTGAGAGAAGTTTAGTTAACGGGTCTGCCACATTCAGATCCGTATGTATTTTGCAAATTTCTATGTCAAAAATTCTCTGCACGGAGGTACTCTAGCTAATTGCTCCCACTTTCAATATGCATCCAGATTCAGACTTAGAGTCATCTGGATTTGCAGCGACGTAACCCTTTACAACGAACCTTTTGTCATCTCCATAATCGAGAAACATATCCTTATTCCACTAAGGATAATTTTGACCGATGTCCAGTGATCTACTCCTAGATCACTATTGTACTCCCTTGCTAAACACAGTGTAGGGTATACAATAGATCTGGTACACAACATGTCATACTTTATAGAACCTATGGCTGAGGCATAGGGAATTACTTTCATTCTCTTTCTATCTTCTGCCGTGGTCGGGCTTTGAGTCTTACTCAATTTCACACCTTGTAACACAGGAAAGAACTCTTTCTTTGACTGTTCCATTTTGAACTACTTCAAAATCTTGTCAAGGTATGTACTCATTGAAAAAACTTATCAAGCGTCTTGATCAATCTCTATATATCTTGATGCTCAATATGTAAGTAGCTTCACCGAGGTCTTTATTTGAAAAACTCCTTTCATATACTCCTTTATGCTTTCCAGAAAAATTCTACATTATTTCCGATCAACAATATGTCATTCACACATACTTATCAGAAATGTTGTAGTGCTCCCACTCACTTTCTTGTAAATACATGCTTCACCACAAGTCTGTATAAAACTATATGCTTTGATCAACTTATCAAACCGTATATTCCAGCTCCGAGATGCTTGCACCAGTCCATAGATGGATCGCTGGAGCTTGCACATTTTGTTAGCACCTTTAGGATCGACAAAACCTTCTGGTTGCATCATATACAACCCTTCTTTAAGAAATCCATTAAGGAATGTAGTTTTGACATCCATTTGCCAGATTTCATAAAATGGGGCAATTTGCTAACATGATTCGGACAGACTTAAGCATTGCTACGAGTGAGAAAATCTCATCGCAGTCAACACCTTGAACTTTGTCAAAAACCTTTTTCGACAAGTCTAGCTCTGTAGATAGTAACACTACTATCAGCATCCGTCTTCCTCTTGAAGATCCATTTTTTTCTATGGCTTGCCGATCATCGGGCAAGTCAACCAAAGTCCACACTTTGTTCTCATACATGGATCCCATCTCAGATTTCATGGCCTCAAGCCATTTTGCGGAATCTGGGCTCATCATCGCTTCCTCATAGTTTGTAGGTTCGTCATGGTCAAGTAACATGAACTCCAGAACAGGATCACCGTACCACTCTGGTGCAGATCTCAGTCTGGTTTACCTACGAGGTTCGGTAGTAACTTGATCTGAAGTTACATGATCATCATCATTAGCTTCCTCACTAAATGGTGTAGGAGTCACATGAACAGATTTCTGTTATGAACTACTTACCAATAAGGGAGCAGGTACAGTTACATCATCAAGTTCTACTTTCCTCCCATTCACTTCTTTCGAGAGAAACTCCTTCTCTAGAAAGGATCCATTCTCAGCAACAAATTTGCCTTCAGATCTGTGATAGAAGGTGTGCCCAACAATTTCGTTTGGGTATTCTATGAAGACACATTTCTCCGATTTGGGTTTGAGCTTATCAGTTTGAAACTTTTTCACATAAGCATCGCCGCCCCAAACTTTAAGAAACGATAGCTTAGGTTTCTTGCTAAACCATAGGTCATACGGTGTCGTCTCAACGGATTTATATGGTGCCCTTTTTAACGTGAATGCAGCTGTCTCCAATGCATAACCCCAAAATGATAGCGGTAAATCAGTAAGAGACATCATAGATTGCGCCATATCAAGTAAAGTGCGATTACGATGTTTGGACACAGCATTACGTTGTGGTGTTCCAGGTGGCGTGAGTTGTGAAACTATTCCGCATTGTTTCAAATGAAGACCAAACTCGTAACTCAAATATTCTCTTCCACGATCAGATCGTAGAAACTTTATTTTCTTGTTACGATGATTTTCCACTTCACTCTAAAATTCTTTGAACTTTTCAAATGTTTCAGACTTATGTTTCATCAAGTAGATATACTCATATCTGCTCAAATCATCTGTGAAGGTCATAAAATAATGATACACGCCGCGAGCCTCAACACTCATCGGACTGCATACATCAGTATGTATTATTTCCAATAATTCAGTTGCTCGCTCCATTGTTCCGAAGAACGGAGTTTTAGTCATCTTGCCCAAGAGGCATGGTTCGCAAGCATCAAGTGATTTCCAAAAACCCATCAGCATGGAGTTTCTTCATGCGTTTTACACCAATATGACCTAAACGGCAGTGCCACAAATAAGTTGCACTATCATTATTAACTTTGCATCTTTTGGTTTCAATAATATGAATATGTGTATCACTACGATCGAGATCCAACAAACCATTTTATTGGGTGTATAACCATAGAAGGTTTTATTCATGTAAACAGAATAACAATTATTCTCTAATTTAAATGAATAACCATATTGCAATAAACATGATCAAATCATATTCTTGCTCAACGCAAACAACAAATAACATTTATTTAGGTTCAACACTAATCCCGAAAGTATAGGGAGTGTGCGATGATGATCATATCATTCTTGGAACTACTTCCAACACACATCGTCACTTCACCCTTAACTAGTCTCTATTCATTCTGCAACTCATGTTTCAAGTTACTACTCTTAGCAACTGAACTAGTATAAAATACCGAGGGGTTGCTATAAACACTAGTAAAGTACACATCAGTAACATGTATATCCAATATACCTTTGTTCACCTTGCCATCCTTCTTATCCGCCAAGTACTTGGGGCAGTTCCGCTTCTAGTGACCAGTCCCTTTGCAGTAGAAGCACTCAGTCTCAGGCTTAGGTCTAGACTTGTGGTTCTTCACTTGAGCAGCAACTTGCTTGCCGTTCTTCTTGAAGTTCCCCTTCTTCCCTTTGCCCTTTTTTTGAAACTAGTGGTCTTTGTCAACCATCAACACTTGATGCTTTTCTTGATTTCTACCTTCGTCGATTTCAGCATCACGAAGAGCTTGGGAATTACTTTTGTCATCCCTTGCATATTATAGTTCATCACTAAGTTCTAGTAACTCGGTGATAGTGACTACAGAACTTTGTTAATTACTCTCTTATCTGGAAGATTAACCCCCACTTGATTCAAGCAATTGTAGTACTCAGACAATCTGAGCACATGCTCACTGGTTGAGCTATTCTCCTCCATCTTGTAGGCAAAGTACTGTCAGAGGTCTCATACCTCTCGACACGGGCATGAGTATGAAATACCAATTTCAACTCTTGGAACATCTTATATGCTCCATGGCATTCAAAACGTCTTTGAAGCCCCGATTCTAAGCCGTTAAGCATGGTGCACTAAATTATCAAGTAGTCATCATATTGAGCTAGCCAAACATTCATAACGTCTACATCTGCTCCTGCAATAGGTCCGTCACCTAGCGGTGCATCAAGGACATAATTATTCTGTGCAGCAATGAGGATAATCCTCAGATCACGGATCCAATTCGCATCATTGCCACTAACATTTTTCAACATATTTTTTCTCTAGGAACACAATAAACGGGGAGCAACATCGCGAGCTATTGATCTACAACATAGATATGCTAATACTACCAGGACTAAGTTCATGATAAATTAATGTTCAATTAATCATATTCCTTAAGAACTCCCACTTAGATAGACATCCCTCTAATCATCTAAGTGATCACATGATCCAAATCAACTAAACCATGTCCGATCATCACGTGAGATGGAGTAGTTTTCAATGGTGAACATCACTATGTTGATCATATCTTCTATATGATTCACGCTCGACCTTTCGGTCTCAGTGTTCCGAGGCTATATCTGCATATGCTAGGCTCGTCAAGTTTAACCTGAGTATTCCACATGTGCAACTGTTTTGCACCCGTTGTATTTGAACGTAGAGCTTATCACACCCGATCATCATGTGGTGTCTTAGCACGAAGAACTTTTGCAACGGTGCATACTCAGGGAGAACACTTATACCTTGAAATTTAGTGAGAGATCATCTAATAAAGCTACCGCCGAACTAAGCAAAATAAGATGTATAAAAGATAAACATCACATGCAACCATAATATGTGACATGATATGGCCATCATCATCTTGTGCCTTTGATCTCCATCTACAAAGCATCATCATGATCTCCATCGTCATTGGCATGACACCATGATCTCCATCATCTTGATCTATATCAATGTGTCGTTACATGGTCGTCTCGCCAACTATTGCTCTTGCAACTATTGCTATCGCGTAGCGATAAAGTAAAGCAATTATTTGGCGCTTGCATCTTGTGCAATAGAAATACAACCATAATGCTTTTGCCAGTTGCCGATAACTTCAAAAAAACATGATCATCTCATACAACAACTTATATCTCATCACGTCTTGACCATTGCCCTGCAAAAACAAGTTAGACGTCCTCTACTTTGTTGTTGCAAGTTTTACGTCGCTGCTACGGGCTGAGCAAGAACCGTTCTTACCTACGCATGAAAACCATAACGATAGTTCGTCAAGTTAGTGCTATTTTAACCTTCTCAAGGACCGGGCGTAGCCACACTCGGTTCAAACTAAAGTTGGAGAAACTGACACCCGCCAGCCACCTGTGTGCAAAGCATGTAAGTAGAACCAGTCTCGCGTAAGCGTACGTGTAATGTCGGTCCGGGCCGCTTCATCCAACAATACCACCGAACCAAAGTATGACATGCTGGTAAGCAGTATGACTTGTATCGCCAACAACTCACTTGTGTTCTACTCGTGCATATAACATCTACGCATAAAACCAGACTCGGATGCCACTATTGGGGAACGTAGTAATTTCCAGAATTTCCTACACACAAACAGGATCATGGTGATGCAAAGCAACAAGAGGGGAGAGTGTTGTCTACGCACCCTGGTAGACCGATAGCGAAAGCGTTAACCCAATGCGGTTGATGTAGTCGTACGTCTTCACCATCCGACCAATCAAGTACCGAACATATGGCACCTCCGAGTTCAGCACACATTTAGCTCGATGATGTCCCTCGAACTCCGATCTAGCCGAGCTTTGAGGGAGAGTTCCGCCAGCCCGACGGCGTGGTGACGATGATGATGTTCTACCGATGCAGGGCTTCGCTTAAGCACCGCTACGATATTATCGAGGTGGACTATGGTGGTGGGGCCACCGCACACGGCTAAGAGATCCAAGAGATCAATTGTTGTGTCTAGAGTGCCCCTACCCTCGTATATAAAGCAGGGAGGGAGAGGCCGGCCCTAGAGGGGGTGCGCCAAGTGTGGGGAGTCCTACTAGGACTCCCAAGTCCTAGTAGGATTCCCCTTTCCTTTCCGGAGTAGGAGAGAAGGAAAGAGGGGGAGAGGGAAAAGGAAATGGGGGCTGCACCCCTTGTCCAATTCGGGACTGCTCGTATGGCCCAATAAGGCGCAATACTTATCCCGGTGAATTCCCGTAACTCCCCGGTACTCCGAAAATACCCGAATCACTCGGAACCTTTCCGATGTCCGAATATAGTCATCCAATATATCGATCTTTACATCTTGACCATTTCGAGACTGCTCGTCATGTCCCCGATCTCATCCGGGACTCCGAACTACCTTCGGTACATCAAATCACATAAACTCATAATACAATCGTCACCGAAACTTTAAGCGTGCGGACCCTACGGGTTCGATAACTATGTAGACATGACCGAGACACGTCTCCTACCAATAACCAATAGCGGAACCTGGATGCTCATATTGGCTCCCACATATTCTACGAAGATCTTTATCAGTCAAACCGCATAACAACATACGTTGTTCCCTTTGTCATCGGTATGTTACTTGCCCGAGATTCGATCGTTGGTATCTCAATACCTAGTTCAATCTCGTTACTGGCAAGTCTCTTTACTTGTTCCGTAATACATCATCCCGTAACTAACTCATTAGTTACGATGCTTGCAAGGCTTATAGTGATGTGCATTACCGAGTGGGCCCAGAGATACCTCTCCGACAATCGGAGTGACAAATCCTAATCTCAAAATACGCCAACCCAACAAGTACCTTTGGAGACACCTGTAGAGCACCTTTATAATCACCCAGTTACGTTGTGACGTTTGGTAGCACACAAAGTGTTTCTCCGGTAAACGGGAGTTGCATAATCTCATAGTCATAGGGACATGCATAAGTCATGAAGAAAGCAATAGTAACATACTAAACGATCAAGTGCTAAGCTAATGGAATGGGTCAAAGTCAATCACATCATTCTCCTAATGATGTGATCCCGTTAATCAAATGAAAACTCATGTCCAACTAGCAAAATTAGTACCATCAAAGTAAGGACCTCTACGGTGATAATTTCCCTCGCTAGACGCCATACTCTCCTAGGTTGTGAAACCAAGGCTATGACCACCAAAAGCTATGGAGATCAAAGCAAATGGAGACCAAAGCTCTGATACCACTTGTAGGATCGAAAGTATGTCTAGAGGGGGGGTGATTAGACTACTTGACCAAATAAAAACTTAACCTTTTCCCAATTTTAGTTCTTGGCAGATTTTAGCTATTGTAGGTCAAGTCAAGCAATCATCACACAATTCAAGCAAGCTTGCAAAGAGTATATTGGCAGCGGAAAGTAAAGCATGCAACTTGCAAGAATGTAAAGGGAAGGGTTTGGAGAATTCAAACGCAATTGGAGATACGGATGTTTTTCCCGTGGTTCGGATAGGTGGTGCTATCCTACATCCACGTTGATGGAGACTTCAACCCACGAAGGGTAACGGTTGCGCGAGTCCACGGAGGGCTCCACCCACAAAGGGTCCACGAAGAAGAAACCACCCACAAAGGGTCCACGAAGAAGCAACCTTGTCTATCCCACCATGGCCATCGCCCACGAAGGACTTGCCTCACTAGAGGTAGATCTTCACGAAGTAGGCGATCTCCTTGCCCTTACAAACTCCTTGGTTCAACTCCACAATCTTGTCGGAGGCTCCCAAGTGACACCTAGCCAATCTAGGAGACACCACTCTCCAAGAAGTAACAAATGGTGTGTAGGTAATGAACTCCTTGCTCTTGTGCTTCAAATGATAGTCTCCCCAACACTCAACTCTCTCTCATAGGATTTGGATCTGGTGGAAAGAAGATTTGAGTGGAAAGCAACTTGGGGAAGGCTAGAGATCAAGATTCATATGGTAGGAATGGGATATCTTGGTCTCAACACATGATTAGGTGGTTCTCTCTCAGAACATATGAGTTGGAATTGTGTATGTGTTCTGATGGCTCTCTCCACGAATGAAGAGGAGGTGGAGGGGTATATATAGCCTCCACACAAAATCCAACCATTACACACAGTTTTCCAATCTCGGTGGGACCGAATCAAAAAACTCGGTCGGAACAAAAAGGTAAACCTAGTGACCGTTAGAGATTTTTGGTGGGACTGACATGCAACTCGGTAGGACCGATATGGTTAGGGTTTCGGCATAACGTAATCTCGGTGAGACCGATTACACAAACTCGGTGAGACTGATTTTGGTAATTAGCTAACCAGAGAGTTGGTCAGGCAAACTCGGTGGGACCGATTTGCTCTTTCGGTGAGACCGAAAAGTTACAAAAAGGAAACACTGAATTTACATTGCAATCTCGGTGGGACCGATTCGCTCTTTCAGTGAGACCAAAAAGTTACGAAAGGGAAACAAAGAGTTTGCAATCCCATCTCGGTGAGAACGAGATCCCTATTGGTAGAACCGAATTGCTAGGGTTTGGCAGTGGCTTATGACAAATGAAACTCGGTGGCGCCGGATAGAAAGAATCGGTAGGACTGAGTTTGGCTTAGGGTTTAGGTCATATGTGGATATGGGAAAGTAGTTGAGGGTTTTGGAGCATATCACTAAGCACATGAAGCAAGAGGCTCATTAAGCAACACCTCATCCCTCCTTGATAGTATTGGCTTTTCCTAAAGACTCAATGTGATCTTGGATCACTAAAATATAAAATGAAGAGTCTTGAGCTTTTGAGCTTGAGCCAATCCTTTGTCCTTAGCATTTTGAGGGTTCCACTTTCACATCCATGCCATGCCAATCATTGAGCTTTCCTGAAATAATCATCTTGGAATAGCATTAGCTCAATGAGCTATATGTTGTTATGAATTACCAAAACCACCTAGGGATAGTTGCACTTTCAACCAGCCTTGTGAGGGTGCCTGGAGGGACCAGCCTCGTGAAGACCGTCCTCAGTGCAACCCAGGTCTCCCTCCGCCGCCACCAAGAAGGAACGACGACCATCAACAGGACGAGGGGTCTGGGGGCTTCCAAGAGCCGCAAGCTATTGCCTGCAAATTAGGCAGAGCTCAAGCCCCAGCCTCTCAACAAGTCTTCAAGCAGTTTGCTCGTGAGGTGAACGCAGTCCTCCCCAGGCTCGATGCCATACGCCCGCTCAGATGGTCCAAGTGCGCCATCACCTTTAGCTCAGCGGACCAGCTCAAGTGCGTGGTAACGGCCAGTGTTCTCCCGATGCTCTATTCACCCGTCATCAGCAATGTCCAAGTCACCAAGACCCTCATCGACGGCGGCGCATGGCTCAATGTCCTGTCTGTTGAGACCTTCGATAGCCTTCAAGTGCCATACTATCAGCTCCAGCCTACCAAGCCTTTCTCAGGGGTGAGTGATGGCTCTACCACCCCGATAGGGAAGGTTCGCCTCCCTGTCGCCTTCGGTCAGCGCGACAACTACCACACCGAGCTCATCGACTTCGACGTCGCCCACATCCGTCTGCCGTACAATGCCATCCTCGAGTACCCAGCACTGGCCAAATTCATGGTAGTCGCCCACCATGGCTACAACGTCCTCAAGATGCTCGGAAGCGGCGGAATCATCACCATCCCCTACGAAGAAAGAGACGCGGTGTGCTCCCTCGAGCGTGCCTTCCAAGCTACATCACTCGAAACCCTGACAGCGGGGGTGCGCAGTGCCCTCCTGAGGCCAACCTTAAGAAGAAGAAGCAGCTACTCCGCACTGGGCCTCAAGGGAGCGGCACCTCCAGCGGCGCCACTTCAGGATCTGTGCCCGCACCGGGGGCGCCTCTCTTCCTCGCATAGGGAGGCGCACCCGGCGCCTTCCTCAGGCAGGACTCGGGGGCTCTCTTCTGGAGGGCCTCAGACCTGGCCAACATCATGAGGGAGGCGCTCGGGCACCATGTGTAGGCGTGCTTCGCATCATGTTTCCCTCAGGAGGGCACCAGGCGAAGAGCGCCTGGCGCTCAGGAGTTCAACGACAAGGCATCTCAGGAGCTTCAGGAAGCAAGAGCAATACTCGGCGACAACCGCCCACCTGGCGTTGCTCCCCACCCAGGCGAGGGTGGTGAGCTGCGCGTCTGCATCGACATCCCAGGGCTCAACCAGGCCGCCTCTCAGGAGCGCTTCTGGCCTTCGCGTGTTGGACGCTGCGAGGGTCCACCTCACAGCTACATTCACATGCCGAGCATGGCGGCTACCTTCCAGCGCAACCTGCGGAGCGTCATGGCGGGTTAGGAGGACAGGCATCACGCAGTCCTGGCGGAGATGGCGATGGTCCTCAGGGGGGCGCCTAAGCCTCGAGAGCCTCCCGAGGCTCGGGGCCTCGACGGCTCATGAGGGGCGACTTCTTTGCTACGCATCTTCAGATACCCCAACACTCCTTCGGCAACCAAACCAAGTGACATCTTTCCAAGTTCATTTAGCTGGGAGCGCCCCTTGGGCTGCATTATCCCCATGCCGCGTGGGTCCGTCCCCGCGGCATGTATCTGCTTGCATCTTCAGTTCACCTCACTAGGAGCGCCCCTTGGGCTGCATCATCCCCAAGCCGCTCGGGTCTGACCCAGTGGCATGTATCATTCCTGCGTTTACCTGAGCCAGTTTTCTTCTCATGCATAATCTATCTATGGTTATCACCTGCTTGATTGTCACCCACCAAGGGAGCCGCGCGCCGATTGTCTTTCTTCAGGATCCTTCGCATAAGAAGGCTTGGCACGGCGTCAGTGCTCGGGCCCGTCCCTGCAACATCGATAAATCCAACGGCTGAGCTCTGTCTAGCGGGCCGGCCCCGTTCACGTCACCTCCTAGGGTCGTTGGTGCTTGGCCTTCTCGTGCGATAGCCTCAGGAAATCCTTTCGGCGCAGGTTGTCTAACCATCTCGCAGGATCACCACAGCCGTCAAGAACCAAGAGCAGGCGCAACCCGCCTTGAGGTAGGGCCTCGTGAGTCCCGCGCTGGCTCACGAGTGCCCAGATACACCTCCTCCAGCCCTGCCGTGCAAGCCACGTGTCAGGGCGGGGCTGTACACGCCCCCAGGGCTCTCCGCAGTAGGGAGTCCCCTCCCACGTACTAGTGGAAGCACCATGCTCCGCGCTGGCAGTCGACACTGCCGAGGAGCGGCTATGCCCGTGCAAGTGCGGAAGCCCCATGGTCTGTCCTGGTGATAAACAACTGAGGGCGGCCTCACGGCCGTACAACCTCAGGGAGCGTCCGGGCTTGGTGTCCAGCCTCATCGCAACACCTCCCCTCAGGAGAGTCATGCGAGGGAGTTGCGCTCGGGTCACCACCAAGCGTATGCCACCCCGCCAGGTCCAGCGACTCTCCCGAGCTTGTCAAGTCTCTGGAGACAAGCGACGACAGCTACATGCCCCCGAGCTCTCGCCGCGCTCGGAGCAAGGTCGCAGCATCCGGGCGCCGTTGTTGATGATCTGGATGGGGTTGGCACCTACCTCCGGAGGCCCACTGTTGATGATGGCGTCGGCGCTGTTCGGCGCGCGTAGATAGAGCTCCTAGGAACTACTTTCTTTTGTTTCCCGCGAGAAATCAGAACGGACACCATAGGGGTGTGTAAAGGATATGTAATGTCTTTTGTTGATATTATCCTTTTCATGATAATTTGCAAGCACATGTCCTGCTGAGGCTCGGTTTCCCCTTTCCAATCCCGCGGCAGCTTGGTGCTCTACACTGACAGGCTAAATTTCGTGTTTTGACCCTTTTCTGAAACCTATTCAAGATTTGACCCTAGTTTGAGTTTTTTTTAGATCTGACCCTTTGGCTACTGCCAGGGACCATGGCGGTAGGGTATAACAGTCTACCGCCAAGGTCCCTAGCGGTAGGGTTGCATGCCCTACCGCCAAAAACCTCCTAAGTGTTGAACATAGTGCGTGCTCGTGCCTACCACCAAACACCTTGGCGGTAGGGTTGTGCAGGCTACCGCCAGCCCGATTGGCGGTAGCAATGTTTTCTACCACCAAAGTCCCTGGCGGTAGGCTGTTAGACCCTATCGCCATGGACTCTGGCGGTAGCAAAAGGGTCAGATCTCGAAATTTTTCAAACTAGGGTCAAAACACAAAAATTCACCATGCTGACAGGTCCCGGTCCCCAGGCAGGCTGCAACCATCGCTGGTATGCCAAGTCGCAATGCCGTGGTCAAGGACAGGAGGTGAGCGGCCCGAGGTCTAATAAGAGCTCCTGAGGTGCGATGCTCAAGAGGTCCCCTTTAGAGCGCAAGCAGCTTCCTGAGGATGAGAGAGGGAGGCGACATTGCTGCAGCAGGGCAGCGAGAGGCGAGGGTCTTATGATGTAGTGCTGGGTTGATCCAGGCGCGAGACTTATCTTGGTGTTTCGGAGCAAGTGGGTTATGATGGATGCCAAGTGCGTCCACCCACAGCTGAAGCTGGCGATGGAGATGCCCCACTCTAACGAGGGGTGGTTTCGCGTGAAGCTTACTGATGACCGGGCGAAAGCGGCGCTAGAGAAGATGACCATCGACCTGAGGTCGGGCAACGCGAAGGCGGCGAAGCTGATGGGGGCCATGCTCCTGAGGGAGTTCCTGACGCTGCGGGTGGCTCCTCTCCAAGTGCGCTCGCACCCCTTGTGGATGCTCGAGGATGGAGAGGACAAACTTCGCCTGAGTCTGGAGGCTTTGTCTGAAGGGGAGCTGGCCGTGGCTCTCCGCCTCTTGGTCACGGACGACTAAGAGTATCCGCCGAGTGCCCACGCTCCTTTGTTCCTTCGGAAGGATGGGGTGGTGATCGTGGCTGCGATGCCCACCTTTGATGGGCGCGACGTAGTGCCGCCAGCGCCCTCTGAAGTCCCGGTGGCGATGGCGACGGTGGACTTGTCTTCCGGCGATTCCCGTAGGGATGGGGAGGATGAGGAGGACGAGGAGCGTGATTCAGAGGTGACCCATGAGGGGATGGGGGAGACCTCCCCCTTGCGCAAGGCCGAAATCCTCCATACCCTGCCTGATGACGATGACGATGCCGGCATCCTTCCGGAGAGAGAGGAGCCGCTCCTGGTTCTGACAAAGGGCAGGTCGGCGCTGCTCTCCCGGGACGACGCTCCTGCCTCACCGCCGCCTGGAGCTGCTTCCGGTCTAGCTGCTGCCCCTGCTTCTGCTCCCGGAGCCGGCGCGCCCGCGCCTCGGGCTGCAAAGCTCTCCGGCTTCAATCTTACAAAGCGGAGGGACTATGCCGCGGTGGACCAGTAAATGTTCTTGTCCTGACTTGTTCTTACTTCCACTACTCGTGTCTGACTCTTCTTCTTCGTTGTGCAACTAGAACGACGTGTGCGGCGAAGAGGAGAAGGGAGGGCGAGGCGGTACTACTTGAGCCCAGATCGCCTCCTGCGGCCGCACCCCTCTCCATGAGTAAGGGTGACGACGGCGCTCGTGCCTCTCCAGCCATATCATCCTCGTGAGGCTGGGTGGAGGATCCTCGGGAGGAGTCAACCCTCGTGGCCCCGCTTACTCCGGAGGTGCCAGCGTCCGGGTCGGGCGCTGGGGTCCCCGAGGCTCAGGAGCCTCTGGCCTCTCAGGGCATGGTGATGACGACGCCTCCTCCTCCTCCTGCCGCATTGTTGTCCTCGGGTTCTTCCGTCTCTCCTGACGTCCTGGAGCAAGCTCTTTCTGCGATGGCCCTGCTGCGAGAAGATCTTCAGGGCACCGACCGTCGCCTGGTGGCCGGACGCCTGGAGCTGGTCTCTGGCTGGCTGCACTCCGACGCGTCCGTTTGGGCGACACTGAGCCAAGCTGCTGCTCACTCCGAGAAGGGCTGGGAGGCCTTCACCTAGGCTGTGGCCGCCCGCGAGGTGGCGCTGAAGGATGCCGAGGCCGCCCAGGACCACTGCCGGTCGCTGGCGGCCGAGATGGAGACCGTGCAGAGGGAGCGCGTGAAAGAAGCCCGTGCCCGCAAGGCAGAGGAGGAGAAGATGAAAGGTCGAGAGGACGCCATCAAGAATTGCGACGCCGAACTGGAGGAGTTGGCGAAGGTGTAGGCCACAAAGCGCGGCCGGCTGGAGGAGTTGGGGCAGAAGCTGAAGTGGGAGGAGGCCGAGCTTGACGCCAAGGCAAAGGTCCTGGCTGAGGACCGCGTGGCCTTCAAGCTCCATGAAGAGAAGGCTCGGACGGCGCTGAAGTCACTTTACGAGAAGGGCTTGGAGGAGCCGTTGGTTGCCGCCAACGAGGGCCCCAACTAGCTGGTTCCTTATTTGGTTGGTGTGCTGGTGGACGTTGTGAGCGGAATCGGCCCCATGGCGGAGAAAGAAGCCCACGTTCTCTCCTCAGCCGCGCGTCTCCAGCCACCTCCACCTTCGTGATCCTGCCGCCCGCCTTGACGAGCTGCTGGAGCCTGTGAAAGACGAGCATTATGAGGCCGCTGCTGTAGCTATGAAGGGTCAGGTAGAGGCCCTGCTGAAGATGTTCCGCGCCTTCACTCCCACGCCCCCGACCGGCGGTGCTACCGATCCCTCAACTCCGGCTGGTGGTGCAGGTGAAGGTGACGCTGTTGGAGAAGAAGCATCCCTTGCAGGCGACGGCGGCATCCAGGGATGACGAGACAACACTCTGGCGGCTCCTTTCCCGTTTTAGTTTCTGCAATATGCACCATGCTCATGGAGGCGTTAAACTCGCATTTGATTCCATGGGAACAATATGTCCTATAATAATTGCTTCGAAATTCTGTGATTTTCGTTCTATTTGCTTTACGTTCTAGGTCGGCAGGGCCCGACCCCGCACATACCTCAGCCGCCGTTGGGCCGTCCAGTCACCAGGACGGACCAAGGAGTGAGGGGCTACGTGATCAGTTAGGCACCTGAGTCGCGATGCTCAGGAGGCCCCCTTGACGCGCAAACAACTTATAGAAAGGAGATCTGGGAGTAGGTCTAGTGTTCTACGTCGGCAGGGCCCGACCCCGCGCATACCTCAGCCACCATTGGGCCGACCGGATCACCATGACGGACCAAGGATAGAGGGGCTACGTGGTCAGTTAGGCTCCTGAGTCACGATGCTCAGGAGTCCCCCTTGACGTTTGACGATCTCCTGGACTAGGGGGTACTCACCATGTCGTCTCCCGATCCGTTAGATTGGGCCGAGGACCCCCATGGCCGTATACTCATGGGCCAGTTCGGACAGCTGCCGCATACATGGAAGATTCCACAAGACTTGGTGATCAAGACAAGGACTCCTCCCCACCGGCGTATTCGGCTAGGACTCTTGTTATCCTAGGCCTCTGGTGCATTATATAAACCGAGGCCAGGCAAGTCGATAGAGGATATATACAACAATCATAATCATAGGCTAGCTTCTGGGGTTTAGCCTCTACGATCTCGTGGTAGATCAACT
Source organism: Triticum dicoccoides (assembly GCF_002162155.2). Taxonomy (NCBI): domain Eukaryota; kingdom Viridiplantae; phylum Streptophyta; class Magnoliopsida; order Poales; family Poaceae; genus Triticum; species Triticum dicoccoides. Next base: position 478,517,038 of record NC_041382.1, on the reverse strand, counting down.
CTTGTAATACTCATATCATCAAGAAAAATCAAGCAGGACGTTGGGTATTACCTCTATCAAGAGGGACCGAACCTGGGTAAAACATCGTGTCCCCTGCCTCCTGTTACCATCCGCCTTAGATGCACAGTTCGGGACCCCCTACCCGAGATCCGCCGGTTTTGACACCGACAACGTTCAAACGACCTTCGTACCTTAGTTCCGCTTGGGAGGGCGCGCGATGACCAGGTCCGAGGGACCTGGCAAGGTGGCGTACGCTTGGGCGTGACCCGAGCGCAGCCCTCGTGCCCATCCCCCTCGCGCGACTCTCCCGAGGGGAGGTGTTGCGATGAGGCCAGACACTGAGCTCGGAGGCTCCCTGAGGTTGATACGGTTGTGAGGCCGCCCTTAGCTGTTTATCACCAGCGTGGAGCATAGCACTTCCATACTTGCACGGGCATAGCCGCTCCTCGGCAGTGTCAACTGCCAGCACGGAGCATGGTGCTTCCACTGGCACGTGGGAGGGGACTCCCTACTACGGAGAGCCCCCAGGGCGTGTACAACCCTACCCTGACATGTGGCTTGCACGGTAGGGCTAGACGAGGTGTGCTGGGCACTCGTGAGCCAGTGCGGGACTCACGAGGCCCTACCTCAAGGCGGGTTGCGCCTGGTGTTGGTTCTTGATGGCTATGGCGTTCCTGCGAGATGGTTAGACATCCAGCGCCGAATGAATTTCCTGAGGCTATCGCACGAGAAGGCCAAGCACCAACGACCCCAGGAGGTGAGGTGAACGGGGCCGGCCCGCCAGACAAAGCTCAGCCGTTGGATTTATCAACACTTCAGGGACGGGCCCGAGCACACACACCGTGCCTAGCCTTCTTATGCGAAGGATCCTAAAGAAAGACGATCGATGCACGGCTCCCATGGTGGGTGACAATCAAGCAAGTGATATATGTAGATAGATTACGCATGAAAAGCAACTAGCTTAGGTAAATGCGAGAACGATACGTGCCACTGGGTCCGACCCTAGCAGCCTAGGGATAATGCAGCCCGAGGGGCGCCCCCAGCACGGTGAAGTAAAGATGCAAGTGGATACATGCCGTAGGGACGGACCTACGCAGCCTGGGGATGATGCAGCCCAGGGGGCGCTCCTAGCTGAATGAACTTGAAAAAATGTCACCTGGTTTGGTTGCCGAAGGAGTGTTGGGGCAGCCGAAGACACGCGTTGAAGAAGCCGCTCCTCACGAGCCGTCGAGACCCTGAGCCTCGTCAGGCTCTGGAGGCTCTGGAGGCTCGGGTGGCCTCTTGAGGACCGTCTCCATCTCCGCCAGGACTGCGTGATGCCTAGCCTCCTGACCCGCCAGGGTGGTCCGCAGGTTGCGCTGGAAGGTGGCTGCTACACTCGGCAGGCCAAACGGCATGCGAACGTAGCTGTGAGGTGGACCCTCACATCGTCCAGCACGCGAAGGCCAGAAGCGCTTCTAAGACGCGACCCTATTGAGCCCTGGGATATTGTTGCAGACGCGCAGCTCACTATCCTCTCCTGGGTGGGGAGCAGCGCCAAGTGGACGGTGGTCGCCGTGTATTGCTCTCGCTTCTTGAAGCTCTTGAGATGCCTTGGTGATGAACCCCTGAGTGCCGGGCGCTCCTTGCCCGGTGTCCTCCTGAGGGAAAGGCGCCACGAAGCACGCCTCCACGCTGTGCCCGAGCGCCTTCCTCATGACGTTTGCCAGGTCTGAGGCCCTCCAGAAGAGAGCCCCTGAGCCCTGCCCGAGGACGGCACCGGGCGCGCCTCCCTAAGCAAGGGAGGGAGGCGCTCCAGGCGCGGGCGCAGATCCTGAGGTGGCGCCACTGGAGGTGCTACTCCCTTGAGGTCCAGTGCAGAGTAGCTGCTTCTTCATCTAGGGGCCTCAGGAGGGTACTGCGCACCCGCGCTGTCAGGGTCTTCGATTGATGCAACTTGGAAGGCGCGCTCGAGGGAGCACACCGTGTCTCTTTCTTCGCAAGGGACTGTGATGGTTCCGCCGCTTCCCGGCATCTTGAGGACGTTGTAGCCATGGTGGGTGACTGCCATGAATTTGGCCAGTGTTGGGTACCCGAGGATGGCATTGTACGGCAGGTGGATGTGGGCGACATCAAAGTCGACGAGCTTGGTGTGGTAGTTTTCACGTTGACCGAAGGTGACAGGGAGGCGAACTTGCCCTATCGGGGTGGTGGAGCTATCTATCACTCCTGAGAAAGGCTTGGTGGGCTGGAGCTAATCGTATGGCACTTGAAGGTTGTCGAATGTCTCGACGGACAGGACATTGATCCTTGCGCTGCCGTCGATGAGGGTCTTGGTGACTTGGACATTGCTGATGACAGGTGAACAGAGCATCGCGAGGACGCGAGCGATTGCCGTGCATTTGAGCTGGTCTGCCGAGCTAAAGGTGATGGCGTACTTGGACCACCTGAGCGGGCGCGTAGCCTCGAGCTTGGGGAGGGCTGCATTCAGTTCGTGATAGAACTGCTTGAAGATGCGCTGGGAGGCTGAGGCCTGAGCGCCACCCAAGATGCGGGCGATGGCGCGCGGCTCCTGGAAATCCCTAGCCCCTTCGTCCTGTTGATGGTCATCAACCGGGCGATAGCGCAGGAGCTCGCTTGCCATGAGCAGCGCGGCTGCGCGTCCGTGGGGGTGCGGCGAGCGTGAGATGATGAGACGGCCGGAGTCAGCGACGGGGTGGCGGTGCGACCGTCTCGCCGCACAGAGGGTGCAGTGAAGAGGCTTCCTACACGCTTGCCGCTGGGACGGTGGCGGCGTTGGCGGCGGGTGACGGGGAACGACGGGGAGGTCCGCCGACAGGGGCTGTCTGAGCGACACGGGTGGCGAGAGCAGCCCGACGCTCAGCGCGGGCCCGGCGAGCGTCGACCATGAACTTGGTGGAGTGGTGAAGCGCGGATCGAGGAAGAGGAAAGCTTAAGCGCACCCGTACCTGGCGCGCCAAATGTCGGATTTCGGGTTCTGGCAAAACCCTTGAGGTTCGAACACTGGGGTGCGCACAAAGATCTCCCCCTCTCTAGCTCGCACACTCTACAATCTCACGGCCTAGCTTGACGAACCCAAAGAACATGAGACAAAAGATTTATACTGGTTCGGGCCACCGTTGTGGTGTAATACCCTACTCAAGTGTGTTGTGGTGGATTGCCTCATGGGCTGAGGATGAACAGTTACAAGGGAAGAACAGCCTCGCGAGGTGAGGTGTTCTTGTGCTTGGTGCGTTGATGCTCTCTCTCCCTCCCTTTCTGATTTGCTTCGCCCCTTGCTATGGTGGTGGCTAGTCCTATTTATAGAGGCCCTAGTCCTCTTCCCAAATATTGAGCGGGAAGGGATCCCACAACGGCCAAATTCGAAGGGAGACAACTAGTAAACGCTATCCTGACAAAAGTGTCTTCGCCTGCCAATGGCTCTGGTGGTGACGCCGTCTTGGGCTCCATGGTGACCTCCTCCTGCCGTCCTGCTGGTCTTGGTCTTATTGCACCGATATGGAAACCTTTGCCTGATGCCTCAGGACTCCTCGCGTGCGCTTGTCCCTTTAGCACCAAAGAGGAAATGAGGACACTGCATGCGCTGGCGCCTGCCTAGCTCCAGTTGTCATGGCGTGCGTCACACAAACCTCACGAGGTGTCCCTTGCCTTGGCCTCTCCGCCCCTCGCGAGCCAGCCTGGTGAGGCTGCCCCTGAGGAGGTCTTGCATCGTCCGCCTTGAGAGGCTTGGCTCCTCGTGAGGGTCTAGAGTGTTTGCTGGTGAATATGGTCCGTACCGGGCCGCTTGCAGAGCCATGCCGCGGGCCGCAGGCAGGCATGTCTGGGGACCCCTGTTCCCAGAACGCCGACAGCCAGCTCCGCCTAAATTTTGGAGCACTCCGCAAGAGGAAGGTGCTTCCAAGCTGCGATGGTGGTGCCTTCCGACCATTAAAGCAGAGGAAATACATTGTCAAAGATGAGTAAGTACCTTATTTGTGTAATTTCCTGCATGTTGCATCCTCTTCTGACCAAGGCTCCCCAGGATCCCCTCGGCTGGAGCGGTGAGATCTCTTGAGGGGCGACCCTCAGCGACCACTGGACCGCCATTGACCCTGTGCTCCGCTGGCCGGGCCGCCGGGCCGGACCCGAGACCCGCTCCTAAGGCAGGCCCACCGACCTGGGGCCTTGATCCGGCTTTCCTGACGTCACTTCTTCGTGCCCCGGCCAGGGGCGTAGCTGGCATGCCAACGGCTCCTCCGTTGGTCATCGCCGGTGACTGGGGGTCCATAGCATCTGCCTTGTCTTCAGGTGGCGAGGACGCGTCACCTAGCACCTTTTCCAAGTACCGCGAGGCAGCGGGGAAGGCGCCGTCATCGAGCTCCCTGCCTGGGGCAAGCAGGCCAGCTCGAACTTCCCCAGCAACCCTCGGCGTGGAGGATGAGCTTGGCCCTGCCCTGGAGCTTGCGCACGGACGCGGTGCTATACGCCACGAGCTCTTGCAAGAGGTGATGGTTGCGCTGAGCCACCTCGAAGGAGAGCTCATGGCGGATGACTGCTACCTCTTGAGCATGCGTTGGTTTTCCCTTCAAGAGGAAAGGGTGATGCAACAAAGTAGCGTAAGTATTTCCCTCAGTTTTGAGAACCAAGGTATCAAACTAGTAGGAGACAACGCACAAGTCACCTTGTACCTGCACAAACAATCAAGAACCTTGCAACCAACGCTATAAAGGGGTTGTCAATCCCTTCATGGTTACTCGCAAAAGTGAGATCTAATAGAGATAGTAAAGTAAATATTTTTGGTATTTTTGTTGTATAGATTGGAAAGTAAAGATTGCAAAATAGTAAACGAGATGCGATGTAAATAAAAGAGATGTAATATAATAGGAAAGAGACCTTGGGGCCATAGGTTTCACTAGTGGCTTCTCTCAAGATAGCATGTATTACGGTGGGTGAACAAATTACTGCCGAGCAATTGATAGAAAAGCGCGTAGTTATGAAGATATCTAAGGCAATGATCATGAATATAGGCATCACGTCCGTGTCAAGTAGATAAACGATTTTGCATCTACTACTATTACTCCACACATCGACCGCTATCCAGCAGGCATCTAGAGTATTAAGTTCATAAGAGCGGAGTAACGCATTAAGCAAGATGACCTGATGTAGAGGGATAAACTCAAGCAATATGATATAAACCCCATCTTTTTATCCTCAATGGAAACAATACAATACGTGCCTTGCTGCCCCTACTGTCACTAGGAAAGGACACCGCAAGATTGAACCCAAAGCTAAGCACTTCTCCCATTGCAAGAAAGATTTATCTAATAGGCCAAACGAAACCGATAATTCTAAGAGACTTGCAAAGATATCAAATCATGCGTATAAAAATTCAGAGAAGAACCAAATAATATTCCTAGATAATCTTGTTCATAAATCCACAATTCACCGGATCTCGACAAACACACCACAAAAGAGAATTACATCGAATAGATCTCCAAGAACATCGAGGAGAACTTTGTATTGAGAATCAAAAAGAGAGAATAAGTCATCTAGCTAATAACTATGGACCCGAAGGTATGTGGTAAACTACTCACACTTCATCGGAGAAGCAATAGTGTTGATGTAGAAGCCCTCCGTGATCGAATCCCCCTCCAGCAAATCGATGGAAAAGGCCCAAGATGGATGTCACGGGTACAGAAGGTTGCGGTGGTGGAAATGTGGTTTCGTGGCTCTCTCTGATGTTTCTAGGGTATAAGAGTATATATAGGCAAAAGAAGTACGTCGGTGGAGCTACGAGGAGCCCACACGGGTGGTGGGCGTGCCTACCCCTGGGCGCGCCCTCCTGCCTCGTGGCTTCCTCGTGGAATTCCAGACATCGACTCCAATTCTTCTGGATTGCTTTCGGTCCAAGAAAGATTATCGCGAAGGTTTCATTTCGTTTGGACTCCGTTTGGTATTCCTTTTCTACAAAACTCTAATATGGGAAAAAACAGAAACTGGCACTGGGCCTCTGGTTAATAGGTTAGTCCCAAGAATAATATAAAAGAGCATATTAAAGCCCATTAAACATCCAAAACAGATAATATAATAGTATGAAACAATCAAAAATTATAGATACGTTGGAGACGTATCAAGCATTCCCAAGCTTAATTCCTGCTCGTCCTTGAGTAGGTAAATGATAAAAATAGAATTTTTGATGTGGAATGCTACCTAATATAATTAGCAATGTACTTTTCTTTATTGTGGCATGAATGTTCAGATCCGAAAGATTAAAGGCAAAAGTTTAATATTGACATAAAAACAATAATACTTCAAGCATACTAACAAAGCAATCATGTCTTCTTAAAATAACATGGCAAAAGAAAGCTATCCCTACAAAATCATACAGTCTGGCTATGCTCTATCTTCATCTCACAAAATAATAATCATGCACAACCCCGATGACAAGCCAAGCAATTGTTTCCTACTTTTGATGTTCTCAAACTTTTTCAATCTTCACGCAATACATGAGCGTGAGCCATGGATATAGCACTATAGGTGGAATAGATGGGTGGTTGTGGAGAAGACAAAATTGAGAAGATAGTCTCACATCAACTAGGCGTATCAACAAGCTACGGAGATGCCTACCAATAGATATAAATGTGAGTGAGTAGGGATTTCCATGCAACGGATGCACTAGAGCTATAAGTGTATGAAAGCTCAAAAAGAAACTAAGTGGGTGTGCATCCAACTTGCTTGCTCATGAAGACCTAGGGCATTTTGAGGAAGCCCATCATTGGAATATACAAGCCAAGTTCTATAATGAAAAATTCCCACTAGTATATGAAAGTGACAAAATAAGAGACTCTCTATCATGAAGATCATGGTGCTACTTTGAAGCAGAAGTGTGGAAAAAGGATAGTAGCATTGTCTTTTTTCAGTTTTTCTCTCATTTTTTTGGGCCCTCTCTTTTTTTGGCCTCTTTTTTTATATTTTTCGTCCAGAGTCTCATCCCGACTTGTGGGGGAATCATAGTCTCCATCATCCTTTCCTCACTGTGACAATGCTCTAATAATGATGATCATCACACTTTTATTTACTTACAACTCAAGAATTACAACTCGATACTTAGAACAAAATATGACTCGATGTGAATGCCTTCGGCGGTGTACCGGGATGTGCAATGAATCAAGAGTAACATGTATGAAAGAATTATGAATGGTGGCTTTGCCACAAATACGATGTCAACTACATGATCATGCAAAGAAATATGACAATGATGAAGCGTGTCATAATAAACGGAACGGTGGAAAGTTGCATGGCAATATATCTCGAATGTCTATGGAAATGCCATAATAGGTAGGTATGGTGGCTGTTTTGAGGACGGTAAATGATGGGTTTATGGTACCGTCGAAAGTTGCGCGGTACTAGAGACGCTAGCAATGGTGGAAGGGTGAGAGTGCGTATAATCCATGGACTCAACATTAGTCAAAAAGAACTCACATACTTATTGCAAAAATCTATTAGTTATTGAAACAAAGTACTACGCACATGCTCCTAGGGGGATAGATTGGTAGAAAAGACCATCGCTCGTGCCCGACCGCCACTCATAAGGAAGACAATCAATAAATAGATCACACTCCCACTTCATCACATAACGGTTCACCGTACGTGCATGCTACGGGAATCACAAACTTTAACACAAGTATCTCTCAAATTCACAACTACTCTACTAGAATGACTCTAATATCACCATCTTCCTATCTCAAAACAATCATAAAGAATCAAACTTCTCATAGTATTCAACGCACTTTATATGAAAGTTTTTATTATACCCATCTTGGATGCCCATCATATTAGGACTAGTTTTATAGCCAAAGCAAATTACCATGCTGTTCTAAAAGACTCTCAAAATAATATAAGTGAAGCATGAGAGATCAGTAATTTCTATAAAATAAAACCACCACCGTGCTCTAAAAAGATATAAGTGAAGCAGTAGAGCAAAATTATCTAGCTCAAAAGACATAAGTGAAGCACATAGAGTATTCTAATAAATTCCCATTCATGCGTGTATATCCCAAAAGGTGTGTACATCAAGGATGATTGTGGTAAACTAAAAAGAAAAGACTCCAATAATACAAGACGCTCCAAGCAAAACACATATCATGTGGTGAATAAAAATATAGCCTCAAGTAAAGTTACCGATAGACAAAGACGAAAGAGGGGATGCCTTCCGGGGCATCCCCAAGCTTACGCTTTTGGTTGTCCTTGAATTTTACCTTGCGGTGCCTTGGGAATCCCCAAGCTTAGGCTCTTGCCACTTCTTATTCCAAAATCTATCAAATCTTTACCCAAAAACTTGAAAACTTCACAACACAAAAATTCAACAAAAAATCTCATGAGCTCCGTCAGTATAAGAAGATAAACCACCACTTTAAGGTACTGTAATGAACTCATTCTTTATTTATATTGGTGTTAAACCTACTGTATTCCAACTTCTCTATGGTTCATACCCCCCGATACTACTCATAGATTCATCAAAATAAGCAAACAACACACGAAAAAAGAATCTGTCAAAAACAGAACAGTCGGTAGCAATATGTAACTTTCGAATACTTCTGTAACTCCAAAAATTCTGAAAAATTAGTAAGGCCTGAGAAATTTGTATATTGATATACTGTAAGTGGAGTAGGTATTTTATCGCTCTCTGGTAAAAAATGAAAATCAATTTCGTGAGCGTAAAAGTTTTTGTTTTTTTAACAGCAAGAACAAACAACTATCACCCAAGAAGATCCTAAAAGCTTTACTTGGCATAAACACTAATTAAAACATAAAAAACACAATAATAATAGAAGCTAGAGGAATTATTTACTACTAAACAGGGGCAAAAAGCAAAGAACAAAAAAATTGGGTTGCCTCCCAACAAGCGCTATCGTTTAACGCCCCTAGCTAGGCATGTATAATTTTAATGATGCTCACATGAAACATAGCAATTGAAACACGAAGGGAGCACCATGAAGCATATGAAAATCACATATAAGTCTAACATACTTCCTATGCATAGGCATTATATAAGCAAACAATTTATCAAGACAAGTAAAAACTAGCATATGCAAGGAAGGAGAAAGAAACAATAGCAATCTCGACATAACGAGAGGTAATTTAGTGACATGAAAATTTCTACAACCATATTTTCCCCTCTCATAATAATTACATGTAGGATCATAATCAAATTCAACAATATAGCTATCACATAAAATTTTCTCTTCATGATCCACATGCATGCAAAGTTGACAGTCTTCCAAAATAGTGGGATTATCATAAAATAAAGTCATGACCTCTCCGTACCCACTTTTATCAAAAACTTCATAACATTGAACGTTATCCAAATATGTGGGATCTAAAGTTGGAACTCTTCCAAACCCACTTTCAATATTATTGAAAACATTATTGTCAATCTCATATTCATCATGGGGCTTAAATAAACTTTTAAGATTATAAGAAGAATCACCCCAATCATGATCATTGCAACAAGTAGTAGACATAGCAAAATTAGCATTCCCAAGCTTAGGGTTTTGCATATTATTAGCACAATAGATATTAATAGAATTTATAATAACATCATTGCAATCATGCTTTTTATTCAAAGATCTATCGTGAATCACCTCATAAAGAACTTCATCACAATTTTCACATTCACGGATTTCAAGCAAAACTTCATAAAGATAATCTAGTGCACTCAACTCACTAGCAATTGGTTCGATAGAATTGGTTATCTTAAAAAGATTAGCAAGTGGATGAGGACCCATAAGTTTTGGTTCTGATTTGCAATAAGCACACAATTATACCAAGCAAACGAGCAAACAATGCAAGTAAGACATAAGGGCAAATGAAAAAGACAAATGAAAGAGAGGCGAAGAAAAGGCGAAGGTTTTCGAAAATCATTTTACAAGTGGGGGATACAAAAACGAGAGGCGAATGGCAAATAATGTAATGCGAGGGAGAAGAGTTTATGATGGGTACTTGGTATGTCTTGACTTGGCGTAGATCTCCCCGGCAACGACGCCAGAAATCCTTCTTGCTACCTCTTGAGCAAGAGTTGGTTTTCCCTTGAAGAGGAAAGGGTGATGTAGCAAAGTAGCGTAAGTATTTCCCTCAGTTTTGAGAACCAAGGTATCAATCCACTAGGAGACAACGCACAAGTCACCTGGTACCTGCACAAATAATCAAGAACCTTGCAACCAACACGATAAAGGGGTCGTCAGTTGTCACATCCCTAGCTTCTGGTGCTGTCTGGTGTGTGCATCATGTTTAAATTCAAATGAAATTTGAATTGAGAAATTTTCAAAAGCCTCAGGAAACCTCTAAAAATAACCAACAATTAAATCTTCTCAAATGTGTCCAAGAAAATGTTCCTGTTATTCCATGGAAATATTGGTAAGAGGTAAAATTTAAACCAATATTTTTGGAGTCACAGAGATAATTATTTTGGCCATTTGAAACTATTTGCTTTGGATTTATATTTAAATATATATTAAATATGACTCCAATAATTCTGGAGGTTTGTGAGTGGCTTTGTATATATTTTAGCAAGCCACATAAAAATCTACAGAATTTATTTAAATGATTTAGTTGCTAAACTAAATCAAAACAAACTACAGAAAATAGAAAAAAATAAAAAGAACAGAGCCTACCTGGCGCCTACCTGTCCAGCCCAGCCGGCCCAGTTCCTCCCGCTGGCCCAGCCCACCGCCGCCCCCCTCCCCTGTCGTCTTCCTCCTTGCCAGGAGGACGGACACCGCGACACCGCCGCGCGCGCCACCTCCACCCTGCTCGGCCACCTCCTGCTTCCTCCCTGGCCTCCCCAGCGACGTCCCGGACGACGCCACGCGCCTCCCCGACCCTCTCTCACTTCTCCCTCGCTCTCTGGATCTCCCTCCCCTCTCTGCTCCCTTCCCGAGCGGAGCCCATCGCCGCCGACGCCGTTTACCGGGGCCACAGCCACCCCCTCGCTCCCACTATGCGTCCCTGAGCTCCGCCCTGACCCCGTGGAGCTACACACGCGACGCACGCGACCAGAGGAGGCCGCAGTCGACCGGAGCACCGTCGTCTTCATCTCCGGTGCCCGGAGATCACCGTCGTCAATTCGCCGTTGCAGAGGCTTCCCCGAGCCCACCGAGCTTCTCTCCCGACCCCTCGTGAGCCCCTGTCCATTTCCCCTCTCTCCCCGTGCCCGTCCGTGCCTTCTAACCGCCCCGACTGTCGGAGCCGACCGTTCCTCGCCGCCGGCGATGACGCAGACGGGGCTAGAGCCACCGTAGCTAACCCCCGAGCACGGCAACGTGCTCAGCACCCTTCCAGGAGCCGAGCGCGCCCACCCGTGCGACCTGCCGTGCCCTCTAGCGCCAACCCCGACCTCGCCGTGCTCCGGTCGCCGTCGCGGGCCCCGTTCCGGTGAGCTCGGGCCACCTCAGCCCCT
>NC_041382.1:478478737-478503568 GCF_002162155.2 Triticum dicoccoides | reverse complement strand
GCTTGCTGCAGTCAAACTCCACCATCCCCTTTGTTGATAATGATGCATGTGTAGATAGATCTGATGTAAGTCTTGCTGGGTACATTTGTACTCACGTTTGCCCATTTTATGTTTTGCAGAGAGACTTCAGTCTCACTAGTAGTTCCGCTTGGACTTCGACGTTTAGCTTGTTACCTCAGCTACGATCTTGTGCCCTCGGCAGGATCTGATAGATAGTCAGGCTTCTCGGCCTTTTTCATTTATAGATGTCTGTACCCAGACATGATAGCTTCCGCTTGTGCTTTGACTTGTATGCTCTGATTGTTGGGTCGTGAGACCCATGTTTGTAATATCTCGCTCCTCGGAGCCTATTGATTAAAATACTTGAGTTGTAGAGTCATGTTGTGATGCCATGTTGTATTTGCACATATCGAGCATATTGTGTGTATGTTATTGAAATGCTTGGTATGTGTGGGATCTGACAACCTAGTTGTTTATCCTTCGTAGCCTCTCTTACCGGGAAATGTCTCCTAGTGTTTCCACCGAGCCATGGTAGCTTGCTACTGCTCTGGGACACTTAGGCTGGCCGGCATGTGTCCTTCTTCGTTCCTGTGTCTGTCCCTTCAGGGAAATGTCACGCGATGAATACCGGAGTCCTGTTAGCCCGCTACAGCCCGGTTCACCGGAGTCCTGCTAGCCCAGTGCTACAGCCTGGATTCACTCGCTGATGACCGACACGTTCGATGCTGGGTCATGGATGCCTGTCCCTGTAAGTCTGTGCCGCTTTGGGTTTACGACTAGCCATGTCAGCCCGGGCTCCTTATCATATGGATGCTAGCGGCACTGTCATATACGTGTGCCAAAAGGCGCAAACGGTCCCGGGCAAAGGTAAGGCGACACCCGTGGGAATACCGTGCGTGAGGCCGCAAAGTGATATGAGGTGTTACATGCTAGATCGATGTGGCATTGAGTCGGGGTCCTGACAGCGTTGGTATCAGAGCTTGACTGCCTGTAGGATTACCAAGCCAAACTGGTCGAAGCTGAGTCTAGAAATTCTTTAGTTATATAAGGGAATTGATTGTGGGATGGAACGTAAGGCTCTTTTTACTCCTTATACCTCATGCCCTTCTGATCTGAGTCATCTTATCTTTCCTGCGGGGATTAAGAACTAGGCTATCTCTTCTTTCTATTAGGATCACGTGTTACTAATCAGTAGACTTATAAGATTGTTGGATTTAAGTCTCAGTTCAGTTCCTACTACTTCCGTATGTTAATTGTTGATCTCGGAACCTTGATATTGTGCTTCTGAGTGGTTATGCCACCATTTTTGTGTTTGTCTCAAATCTTTTTGAGCAATTATAGCCGTTATGCTGTCCGAGTCATCCCAGGTTTCTAAATAGTCCGATGCATTTGCAAATCCCTTCCTTCTGTTTCCGATGTTCCCATGGGCCATATTAACCACACTAATCGGTGTGTTGAGGTAATTATTGCCTCGACATATATGTTGGAATTATTATTATGACCCTAAGTGCTTAGGGGATCATCTAGTGGTCTAGCCATGATTTGTGTCCTAGTGTGAAGATTCTGGCCTTTATTCTCGGAAGCATCCCGTGATGCTACTTAGTAGTAGGTATTCTACTCCTGGGTTCTGAACCCGAGATTCACTCTACCTACTTCATGTGGATAGTAATTGCTAGTGCCTTTAGGATATTAGTAACCTTTGCGATAGTCCTTGAAGTCCGTGGTATCTTCTTCTTCCAAATACCATGAACTACTTATGGCAGATGTTTATTGGATCAAAAAAAAATCACAATTAGAGTACTCTTGAGGAGTTCTCCATTCATAAATCGTGACTCTGCCAGTTCTACCTTCTGCATGGGTTATCCGGAAGAAATATGTTGAACTTGGTTCGACATACTAATCTATGCATCCACAACTCAGAAAGTTATATGTTCCTTTGAGTTGTTCTCTTTAGTTGCATTCTGACCCTCGTCTATCAATTGATAGTCAAGAGTATGCGTGCGTTCGTTCATCGATGCCTATGACTCTTGTGGTCTGTCAAGCCATTCTATTCCGGAATGACTAGGAGAAACAAACTCCAGTACCTCTTCCATATCTAGGATGGGGTCAAAGTAGTTGTATCCCGCAGATCAAATGCCAATCCAGCTTTTGGTTCTGCTCTACCTTGGAGTATTACATATTTTATATCGAGATTGTTATAGGAATTGCACACCATCCCATGAACTCTTGGTACAGTGACACTTCTTGCCATCACTGTTCATTCCTCGGCCCTCGTGTTGATGCAACCGGAATACCGACAAATGAATTGTGATGTGTGAAATCAATACTGCTAGCAACTCTGTTGCTTGGTAGTTAAAGGATAATAATTTCATTCTTAGTATGTTGGTTTTCGAATCATCCTTCTAAGACTGATCGTGCTACCTAGTCCTTATTTCGGTGCACCCTTCGATTGATGAGTTAGGATCTTGTCAAGTCCTCACTCATTTGATCATATCGTCTTGCCCTCAAAAGCAAGATTGTTCTCGAGCTTAGTAACATACCGGTGGTTCGTGACTTTCCAAATATCTTCTTGGAGGTGTTACCGGGTTGTCACCTGACCACTATGTTGAGTTCGTGATCAAGTTGGTTTCTTGTGAACCACCTTCTCTCCAAGAATCGGTGTTAGATATCCCTGAGCTAGTTGGTTAAGCTAGACAACAACTTGGAGAGTTGGAAGATAAAAGCTTGTCTGACTTAGTTCGTTCCAAAGGGATATTCTTGTGTAGTGTGTGTTGAAGAAAGATGATATCTTCATCGATTGGTCCTTGTGATCAGTTGCTGGACCTATTGTCTTATCAATCCTTTGATTTGAGTGTGGGCTATCGTCAAATCAAGTTGGAACCAACGATGTTCGTAATGTTGTCTTACTCGTGGTTGATCCCTCGAGCATACACCATTATATCCTTTGGGTCTGACCAATGCTATCACCGTGTTCACTTAACTATGGAATTCCTTTTAAAAGGAAACCAGATGAATTGTTGTTGTGCCCATTGACAACATCCTTGTCTTCTCCATAATTTTGCTGAACATTAAGCTAGTGTTGGAAACTTTTGAAAGCATTTGTTCATGCTAGCTCATGAAGCATATGTTTGGATGAAGGTAGTGACTTCCTTTAATTCATGTGCATCTGATGCAAGTTGCCGCCGTGGATTCGAGAAAGTCAATGTTGCTTTCTTTGGAATCATTCCAAATCAGTCATGCACACGTGCGAAGAATGCTGTGGTTTGAAGACTTGCAACCTTCAATCTATATGTATCCCTAGCACACCAAGCCACTGATTGATTTGTTCAAGGAGAAGGAGTTCCTTCATAAGAGCTAATCCGGACTTATGAAAGAACTTCGATACCCTCGTTGATGGTTCCCCCTCCTGAACTCGGTAGTGTTTTATTATAAGACTACCACGTGGTCATGCTTGTCTGGGACAATGTGTTCACATGTTTGTAGCAGAACCAGCTCATGTTTTGGAGCTTGCTATCGTAGTTCATCTCCCGAGAATCCCGCAACGTCATCTCGTCGATTTGTGTTGCAAACTTTCATTTTTCTTCCTAAGACTCGATGAGCCTGGAATATCCTAACACCAACCAGAGCTGACTCTCAGGCAGATATGATGGTTGGAACATTTCCCTAAGAACTATAATATTGGTCTCTCGATAACCGGTAAGGTGGATGTCGTGGCCAACACACCCATCCGGTAGACCTATTATTATAGTATCTTGTTTGAGGAAGTTGGCCACCCCCCCCATAGGGATTTCGTAGGATTTACTCCCTAGTTGCCCCTATGGATTTTTGTGTTCCCGAAGTCTGACCTTTTACTTGATGTTTTAGATATCAAACCATATCTATGAATGGGTTATACTAGCACATCAAGGAGAACATTAGAAGCGGAGTGCTAAATGTCTCTCGGTCGATCATCCAGATTTTATTTGCTTGGCCTCGCTAAGGTGAAATATGAGAAAGTGTTATCCTCCTTCGCATCTGCATCGTCCATCGCTATTCATCATGGTAGTATGTTGTGTTGTCAGCACCCTTGACGCGGTTGTTGATAAAACCTTGATGAATATGGAAATGCTCAAGTTCTTGAGAGCACGCACAAGCGCTACGTGTTATCATCGGCACTAACTGGGATTGCTCTCAGTTTCCTCGGCAATGCTATGATCTTTCAAACAGTGAATTCACTCTCTGTTGTTGGGTTCTTCCCCAGTTAACAGAATCATTCCCAGCATTTGCATTTTGTTCCTAGCTTGCACCGTCAATGTGCCATTCTACCATGAGTCTCTTCCATTTCCGGTGGTAAGCAAATTCATCCATTACGTTGTCTTCAACAAGGTAATCCACATCATCCAAGTCCAAGTATGCCATTCTACCGACCCCGCCAATCGATTGCTGTGATTTGCCTTAGGCTGATATAGAGAGTCTTAACGATCTCTATATCAAAGGTAATTCTTTTTGCCACTTAAGATAATAATCTACGAATCACCCTCCTCCAGGATGTTTCGTCGTGGTATCATGGCAACTCAACTCCTCGCTACGTTGACAATCGTTTACCACCTTCTTAGGTATGAAATTGTTGTCTACCCAGTGAACCTTCGTCATCCGTTTCTTTCCACCCCTCTTGGTGTGTATCTCGTGTCTCAACCCGAGAGATGGTTCTATGTCTCATTCCGGAAGTTAATCCTGAGTTGTTCGATCTTCGAGAAGACCGATCCTTCCAGAGTTTTCCTTTCCTCTTCTTGTCATGATTAGCTGGAGTTCTCAGAGCAAGACGACAAGACAAAATGGTGTTCAAATCAACGTTCATTTGAAGTGCCACCTGGATCGTGAAGATTATACTAGTTTGCGTTTCCCCTTCACCTTACCCTACGCTTGAATCTCGAGACGAGATTCTTGTTTAGTGGGGCTGAGTTGTCACATCCCTAGCTTCTGGTGCTGTCTGGTGTGTGCATCATGTTTAAATTCAAATGAAATTTGAATTGAGGAATTTTCAAAAGCCTCAGGAAACCTCTAAAAATAACCAACAATTAAATCTTCTCAAATGTGTCCAAGAAAATGTTCCTGTTATTCCATGGAAATATTGGTAAGAGGTAAAATTTAAACCAATATTTTTGGAGTCACAGAGATAATTATTTTGGCCATTTGAATTAATCCAATAACTATTTGCTTTGGATTTATATTTAAATATATATTAAATATGACTCCAATAATTCTGGAGGTTTGTGAGTGGCTTTGTATATATTTTAGCAAGCCACATAAAAATCTACAGAATTTATTTAAATGATTTAGTTGCTAAACTAAATCAAAACAAACTACAGAAAATAGAAAAAAATAAAAAGAACAGAGCCTACCTGGCGCCTACCTGTCCAGCCCAGCCGGCCCAGTTCCTCCCGCTGGCCCAGCCCACCGCCGCCCCCCTCCCCTGTCGTCTTCCTCCTTGCCAGGAGGACGGACACCGCGACACCGCCGCGCGCGCCACCTCCACCCTGCTCGGCCACCTCCTGCTTCCTCCCTGGCCTCCCCAGCGACGTCCCGGACGACGCCACGCGCCTCCCCGACCCTCTCTCACTTCTCCCTCGCTCTCTGGATCTCCCTCCCCTCTCTGCTCCCTTCCCGAGCGGAGCCCATCGCCGCCGACGCCGTTTACCGGGGCCACAGCCACCCCCTCGCTCCCACTATGCGTCCCTGAGCTCCGCCCTGACCCCGTGGAGCTACACACGCGACGCACGTGACCAGAGGAGGCCGCAGTCGACCGGAGCGCCGTCGTCTTCATCTCCGGTGCCCGGAGATCGCCGTCGTCAATTCGCCGTTGCAGAGGCTTCCCCGAGCCCACCGAGCTTCTCTCCCGACCCCTCGTGAGCCCCTGTCCATTTCCCCTCTCTCCCCGTGCCCGTCCGTGCCTTCTAACCGCCCCGACTGTCGGAGCCGACCGTTCCTCGCCGCCGGCGATGACGCAGACGGGGCTAGAGCCACCGTAGCTAACCCCCGAGCACGGCAACGTGCTCAGCACCCTTCCAGGAGCCGAGCGCGCCCACCCGTGCGACCTGCCGTGCCCTCTAGCGCCAACCCCGACCTCGCCGTGCTCCGGTCGCCGCCGCGGGCCCCGTTCCGGTGAGCTCGGGCCACCTCAGCCCCTCCCGTTTGCATAGATGGATGCGGGCGACTCCCAGCTACGCGTAGAGCCCCTCAGTCGCCGATTTGGTCGTCGAAGGAGCGTTTTCGACGCCCTCCGCCGTTGCTGGCGTCGCCGGCGACAAGCTGCGGGTCAACTCCGGCGGGTTTGACCCGGGGTTTGACCCCCTGACGTGTGGGCCCAGGCGCCTGCTTAGTTAGTGCTAGGTTAGTTAGTGTTAATTAATTTAGTTAATTAGGTGAGCCACTGACATGCGGGCCCCGCCCGGCTAACTAAGTTAGTTAGGGCTAACTAACCTGGTTAGTTGACTGGGTCACTGACCAGTGGACCCCACTGGTCAGGTTTGACCGGACTGTGCCACGTTGACCTGCTGACGTCATCGTGACGTCAGTATGACGCAGTAATACTTTCTGAATTTATTTTTATATAAGAAATTTCAGAAAATGCCTAAAACTTCTAAAAATCATAGAAAATTAACCGTAACTCCAAATTAAATAATTTATATATGAAAAATTATCAGAAAAATTCAAGGAATCCATCCGTACCATTTTCATGCATGTTAGAACAACTTATCACTACTGTTTAGCACAAATCAATTAAATGGCATTTGAATAATCACATATGGAGTTTGAATTTGAATCTTGTATTCAAACCAACTTCATTTAATCTGTTGCTAGTTGCATTAGCCCAAAACACATTCATTTTGCCATGTCATGATCATGCATCATATTGTGCATTGCATTGATTGTGTTCCCTTCTGTGTTGCCGGTATTTGTCCCCTCTCGATAGACGTGATACCGATGATGTGATCGTTGACACTGATGAAGACTCAATGTTATCTTCAGAAGTGCCAGGCAAGCAAAACCCCCTTGTTCATTCCGATACAATCCTACTCTCTCGCTCCTGCTCTCTTTTACTGCATTAGGACAACAACGATTCATCTGTTACTTGCTGCGGTAGCTGAACCCCTTTATCCTTTGCATGACCTGTCATTCCACAGTAAATAGATGAAACCCACTAGTATGAGTAGGAATTGTTTGATCCCTGTTGTGCCTACTCATTCATGCTTGTTTGTCATGCCTGCTACTGCTTAGAGTTGAGTCAGGTCTGATTCATCGGGGATGAATCAGAGGCGTGTGAACATGTCCTACTGTGTGTGAGCTAAGTGTGTGAACACGATTTGGTAAAGGTAGCGGTGAGAGGCCATGTAGGAGTACATGGTGGGTTGTCTCATTGAAGCCGTCCTCAGGAACTGAGTTCTGTGTTTGTGATCCATGATTCAGCTACTACCATACATCGGGCCCTAAAATATGACCCCGCTCGACTTCTTATTCACCCTTGTCCTCTGTCCAGGAGTTGCAAGTAGTTTCTGGTGTTTGTAGTATGCTGGAGGCCGTGGACAGCGCTGACCGTAGGGGTGGGCTGTGATGCGGTAGGCACGTGGCCGGGTATACCGGGCGCCCGTTTGGTGTCACGGAACCCTGTTCACATCGTTTGGGGCTGTGAGCGAAACTCCGGCCGGATCTCCTCATGGATGGAACCCGAATAGGCGATAAACCTGGACTAGAGACTTGAGTGTTTAGGTAGGTCGTGGTCTACACCCACGTCGGCTTTCGCTTGAAGTCTGCCGAGCACATGTCGTGTGCAGACGCTAAGTGGTGGAAACATGTATGAAGAAGTACACCCCTGCAGGGTTAACATCATCTATTCGAATAGCCGTGTCCGCGGAAAAGGACTTCTGGGTTGCTTATATCAGTTCATAGACAAGTGAAAGTGGATACTCTAAAATACGCAAGATAAGCGTGAGTGCTATGGATGGCGTTCTCGTAGGGAGACGGGAGCGGATCCATAGTGGTGTTTTGATATGGTGAATATGTGGACTCGTGTGCGCCACCTCAAAAGAGTCGCTTGCAGTCGTAGTTTAGGATAGCCACCGAGTCAAAGCTCGCTTGCTGCAGTCAAACTCCACCATCCCCTTTGTTGATAATGATGCATGTGTAGATAGATCTGATGTAAGTCTTGCTGGGTACATTTGTACTCACGTTTGCCCATTTTATGTTTTGCAGAGAGACTTCAGTCTCACTAGTAGTTCCGCTTGGACTTCGACGTTTAGCTTGTTACCTCAGCTACGATCTTGTGCCCTCGGCAGGATCTGATAGATAGTCAGGCTTCTCGGCCTTTTTCATTTATAGATGTCTGTACCCAGACATGATAGCTTCCGCTTGTGCTTTGACTTGTATGCTCTGATTGTTGGGTCGTGAGACCCATGTTTGTAATATCTCGCTCCTCGGAGCCTATTGATTAAAATACTTGAGTTGTAGAGTCATGTTGTGATGCCATGTTGTATTTGCACATATCGAGCATATTGTGTGTATGTTATTGAAATGCTTGGTATGTGTGGGATCTGACAACCTAGTTGTTTATCCTTGGTAGCCTCTCTTACCGGGAAATGTCTCCTAGTGTTTCCACCGAGCCATGGTAGCTTGCTACTACTCTGGGACACTTAGGCTGGCCGGCATGTGTCCTTCTTCGTTCCTGTGTCTGTCCCTTCAGGGAAATGTCACGCGATGAATACCGGAGTCCTGTTAGCCCGCTACAGCCCGGTTCACCGGAGTCCTGCTAGCCCAGTGCTACAGCCTGGATTCACTCGCTGATGACCGACACGTTCGATGCTGGGTCATGGATGCCTGTCCCTGTAAGTCTGTGCCGCTTTGGGTTTACGACTAGCCATGTCAGCCCGGGCTCCTTATCATATGGATGCTAGCGACACTGTCATATACGTGTGCCAAAAGGCGCAAACGGTCCCGGGCAAAGGTAAGGCGACACCCGTGGGAATACCGTGCGTGAGGCCGCAAAGTGATATGAGGTGTTACATGCTAGATCGATGTGGCATTGAGTCGGGGTCCTGACATCAATCCCTTCACGGTCACTGACAAAAGTGAGATCTAATAGAGATAGTAAAGTAAATATTTTTGGTATTTTTGTTGCATAGATTGGAAAGTAAAGAATGCAAAATAGTAAACGAGATGCGATGTAAATAAACGAGATGTAATATAATAGGGGAGAGACCCGGGGGCCATAGGTTTTACTAGTGGCTTCTCTCAAGATAGCATGTATTAGAGTGGGTGAACAAATTACTTCCGAGCAGTTGAAAGAAAAGCGCATAGTTATGAAGATATCTAAGGCAATGATCATGAATATAGGCATCACGTCTGTGTCAAGCAGATCGAAACGATTCTTCATCTACTACTATTACTCCACACATTGAACGCTATCCAGCATGCATCTAGAGTATTAAGTTCATAAGAACAGAGTAACGCATTAAGCAAGATGCCATGATGTAGAGGGATAAACTCAACCAATATGATATACACCCCATCTTTTTATCCTCGATGGCAACAATACAATACGTGCCTTGTTGTCCCTACTGTCACTGGGAAAGGACACCATAAGATTGAACCCAAAGCTAAGCTATCGGTGTCAAAACCGGCGGATCTCGGGTAGGGGGTCCCGAACTGTGCGTCTAAGGCGGATGGTAACAGGAGGCAGGGGACACGATGTTTACCCAGGTTCGGGCCCTCTTGATGGAGGTAATACCCTACGTCCTGCTTGATTGTTCTTGATGATATGAGTATTACAAGAGTTGATCTACCACGAGATCAGAGAGGCTAAACCCTAGAATTTAGCCTATGGTATTATTGTATGTTGTCCTACAGACCTAAACCCTCCGGTTTATATAGACACCGGAGGAGGCTAGGGTTACACAAGGTCGGTTACAAAGGAGGATATATACATATCCGTATTGCCTAGCTTGCCTTCCACACCAAGTAAAGTCCCATCCGGACATGAGACGAAGTCTTCAATCTTGTATGTTCATAGTCCAACAGTCCGGCCAAAGGATATAGTCCGGCTGTCCGGAGACCCCCTAATCCAGGACTCCCTCAGTAGCCCCCGAACTAGGCTTTAATGACGTCGAGTCCGGCGCGCAATATTGTATTCGGCATTGCAAGGCGGGTTCTTCTCCAAATTTTGAATGTCTGTTAAGTAGTGTCCGGCCCCATAAATGTTGGACTTCTTGGCTTCTGTGCTCAATAAGGGCTATCTTCCACGCGTCGAACGAATACAAGGAGCCAGGGCATTTTTACATTCACCCCCTAGCCAGGTAAATAAATTGTCTATTAAAGGGATGGGGATTCTTAGATCCAATCCATACCATCCTCCTACGACGAGAATCCATGGGAGTGCGCTTCGGAAAAATCCACTCCAACATGGCCAACCATCGCAGCTCCTCCTCCCGCCCCCGTAGCCCTAAGCCTGGTGATTGGGAGAGGTGTTCAGTCCCACACAGTCGATTAGTAGAGCTGTAGACTCAGGGATTTCTCCCTCCAGCGTATATGGTCCCCGTCCGAGCCGAGCTTGCCACCTATAATGGCGGGGAGCAAGAGGAGAGCTTCCCCAGCCCCTCTAAGGGGGAGCGGGTGTGCCTTGTTCCTTACTTACTAAGGGGACTCGGATTTCTAATTCGTCCATTCCTCCGCGGGCACCTGGAGTTTTACGATCTCCAACTACATAATTTCACCCCTGCTTCCATATTACACATCGTCGGCTACGTTGCCCTTTGCGAGCTATTTTTAGGCTGTGAGGCTCATTTCGAGCTGTGGAAAAGGTTATTTTGCCTTGTGCCCCGCACACAAAAGGGGTCACTTTATCAAGTGGGCGGAGCCGAAATATGGCGCATCGCCGAAACCTTATACCTGTCTGGTACTCCGAAGAAGACGTCCGAAGATTGGCCTTCGGAGTGGTTTTATATGGAGGACGTCCCCCTTCCAGACCCTGTTCGGCGGGGCCTTCCTGAGTTCAACAATGCTCCTTTGAAGAAACGCCGAAGCTGGCGCCCATGGAGCCCCCAGGAGGAACACAACGGAGAAGTCCTTTACCTGATGAACCGGATTAAAGCGCTGGCTCAATCATGATTGACAATAATCGAGGTTATGTCAATATGCATAACGCGAGGAGTGCATCCACTTCAATATCGAGGGCACCCCCTGTGGTGTTTTAATGGGGAAGATGATGCCACCCGTTGCAGGCGTAAGGGACTGGACTCCGCTGCTGCTTTAGCAAAAAAATTGTCCGAGTTGTTCAAGGGAGAGGAAGAGGAGTTCATCCATATCAAGCCACGGGATGGATTCTCCATGTACAACCCTCCAAGCTGGGTGAGTTATACCTCTTTACTCCCATTCTTCCCGCATTCTTCGTCGTAGGTACTCACCTTGCCATTTTACGGCAGGAACTGCGAAAAGCTGTAAGGGAGGTCAACAGCCCATCTCCACAACCAGAGGACCCTGGCTGGGCCCTCGGTCCCGGACTCGAAGAGGATCCGAACATATTCGTGGAGCTGATAGACAAGCAATTCTATCAATTGAGCTGCGATGACGCCATGGTGGCCATAACGGCCGACTATCTCGGACGGCTCCCTGCGTCGCACGTAAGAGAAACCAAAATCCCAACTCCAAAACTAGGATCCCCTTTTAGACACTTCACCTACCGTACACATATGGTGTTTTACAGGGAAGGCATTCGGGACACCGTGCCGAACCCGCAGCAACTCGCCAACAAGAGGCACTAGAGCCGGGTAGGCCAAAAAGGAAGGTGGTTAGGACGAAGACGCCGACGCAAAGGTATGACACAAAACCTCGCTCCATGGTTGTCGTCTTTCTCAAAATGTAATGACGTCCATGCTTCTTTAATAGAAAGAACGCTTGTCGGAGTATATCCGGAGAGGCTGCCGATCACGCCTCCACCAGTCGGGCTCCAGGGCCAAACATAGAGGGGGAAGCCAACATGGGGCGGACGCCGGATGCTCCTCCTACAGAGGATGCGGATAGACTATCCGCTACAAATTAAGAAGTGGAGAGCGCCATGAATCATAGGCGTCGCCGGGCCATACTCCGTGACACTTGCTTCTCACCAGAGGCATTTGATGCCTTCAATTCTGGAGACACGTACCTCCGTGCTGCTCAAAATGGTCTAGCCAGAGCCACGGATCAGTATGTAAGGGATGTATGGGTAAGAAAATCTGACGATTATATGTATCAGTAGCCCCCGAGACTTGAAATAGTTGACGCAACTAATTTAAGGATCATTATTTGTGCAGGTTCTTACGAAGAAGAATTCCCAACTGTCTCAAGAGCTGGATGAGTGCAAGGCCTAGCTGGAAGCCGCTGTTGCCGCATTGAAGGAGTCCAAAAAGGGTACCCCTGATAACTCTTTTGTCTATTGCAAAGAATAACGGTACCAGGTAGTATGCGGCATGTATGCACACCTAACAATAGATGTTGTAGGTGGCCCCGGAGTGAATCCGGAGGCTATGGAGGCGGATACAGCACGTGATGATCGACAACGAAATGATGGCGAGCGCGTGCTGACGCGAGTTAGGCAGGAGAAAAATGATCTCCAAGATGCCAATATCCGGCTGGTCATGGAATTGAAGGATGTCCGAGCCCAGCTTGCGGACTCCGTGAAGGAGAATAAACGGCTTCAGCGCGGCAGTTTTTGTAAGTGCTTGAACGAACTTTTTAAAGGAGTTCGGCGAAGAAGCCTGCTAACAGCGTTATGTCTGCAGGTACGCTGACGGGTCGTCCCACGGAGGAGATGCCCGGGTCTTCGGGTGATCTTCTACCAGAGCTCTCACAACTGCACGAACAAGTTCGGCAAGCATAGTATTGCCCAAGCCTTGTGGCCCTCCGCGTCCCTACTAGGAGGCATGGGGGAGCTTATAGAGAAGCTCAAGGGAGCGCGGCGGCACTTCCAATTATGTAAGATATCAGCCTGCCGACAAGGTGCAAGGGAAGCCTGGGCTATGGTGAAGACACGATATACCAAGGCTGACCCAAACCACATGGCCGAGGTCGGACCTGTGGGGCCCGATGGGAAAGAGATCCCCGTCAGTTTAGTGTATGATCAAGTAGAATTAGCCGCAAAGTATTCCCAATAGGATTGTAGGCTAGACAGCTTGTCGGATGGTATAGAAGAACAATTTAATCAGTCTTAGTGACTGTGTACTTCAAGGGACATATGTAATGTCCCTAGCCAGATTGTAAATCATTTGTCATGGCGGACCTTTTCGCTTCAACCTCTGGACCCGATAGTCCGGAGTGTATCCGAATATCCACTCGGTTATATAAAAACCGGGGTATGCATGGAAACCAGGCGTAGGGGTCATAAGTGCTTGAATAGACAAGTACCCAACCAACTATGATATATTACATGGATAGTAAGAAACATCTTCCAGGGAGAATAGTTCCATTAAGGGTTCCTTTCCCTGGGTACGCATGCCCTAATGTGCATGTCCGAACTGTGAGACACAGGTTAAAAACATCTGGGGGCGTGTAGTAATTTAAATGAAAGTCATCTTTTATTCACCGACCGAATATTCCCTTAAGAATGCTAGCTTTCAGCTTCACCCAGTCTGAGGTACACATCCGGCTGACCCGACAGTAACAATCACAGAGGTGCTCCCCTTATGCCCTAGCCGAATTAACGGGAACGTAGGGCATAAATACAAGAGCCAGACAACCCAACTTGGCCAAAACTTAAGTCATATCGATGCATATAATGGCAAAAAAAGGTACATGCGGAAGAATAACACATGTGCGGGGCATAAAGCCCGGAAAGGTAATTAGATTAAGCTTCTGTGCAAGAAGCCCCTAGGTATATTGAGCGCGGTTAGCACGTCAAGATTGTGTAACCAAGACACAAATGTAGCCCCTTAGGGCCTTGAAGAGAAAAGAGAGAAAGAAAGAGAGAAAAAAACAGGTGTGCAAAAAATTCATGGAGGTAAGGAGACGAACATAGAGTCCAGCGCTAGGCGTAGAATCTTTGGAGTCTGGCTGCGTTCCATGGGTTTGGCTCGAGTCGATTATTCGATGCATCCCGCAGACGGTACGCTCCACCGGTCAGAACCTGGTCGATAATGAAGGGACCTTCCCATTTGGGCTTGAGCTTGTTCTTTTTCTTCTCCCGCAGGCGTAGAATTAGTTCGCCAACGTTATAGGTTTTGGCCTGCACTTCTCTGCTTTGATACCTTCGAGCCTATTGCTCATAGAATGCGGAACGGGCTTTTGCCACGTCGCGCTACTCCTCCAGGGTATCCAAACTGTCCTGACGATCGAGCTCGGCCTCTCTTTCTTTGTACATGCACACTCGAGGGGAGTCATGAATTATGTCGCAAGGCAACACCGCCTCAGCACCGTACACCATAAAAAACGGTGTGTATCCGGTAGTGCGATTCGGCGTGGTCCGCAGCCCCCGTAGTACGGAGTCGAGCTCCTCTACCCAATGAGTGTCTGATTCCTTTAAAGACTGGACTAATCTGGGTATAATTCCGCTCATGATAAGACCATTCGCTCGTTTGACTTGACCGTTAGTTTGCGGATGATAGACAGAAGCATAATCGAGCTTGATGCCCATGTTGCTGCACCAAAGTTTCACCTTGTCGGCTGTAAAGTTCGTGCCGTTGTCAGTGATGATGCTATGGGGGACGCCATAACGGTGTACGACCCCGGATATGAAGTCTATCACCGGTCCGGATTCAGCCGTTTTGACAGGTTTGGCTTCTATCCATTTGGTAAATTTATCCACCATGACCAGTAAGTATTTTCTCTTATGGGTTCCCCCTTTGAGGGGTCCGACCATATTGAGCCCCCAGACCGCAAAGGGCCAAGTAATGGGGATTGTTTGGAGGGCGGTAGGTGGCATGTGGCTTTGGTTTGCAGAAAGCTGGCAACTGACACAATGTTGTACCAGATGTTGTGCATCTGCCCAGGCCGTCGGCCAATAAAAACCTATACGGAAGGCCTTGCTTACAAGGGCCCGGGCTGTGGCGTGGTGGCCTCCAAGTCCGGCATGGATTTCTGCCAAAAGCTTCCACCCTTCCTCTTCGGAGATGCACCTTTGAAGGACTCCGGTTGTGCTTTTTTTATAAAGCTCTCCCTCATGGACCTTGTAGGCTTTAGATCGCCCAACTATGCAGCGGGCCTAATTTTGGTCCTCGGGTAATTCCTGTTTGGTTAGGTAGGCCAGGAATGGTTCTGTCCATGGGGCGATGACGACCATTATCATGTTGGCTGAATGTGTTATTTCGGTGGCAGAGCCTCCGATTGTGTCAGAGTATTCGGTATCTGGGGTTGTGGCCGGGTCCGGACTATTTTTGCCGGTGTCCCCTTCCCATCCAGGAAGATGTTCGGTGGGACAGGGTCGCGTTTAGCGCCGATACAGGCTAGGATGTCCGCCGCCTGGTTGTTTTCCCGAGCCACATGATGGAATTCAAGCCCCTCGAATCGAGCTGACATTTTGAGGACGGCGTTGCGATATGCCACCATTTTCGGATCCTTGGCATCGAAGTCTCCATTTATTTGGGATATTGCGAGGTTCGAGTCCCCACGTACCTCTAGGCGTTGGATGCCCATGGAGACTGCCATCCGGAGGCCGTGTAATAGGGCCTCATATTCGGCTGTGTTATTGGAGTCTATGTATAGTATTTGGAGCACGTATTGCACCGTATCTCCGGTGGGGGACGTCAAGATGACGCCAGCCTCGAGACCAGCCAACATTTTAGAGCTGTCGAAGTGCATGATCCAATTGGAGTATGCGCCGTACTCTTTAGGGAGTTCGGCTTCTGTCCATTCAGCTACGAAATCGGCCAGTTTCTTGTGACTTAATGGCTCATCGTGGCTTATATGTTATGTCGAATGGGAGGAGCTCATGGCCCATTTGGCGATCCGGCCCGTGGCATCGCAGTTGTTTATTATGTCATTGAGTGGTACTTCGGAGGCAACCGTAATAGAACACTCTTGAAAGTAGTGTCGTAATTTCCGGGATGCCATAAATACCGCGTATGCTATCTTTTGGTAATGTGGGTACCGTGATTTGCATGGAGTGAGGACGGTGGATACATAATATACCGGCTTTTGAAGTGGGAATTTATGTCCGTCCATCTCTCGTTCGACGACGAGCACTGCGCTTACAACTTGGTGAGTTGCCGCTATATATAATAGCATTGGTTCGCCAATAGTTGGCGCGGCCAGGATTGGGTTGGTGGCCAGGATGGCTTTTATTTCTTCCAGTCCGGCCGTGGCTGTGTCCGTCCACTCGAAGTCTTCGGTGCGCCGAAGAAGGCGATAAAGGGAAAGTGCCTTTTCTCCTAATCAGGAGATAAAGCGGCTTAAAGCTGCCACGCATCCAGTCAATTTCTGGATTTGCTTGAGGTCAGTTGGGATAGCCAACTGTGACAGAGCTCCGATTTTAGCCGGATTTGCTTCAGTTCCTCTACTGGAGACGATGAAGCCCAGGAGCTTTTCGGCGGGAACGCCAAAAACGCATTTTTTCGGGTTGAGCTTAATGTCATATGTTCGGAGATTGGTGAACGTGAGCCTCAAGTCGTCTATTAAAAAGTCGACGTGTTTGGTTTTAATGACCACATCGTCTACACATGCCTCCACAGTCTTACCGATCTGCTTTTCCAGACAAGTCTGGATCATGCGCTGTTATGTTGCGCCGGTGTTTTTGAGCCGAAGGGCATTGTGTTAAAGCAGAAGGGGCTGTATGGCGTTATGAATGCCGTTGCGGCTTGATCAGACTCCGCCATCTTAATTTGGTGGTAACCGGAGTATGCGTCGAGGAAGCACAATGATTCGTGTCCTGCGGTAGTGTTGATGATTTGATCGATGCGAGGGAGTGGGAAGGGATCCTTTGGGCAAGCCTTATTAAGGTCTTTGAAGTCGACACATAGGCATCAAGATTTGTCCTTCTTTGGTACCATCACCAAGTTTGCTAGCCAATCCGGATGTTTTATTTCTTTAATGAATCCGGCTTCCAGTAGCTTGGCCAGCTCCTCTCCCATGGATTGTCGCTTAGGTTCAGAGAAATGCCGAAGATTCTGCTTGACCACCTTGAATCCTTTTAGATTATTAAGGCTATGCTCGGCCAATCTACGTGGGATTCCTGGCATGTCTGAAGGATTCCAAGCGAATATGTCCCAGTTCTCGCGCAGAAACTCCCGTAGTGCGGCGTCTACAACGGGGTCTAAGTATGCCCCAATGGATGTTTTTTTTGTAGGGTCCATTGGATGGACCTGGAATTTAACTATTTCGTCCGCTGGTTTAAAGGAGGTGGACTTGGGACTTTTGTCTAGTATCACGTCGTCCCTGTCCACCGTGGAGCGCAGCACGGTTAATTCCTTCGCCACAAGGGCTTTGGATAATGCCTCGAGGGCTAGTGCGGCTGTTTTGTTCTCGGCGCGGAGTGCTATGTTCGGATCACTAGCTAGAGTGATAATTCCCTTGGGTCCGGGCATTTTGAGCTTCATGTACCCTTAATGGGGTATGGCTTGAAAAATCGTGAATGCCTCCCGCCCTAGAAGGGTATGGTATCCGCTACTGAACGGGGCCACTTGGAATGTAATTTCTTCGGACCTGTAATTCTTCGGAGTGCCGAATACCACATCAAGTGTGATTTTCCCAGCGCAACGTACCTCCTGACTAGGGATGATTCCTTGGAAGGTCGTACTGCTTTGCTCAATACGGTTGTTGTCTATTTCCATTTTCTGGAGAGTTTCCTCATAAATGAGGTTTAATCCGCTACCGCCATCCATGAGCACCTTAGTGAGCCGAAAGCCGTCCACAATTGGACTGAGGACCAAAGCGGCTGGTGCTCGGGCTGTTCGGAATTTAGGTTCGTCACTGGCATTGAAGGTGATAGCCGTGTCGCTCCATGGATTTATTGCTGCCACGTGGCAGACTTCGGCAAGGCTGCGGAGTGCTCGCTTACGCCTATTATTTGAGGCGAATGTCTCGAAGACCGTTAATACTGTGTTGTTATCCGCGGGAAGGTGCTCTGAGGTATTTTGGGTGAGAAGATCCTCACCGCTTTTGGCCACCTGCTGGAGTACCCAACATGCTCTAAGGCTGTGTGTTGATATGGTATCCGTTGTACTATGGATTTTCCAGGGCCCGTTGAGCCATCTCTCCAATACGGTTCCACGCCCTGTAGTGGGCTTTTGCTTCTTTGTAATTGAGTCGGGCGACTTATGAGAGTGAACCCTTTAGTTCGGACTGGGGGTTTTGTCAGAGCCGGATTATCCCAAAATTGCATTTGGGTTTTCCAGGCACTTTCCATCGCACATTATTTCCGTACTATGGCCACCAAGTCAGCAAAGTGTGCTACGTCACAGCGACTTATGGCGTTGAGGACTCCCTTGTCCGTGCAATTGTTGCAAAAGAACGAAATTGCATCTTCCTCGCGATAGTCCTTGACCCTGTTCATTACAAGGAGGAATCTATCCCAATAGTGATGTACTGTCTCTTGGGGCGCTTGCCTAATGTGGGAAAGATCGTTTGTATCTGGGTGGGTGGGTGAATTTAAGTCCAGACCTTGACCCAATCTGTGATCCCGGGGCAGGGGAGTTTCCGATCCTGGAAGTTCAGGCTCCGAGATGTTGCCCTGTGGGTTCGGTATGCGGCCTGATTCTGGATTCAGGGTTAGGGCGGTGTTCTCCCGTGAACGAGTATCCTATTAGGAGAGCTCGGGAATCCGGACATAGTTCGTCCTCAGGATAGAGGGAGAATCACCGCATTGCTCCTCCACCACCGCTATCTGATGGGTGACCGGTGGAGAGTTAATCTCCCTTTGGTCGGGTTAAACCCGATCCGATCGTAGTCCGTAGCGACTCCCAGAGCGTCAATGCGCTCCAAGAGCTCGTTCAAAGGGGATAGCTCCATTGGATCCATCTGCTCGGCAAATTTTGAGACGATGTGGAGGCTATTTTTGATGACCCGAGAGGTCATCATCGGCGCAGGGGCCGAGCGGGCGGTCATGACGAAGCCGCCTAGTCGGAGAGTTTGGCCTATAGCCAGGGCTCCCCCAGAGGTGATGTTGTCTTTGACAACGAGGCGAGCCATCTTCCTTATGATGACGACAGAGTAGAATTCTCAATGAAAGCACCAATGTCGGTGTCAAAGCCGGCGGATCTCGGGTAGGGGGTCCTGAACTGTGCGTCTAAGGCGGATGGTAACAGGAGGTAGGGGACACGATGTTTACCTAGGTTCGGGCCCTCTTGATGGAGGTAATACCCTACATCCTACTTGATTGTTCTTGATGATATGAGTATTACAAGAGTTGATCTACCATGAGATCAGAGAGGCTAAACCCTAGAAGCTAGCCTATGGTATGATTGTATGTTGTCCTACGGACCTAAACCCTCCGGTTTATATACACACCGGAGGGGGGCTAGGGTTACACAAGGTCGGTTACAAGAGATGAAGTCTTCAATCTTGTATCTTCATAGTCCAACAGTCCGGCCAAAGGATATAGTCCGGCTGTCCGGAGACCCCCTAATCCGGGACTCCCTCATAAGCACTTCTCCCATTGCAAGAAAGATCAATCTAGTAGGCCAAACTAAACCGATAATTCAAAGAGTCTTGCAAAGATATCAAATCATGCATATAAGAGTTCAGAGAAGAACCAAATAATATCCATAGACAATCTTGTTCATAAATCCACAATTCATCGGATCTCGACAAACACACTGCAAAAGAGTATTACATTGAATAGATCTCCAAGAACATCAAGGAGAACTTTGTATTGAGAATCAAAGAGAGAGAAGAAGCCATCTAGCTAATAACTATGGACCCGAAGGTCTGTGGTAAACTACTCACGCTTCATTAGAGAGGCAACGGTGTTGATGTAGAAGCCCTCCGTGATCGATTCCCCCTCCGGCAGATCGTCGGAAAAGGCCCCAAGATGGGATCTCATGGGTACAGAAGGTTGCGGCGGTGGAAAAGTGGTTTCGTGGCTCTCCCTGATGTTTCTAGGGTATATGAGTATATATAGGCGAAAGAAGTACGCCAGTGGAGCTACGAGGGGCCCACGAGGGTGGGGGTGCGCCTACCCCCTTGGCGCGCCCTCCTGCCTCGTGGCTTCCTTGTGGAGTTCCAGACTTCGAATCCAAGTCTTCTGGATTTCTTTCGGTGCAATTAAGATCATTGCAAAGGTTTCATTCTGTTTGGACTCCATTTGGTATTCCTTTTCTGTAAAACTCTAAAATAGGCAAAAAAACAGAAACTGGCACTGGGCCTCCGGTTAATAGGTTAGTCCCAAAAATAAGATAAAAGAACATATTAAAGCCCATTAAATATCCAAAACAGATAATATAATAGAATGGAATAATAAAAAGTATAGATACGTTGGAGACGTATCATTGACACGCGCCTCGAGACAGAGGACCTCCGCCTGGCTCGTGAGTGGCACCAGTTGAAGGTTGCCATTAACCTTGGGTAGCTTCAGCACGAGCGTGACAAGGCAAAGGCCGCAATGGAACTTGCGGCCTCTCACGAAGCCAGCGCTCGTGCCTTGGAGGAGGCAAAGGAGGTCGACCACTGTCGTGAGGGCGCCGAGAAGCGGGAACACGAACTCCTAGCCTGGAACGCTACCTTGGAGCAGTATATCGTGGCAGCCGGGCTGCCTTGGTGTCGATGAATGGAGTGCCTTCCGAAGAGGAGGAGGTCTTGAAGCATGAGGAGGCACTGCTGCTGGAAGCCTTGGAGTGCAGCCTCGAGTTCGAACGATTGGAGACGAGGGAGCGCCAGGTGGCCCTGGCTAAGGACGTCGTCGCCGCGCGCGAAGTCCGGATCTAGGAGGAGGTCGACCGTAGGGTGGCGAAGGCTCGCGTGGATCTTGCCAATGAGCATGGCCTGAAGTTGATGCTCCTAGAGGCCAAAGCTGACGGCAGGACCACCGCCCTCAGGTTAAGGCTGGACAAGGCGGAGCAGCGTGAGAGGACCACGGCGGCGGCTTGGACCTCTACCCAGGCCGACCTGACCTCCGCTTGTGCCGAACTGCTCTCGCTTCAGCAGCAGGTTGAAGCCGTCGCGTCCCTCGTGCAACAGAACATGGAAGAGGCGTGTTGTCGGTAGACGCTGCAGCGCGAGCATGCTCCCATGCTCCAGGCTCTCAGGGTGAGGGCCAACCTGGCCCTAGGCACCATCTACGAAGAGCACGCCCCTCATCCCCACGCAAAATACTACGCCAGCCATCTCCATTTCTTTACCGGAGTTGTGATGTGCGTGGAGGACTGGGCCACAAGGGCCCGCAAGCTTGTTGAGGAAAGGAGCCAAAGCCTCCTTGGGCATGCATTCTCCCGCGCCTTCAGCATCTTCAGAACCTCGACCCCAACTTTGACTTTGACGCTGCTATCGCCCCAGTGCCCGGGGCTATTCGGGATAACCTGGCGCGTTGGGTGGATGACAACGTGGACGCCCTGGTCAGGGCGTTCGCCTCTGAGGACGACGTAGTGGTGGTCGTGGCGGACGAAGACGGCATGGTCAACGATGGTGAAGGGGATGCCAGCGATAGCGTCAGCAGCTTGTATGAGAGCAACCAAGACGACGCTACGAGCGACATGTCCAATTGAGCCCGCGCCCTTCACTTGAATCTACACGCAAAAACTTGGACACGGCCCCGCGGGGCATAAGAGCATTTTGGAGGGGGAGCCCCTTGTGTATGTGAATTATCATTCTATCCTTCTTGCTTTAGAGTCGAACCTGGAATGTGCTCTCACGATCTCGCGAGCCCTTGGGTAGGGTCATCGCTACGACTTCTCATGATTTCAGCTGGCCTCGAGTGGGTCGTGAGGTTGTTGGCACGCCTTTCTCCCGAGGGAAGCCCCTAGGGGCTCGCGGGCCCTAGGCCTCCTGAGGATCCTATAGATCTGTCCGAGAGAGCCACGCCAGGAGCGCCCTGCAGACCGTGACAGGATGCATACACGGCAATCTTGCGGCGCATATGCTCTTTCCCCGAGGGGGGCTTGCCGAGGTTGCCCAGACATGCCTAGAGTGACCGGCCGTCCATCTCCTGAGCTGGAGGGTCGGGGGCACGAGCCCCGAAAATAGTGCTCCCAACCAAAATATCATAAAACAGGCAGAGACGAAAGAAAATCCCCCCGTACTAGGCAACAAAAAAGGACTTCAAGTTTAATCCAAAAGGGCGGCGAATCGGGTTATAGAAAAGCGAAGGAAAGCAAAAGGCCGTGTCCGACACCTAGCTAGTCTTCTTGTCTTCCACCAGGGCGGAGCTAAGTGCTTTAACTGGCTATGAGCATAGTCACTGGGAAGACAGTGTCGACGACCAACACGGAGCATGGTTCTTCCACTAGGACGTGGGCGGGAGACCCCGAGGCCCGAGGGCAGCACTCCGGAGACTCCGGGACATGTACAACCCCACTCATTATTACGTGAGAGTGTCACGAGTGGAGACCTTCACAGGCGTGAGCCTTGCTTCATATCGCCAGAGGAGGGCCCCTCCCTGTGCCACCCTCGACCACCGTTGGGGCATCCGGAAACTAGGACGAGGCCAAGGTGCAAACGGGACGCTGGCGGTGCCCTCGGCGACCATGGGCCCTCTGCCAGGGGAAGGGCTCGCTGGCGCCTCCCCCAATAGAGGACCTACCTCCGTGCAGCACCTTGCTCCGTGCAGCGAGGGGGAGGCCCCTGCTCTAGGCCCCTACCGTGCAGCCCCCAGTGCGCCACCCCCATCGGGGGCGGTGCCATCACCCTGGGGTCTATAGCCACATCCTGGTTCACATGCAGCTCATGGTTAGCGTAAACTTGCTCCTGAGATATTAGCTCCACCTCGCCATTGTCATCGCCGAAGGGGTCGGCGAAGCCTCCGGGCGACCCGTGGAAGGCCTCGGTCTCGTGTGCTCTGCCTTCCCATCCTGGCTCAGGGAATGAGTTGGGGCCTTCTCCTGGTGCATACTCCAGGTTCATCATGTGGGGGACGTAGGTGTCCTCAGTCGCCTCGCCGGGGTCATCGCCTAGATGCCCCGCTCCTTGAGCCACGAGCTAGGGCGCCTGACCCTGGTGGCCGCTGGGTGGCATCCCGACGCGTGCTAATGGTGGACCGTCAGCACTTTTCCCTCCTAGTGGTGGCGCTGCCGAGGGAGGGCGGCCTGCGCCAAGGCCTGAGTTGGTGTTGCCGGGTCCCCCCGTCGCCCCAGAGGGCGTGCGAGCTCGCTGGGGTCTTGCGTGTGCTTCCGCCACAACCTGAGGCGTGGTCAAGGAGCAAAAGGGCGGTGTACCTCTGCAGGCAGCGTCTAACAGTTCGGCGACACGCTCCAGCAGTGCATCGAGACCGCTCTCCACCAACCTGCATCGCAGCAGCTCCTGTGCCACGATGAGCGCGGCTCGCATGTTCACTTTCTCCCGTCCGGTGTGCGATGCCATTGCTGCAGTGTAGCCCAAAGATCGCGCGGTGGCACGCGTGTGCCGCAACGCGAGGGCGGAGGGCGCCGGTCCGCGCCGCCCGCGTCCAGTGGTATTCGTCGGCGTGCGGGCCGCCTTGAGTGCGAGTTGAGGTCTTATTGGGTGGTCGGCGACGCTCGAGCTGTCCAGGCAGCCCAGCGGTCGGTGTCGGCATGGGTCCTCGAATCGCCAGACATCGTAGCCACGGGCGATGGGAGGTCGACCAATGGAAGATAAAACTTAGGTGCACCCCCTACCTGGCGCGCCAAATGTTGGATTGTGGGTTCCGGCTAACCCTTGAGGTTCAAACTCTGGGGTGCGCACGAAGAACACTCTCTCCCTAGTTCGCTCGCTCAATGATCTCACGGCCTAGCTCGTCGAACCCAAGGAGAAACAGACACAAGGGTTCATACTTGTTCGGGCCACCTTGCGGTGTAACACCCTACTCCAGTGCGGTGTTGGTGGATTGCCTCATGGGCTAAGGATGAACTAGTACAATGGACGAACAACCTCAAGATGAAAGGTGTTCTTGAGCTCGGTGAGCTGTGGATGTGAGGATGGAATGGATCCGATCAGAGATCTCTCCCTTTACCATGGTGGTGGCTAGTCCTATTTATAGTGGCTTTGGTCCTCTTCCCAAATGTAAGGCGGGAAGGGATCCCACAACGACCAAGTTTGAAGGGGGACAACTAGTACAAGCTATCCTGACAAAAGGTGGTCTTCGCCTGCCAAAGGCTCTGGTGGTGACGCTGCTGTGGGCTCCATGGTGAACTCCGTCCTACCATCCTGCTGGTCTTGGTCTCGTTGCATTGATGTGGAAACCTGTGTCTGATGCCTCGGGACTCCTCGCCTGCACCTGCCTCTTTAGCACGTAAGAGGAAACTGGTACACTGCGCCCGTTGGCGCCCTCCTGGCCTTGGTCGTCAAGGCTCACGTCACGTGAACCTCGCGAGGTGCCCCTTGCATAGAGATCTCCACTCCTCAGGTGCCAGCCTAGTGAGGCTACCCCTAGGGATGTCTTGGTGTCGTCCGTCTCATGAGGCTTGGCCCCTCGCGAGGGTCTTGAACTGCTACTATTGAAGATGGGCCGTACCAGGCCGTTGGTGGGCCCAGGCTCAAGCCCGTAGGTAGGCAAGTCTGGGCACCCCCGGGCCTAAAACACCGATAGTGACCCATGGCCGAGTTGAGGAACACGCCGCAAGGGCGCTGGCTTGTCGGAGAAGTGTTGGCTTGTCAAGTTCGGCTGGCGTGCGTCAACGGGCCGGGCCGTATTGCAGTTTTTGCCGGGTTGACAGACCTGGCCTGGTTGACGAACCCGGAAAAGTGCGGGCCGGATTGAGGGGTGATGCCGGCCCTGATGTTTTTGAAAAGGAT
>NC_041382.1:478371442-478478566 GCF_002162155.2 Triticum dicoccoides | reverse complement strand
GACAGTAGTCCCCGAAGCTGTGAAGGCCCGCCAGTTTCAAGCAGGGGGGGCTTCGTAGTTTCACCGCCTAAAGAGATGGAAGATGTTGATGAAGCTTGCGATTGCCGGGTCCAACAACACCCACTATGTGCTGGCTTCCGGAAGCCGGATCACGGCATCCCGGCATGGGCGGGAAATCGAAGACTTCGCCGAATCTTGAAGGGGAGGGACGCAATCTCTTGGTTTTGGTGCGGGCACCACATGGCGCTCAGGAGCCGAAGAGGCCTGACAGGCCACGCGCATGACGCGACATTATAGTGGGTTGGGGCCCGCCACTTCGCGCCCTCGGCCCACGCGCATGGATTTATTACGACGTTCGTGGGCGGTTGCCCTTCTCGAGGCAGTTAATGTGCGTGTGGATCGTGCGCACTTAATGCGGGGAAGTGGGAGAGGTGGGCGCAACTGATCTCACTTCCCCACGTTCATACCGCGGCTTATAAATTGGGGGGAGGGGCGGTGGAAATCATTCACGCACACGCCCTCCATCTTCTTCTTCCTCTCTTGCTCTTGCCTTCACGATCGCCGCATGTTGCAATGCTCCGCTGCTCTCGAGAAAAACTTTGCCACCGCTCTCTCCTCTTGCCTTCTCCCACGCGCCCCACACTGCTCATGGTGCTGCCATCGGGCTCGTCGATGGGATCCACCATCACTGTGGGGGATGTCCAGTATCTGCACGATACGCGATGGCAGCCGCCAGAGACAGAGGTGGCCGTGCGCCTGCCGAAGGGCGAGCAGGCGCCGCTACCGAAGGGGACCGAACATGTTGTCTTCTTCACCCACTTCAAGCGCGAGTTCACTCTCCCCGCGAGTGACTTCTTCCGTGCATTCCTGGAGTTATTCAGGCTGCAGCCGCTCCACCTCGGCGCGAATGTTGTGCTGCAGCT
Organism: Triticum dicoccoides; assembly: GCF_002162155.2. Classification (NCBI taxonomy): domain Eukaryota; kingdom Viridiplantae; phylum Streptophyta; class Magnoliopsida; order Poales; family Poaceae; genus Triticum; species Triticum dicoccoides. The sequence goes on along the minus strand of NC_041382.1, from coordinate 478,477,643 downwards.
CTCGGGGTTTGTCACTTTGTGCGAGGGGTATCTGGGTGTCGAGCCCACTGTTGACCTCTGGGTCCGCTTCTTCTTCCTGAAGCAACAGGGGCCAGAGGCCGGCGTAATGTCCGGCTACGGGGCCGTTGTGGCCTCGATCTGGATGCATGGGGGGTGCCCCAAGATGTCGCTAGAGGACACAGCCAAGAAATGACAGAACTTCTTCTACGTCCGCAACCTCAGTGCGGACCATATTAACCTTCCACCCTTCGCCGACGTGACATTGCAGGCAAAGACCAACTGGTCCTACTACCCCAAGGACCCGGCGCAGGAGGTGCTCAATATGAGCATCCGGGTGGCGGAGATGGTGACACGGTAGGGTCTCACCGGGCAGGACCTTATCGTCGCCTTCATCGCGCGCCGGGTGCTGCCACTGCAACGCTGGATGCACAACATCGGCCAGATGGTCGGCCTTTAGGATCCCAACTGGATGCCGTCCCAGCGGCTGACGCAGGCGCATGTCGCTGGTCGGGTCAACAATGTTTCTAAGGTCGGGCTGAAGGAGGACTGGCAGTTCGGGAAACTTCCCTACAGCCATGGGAACCCGACACCGGTGGTGAGTCCCTGGCCCTTGTACTTTGAAGCATCTCATCTTCTTCTCCACCCCGATGCGATGGAGAAGGTCCTATTGAATGCCATCCAACATCCATATGACGGCGCAACGACGTAGGTGGCGGCCGGCTAGTAAGCCGGCTTGGTGGAGGCCAGGACCCTCGCCGGGGCCCGGAGATGGCCGATGCTGAGTTCGATGAGGCGCATCACGCAGGTAAGTTCCCGCCACCCAGATACCTTGCGAGATTGTTCGGGGGGCGACGCTAGGTATCTTGACGCGTGCCGATGGTATAGTGCCATCAAGGGGAGGGGACGGCGACACGGCCGGGGCCAGGTCATCGCGCGTGCCGGCATCAGCTAGCTGGTCGCATGGGAAGGAGGATGTGGCGCCGAGCAAACAGACCACCAAGCATGCGGCGGGCCCAACCGCTGGTGGCAAGCTGCTAGTCAAGAAGAGGCGCAACGCCGCGCCGGCGGTGAAGGCGAGGCCGGCAATTCCGTTGGTAGTCAGGTACGTTTTCTTGCTGACTCTGGTGAGCTACCGAGCTGTTTTCTTCATGTGCTTATTTTTTGTGATCTAGGTTGCCGATGGCGCTGATGGCGACGGAAGCCGCGTCGAGGGGTGGCTTCGCGCTTCAGAGGACCTGGTCTAGCGCCATCGACCAGGAGGAGGAAGCGCCCGACGAGGACCTCGGCTTGAATCCGGATGACGCTGAGGGCTTATCCTGGCGGGACTGGAACAGGGCCGTGGCGGCATGCGGTGTCGGCCCAGGCTTGGGCCACGGCTGCAGAGGCAAGGGAGCGGGCCGCTGGGGAGCCGACGAGAATGGTTTTCATGCTGCTGTCAGAGGAGGAGCGCGGCCAGGATGGCCGGGCGGAGATGGTGGAAGACGACTGGGAGGTTGGGGTGATCGGGGATGACAACCCGCCACAGACCGATGAGGTCGAGCGGGCGGAGGTGGAAGGAGGAGGCAGGGCCGCCTTGGAGGTGGCGCCGAAAGGGACGGTGGACGGGGCACCGCAGGCGATGCCAGGCGCGGCGCCGCAGGAGACGTCGGACGTGGCGCTGACAGTGACGTCAGACACCGTGCCGGAGGGGACGCCGACCATGGAGGAGACGGTGAGCGTCGAGTGTACCCTGGTGGCAAGGCAGCCTCTAACGGTGTCGGGAGGCTGTCCCGCCGCTGGGTCATGGCAGGTTCGGGCTGGGCCCAACCAGCCCGTCTTCGGGCCTATGACCAGGAGGATGCGGCTATGGCCGCCGTGAGCCAGGGTCTCCACGGGCGCGCGTAGCGGCTTCAGGCCTTTGCTCATGTCGAAGTGGAGCGGGCGCGGGAGCTAGAGCGCTTCATGTTTGTAAGTTTTCCTTCTTCTGATTTCTTTCTTGTAGCTAGTTTAGTGGGGGCGCGCTAGCACACCCACTGGGTGTAGCCCCCTAGATTCGGGACAACTACGTAGTAGTTGTGTCGAATCTTCAAATGCTCCTTCTTGTGTTGATTCTTGCCTTCTCGTAGCAACTAGATGCTTACCGGGTCGGCGTTTACAACCGGCTCCTGGAGAAGCACCAGCAGCTCACGACGCGGTTCGCTGCCAAGGAGGAGGTGCTCCGTCTTGCTGAAGGTACGCTTTTTGTGTGCTCTTAGTGGGGGTGCACCAGCGCACCCACTGGTGTCGGATTTCGGGTTCCGGCAGACCCTTGAGGTTCGAACACTGGGGTGCGCGCGGAGATTTCGCCTTCTACCTACCTGCACCCCTATGCCTTGCTAAGATCTAAGCTATGGAAAGAACAGCACAAGAGACACAGGGTTTATACTGGTTCGGGCCACCGTTGTGGTGTAATACCCTACTACAGTGTGTGGTGTGGTGGATTGCCTCTTGGGCTGATGATGATGAGCAATACAAGGAAGAACAGCCTCGCGAGGGTCTGTTCTTGGCTGGGGGGATGAACTGCTAGGAGGAGTTCAGTCGCCCTTCTCTCTCTCTCTCTCTCTGTGATGCTACTCGATCCGATCCTAGCTAGTTTCTCTCTTGGCTTCTAGATTCTCCCTTCTTGATTGCCCCTCTACCCTGGGGGTGGCTAGTCCTATTTATAGGCAAAGGCCCTGGGCCTCTTCCCAAATATTGAGCGGGAAGGGCGCCAACAATTGGCCATTTTGAAGGGGAACATCTGGTACACTTATCCTGACTAAAGTTGGTCCTCGCCTGCCAAAGGCTCTGGTGGTGACGCTGGCTTGGGCTCCACAATGACTTCCTCCCTGCCGTTGGACTGGTCTTGGTCTCGTTGCACTGGAACGGGTGCCTTTGCTTGATGCTCTTGCCTGCGCTTGCTCCCTTTGCACCAAAGAGGAAAGGAGGACACTGCGCGGCTGGCGCCCGCCTGGCGCCTTTGCTCATCATGTCTTGCGTCACGGGCACCTCGTGAGGTACCCCGCCTTGATCTCTCCGCCTCCTCATGAGCCAGCATGATGAGGTCGTGCCTGAGGAAGCTTTGTGTCGTCCGCCCCGCGAGGCTTGGCCCCTCGCGAGGGTCTTGGGTTTGTGTTGATGAAGATGGGCCGCGCTGGGCCCCCTTTTGAGCCACGCCACAGGCCACAGGCAGGCAAGTCTGGGGACCCCCGTTCCCAGAACGCCGACAGTAGCCCCCGGGCCCAAGGCGCGGCCGGACTTGGCCGTGCAGGGAGGCGAAAGGGCAAGAGTGAAGCGCCGCGGGCCCTAACAGCCTGCGGCCTTGGGCGCCGTGTGGCGGTTGACTGGACGTGGGCGCCTCAGCAACTGTGCGAGTTGATAAGGGAGCGGCATCTGCCTAGGCTTTGCTTTTTTTGCTTTCTCCGGTTGCTGCTCAGATCCCCTTTCTTGCGCCTCTCCTTCCTTCCTCCAAAATTTCCAGATCTACTCCGACTGCGTGACCTAGGAAGCCATGGCGCCTCGTTAGTCCACGGCCGGAGCTTGGTACTCGTCTGCCCTGGACTCGCCGAACGTGTCGGAGGCGAGCCTCGCCCGGTTGCGCCGGATGGCGGCGGAGCAGGGCATCGACGGGGCGAAGGTGTTCAAGGCCGGCTCCGCCTCCCCTGAGGGCCAAGGGAGCACCTTCTATCCGTTATTTGTAAGCGCCATTGCTGCTGGCCTGGTGCCTCCCTTCTCCGAGTTCTTCTTCTCTGTCCTCCGCCATTATAAGCTATAGGCTCTGCATCTCCACCCCAACTCCGTCCTTCTCCTGGCAATCTTCGCCTATTACTCCGAGGCTCACGTAGTGGTGCAGCCCTCAGTGGCCTTGCTGCGCCACTACTTCTACCTCCGGACCTCTCGCAGTCTTGCTTCCGCGTGCGCGAGCTTCATCGCGTACGGTGGCGCCATTGCCATTTCGAACCCCGGGAAAAGGATTGAGGGCTTCAGGAGCAAGTGGGTCTTGGCAGATGCTGGGCACATCCACCCTCGACTGATCTTGCCCACGGAGCAACCCATGAGCTCTAGCGATTGGGGTCGTGCGGAGCTCGCGGACCCCCGCGTGAAGCTGGTGTTGGAGAAGATGGACGCAGATCTGAGGCCGGCCAACATGGCGGCGGTGAAGCTGACCGGCGCGTCGCTGCTGAGGGAATTCCTGAAGCACCAGCTGGCTCTGCTTCGGCATTACTCACTTCCGATGTGGAGGGCCCATCCGAGCCCCGCGGCCTTGGCCGATGAAGATCTGGCTGCGGTCCTCCAATCCCTGGTCGGGGGCGATGTGGCGAGGTTGGAGGGCGCTCCTACGCCCTTGTTCCTCCGCGACGACTGGGAGCAGGTAGTGGAGTCCATGCCCGTCTTCAACGGGGATGGGCCCGTGCCCATGGAAACTCCCGGGGAATCGGTGGACGTGTCCTCCGACGACTCCAGCGAAGAGGAGGAAGGAGGGGAGTGGGAAAAAGGGCCTGACTCCGAGGCGACTGACGGAGAGTCGAGGGCTCCCCTCCCCCGGCGCAGGTCCCGCGCTCTCCGCCTCTCTCCGAGCGATGATGATGAGGATGATGACGAGCAGGGCGGCGGGAGCTTGCCCCCGATCCCGAAGAAGGACAGGACCGGGCTGATCTCCCGCGGGTCTGCCCCGGCCCTGAGGCGGACCGCAGATGCGCCTTATGCTCCCGAGCTTCCCAAGGTTGACCCTTCCAGCCGGCTTTCAGGCTTCAAATTTGGCCGGAGGCTGCCTGACCTCACTGGCGACGACCCGTAAGCGCTTGATTCTTGTCTTTATTTCTTGTTCTGCTGCTGAGGCTTGACGTCCACATCTCTTGGACAGGCTGGCGCCCGCAGCAAAGAAGCCGAAGGGAGCTCCTGAGGTTCCATTCGTGGCAGCGCCTCTACCCGCGAAGGAAGGTGACCGCGACGCACGGGCTTCTCCTGCCCGGTCGTCCTCGCGAGGCCTGGCTGAGCCGGCTGGGGCGAGCTCAGCTCCCATGGCCCAAGTGACTCCCGAGGTGCCTTTGCCTGCTGCCGCCACTACAGCCGTTGGGGCGCAGCAGGCTCCGCCTCAGGATGCTGTGGTCGTGATGCCGCCTTCTCCTCCTACTCCACCGACTGCTGTCTCTCTGACTCCTCCTGCCATTCTGGATCGGGCTGCTGCTGAGCTGGCCCCGCTGCGGCAGGATCTTCTTGGCGCCGACCCTCGCTTGGTGGCCGGGTGTTTGGAGCTGGCTTCAGGATGGATTCGCTCCGACGCTTCGATTCGGGCGGCGCTAGTCCAGGCCTCGATGGCTTGCGATGAGGAGAGGCAGGCCGTCCTTGAGGCGAAGGCTGCTCGTGACGCAGCCCTGGGGGAGGTGGTCGACGTCCGTGGTCGCTGCAAGGCGCTAGAGGATGAGCTGCAAGGCCTGCGAGACCAGCTCACGAAAGAGGCCCGCCTTTGCCAAGAGCAGGAAGAAGGTGTGAAGGCTCACGAGGCGGCCGTCAAGGAGAGGGAGGTCAAGCTCAGGAGGCACCGTGACCGCCTTGGCGCGCTGGAGCAGGAGTTGGGGGCGAGGAAGGTCGAGCTGGATGACAAGGCCCAGGTTCTTGCCGAGGACCGCGTGGCCTTCACGGAGATGGAGGCGAAGGCTCGCTCCTCGTTGAGGACGCTTTACGACAGCGGCTTGGAGAGCCCGCTGGCTGGCGCCGAGGACGGCCCCGCCAAGCTGCTTCCCTTCCTGGTTCGCGCTCTTGAAGATGTCTCCCTTGGGCTTGGCCCCACGGCCGAGGCCGAGGCGCGTGTCCTGTCTTCTGTAGCGCTGACGCGGGTCCTCACCCACATCTACCTTCGCGATCCCGGCGTCGACCTCGACAGCCTGCTGGAGCCAGTAAGCAGCGAGCGTGCTACTGCCGCTACCGAGGCCATGAAGGGTCGCGCGGAGGCTCTGCTGGGGAAGTTCCGGGCCTTCAGCACCAAGCCGAAGCAAGGCGCTGCCGACCCCGCTGCTCCATGAGGCGAACCCACTCCGCGCTGCTCCACTGCCGACAAGTGACTCCGTTGTGGCTCCTGTCCTGCCTTTAATTCCTGCACATGTATCATGCCTCGGGGAGGCGTTTAAACTTGTGTTTGGCATTGAGATAATAGTGTGTACTGTAATATTTGCTTTTGAATTCCTTGAAATTTACGCTTTTCCTTCCTACTTGCTTATGTTCTACGCCGGCAGAGCCCGGCCCTGCGCATACCTCAGCCGCTGTTAGCCCCGACCAGAAACCAGGACGGGACCAAGGAGTGAGGGGCTGCGTGACAAGTTAGGATCCTGAGTCGTGATGCTCAAGAGTCCCCCTTGGCGCACGAACAACAAGTAGGGAGGTGTGATGTGGGTGGATCTACCGTTCTACATCTGCAGAGCCCGGCCGCGCGCATACCTCAACCGCCGTTAGCCTTTCGGAACTAAGGAGTGAGGGGCTACGTGACAAGTTAGGCTCCTGAGTCGCGATGCTCAGGAGTCCCCCTTGACGCTCAAACGGCCTTCGTACCTTGGCTCCGCTCGGGGAGAGACACGCGACGAACCAGGCCCCGGGGGGCCTGGCTGGGTGGCGTGCATCTGGGCGTGACCCAGGCACAGCCCCCGTGCCCAGCCCCCTCGCGCGGCACTCCCGAGGGGAGGCGTTACGATGAGGCTAAACACTGAGCTCTGGGCTCCCTGAGGTTGATGTGGCCCGGGGGCCGCCCTCAGTTGTTTATCACCAGCGCGGAGCATAACGCTTCCGTATGTGTACGGGCATAGCCGCTCCTCGGCAGTGTCATCAGCCAGCGCGGAGCATGTTGCTTCCACTAGTACGTGGGAGGGGGCTCCCCACTGGGAGGAGCCCCCGGGGCGTGTATAGCCCCACCCTGACACGTGGCTGGCACGGTAGGGCCTGGCGAGGTGTATCTGGGCACCCGTGAGCCAGTGCGGGACTCACGGGGCCCTACCTCTAGGCGGGTTGCGCCTGGCACTGGGCCTTATCTTGTGATGTGTCCCTGCAAATTTGGTTAGATGCCAGCACACTATGTCCTCGGGTCCCGGCCCTCGAGCTGGTCTCAGCCGTCGCTGGTATGCCAGGTCGCGATGCCGTGGACAAGGCCAGAGGGTGAGGGCTGGAGAGCCAGTAAGAGCCCTGAGTCGCGATGCTCAGGTACCCCCCCCTTTAACGTGCAAGTGGTCGGCATGGAGAAGAAGAGGTGCCGTGGACAGGCATCAAATAATCAAGCATGGTGGGTCGAATGCATAGCCGGAAATAAATGCAAAAGGGATACATGCCGCCAGGTCTGGCCCGAGCGACTTGGGGGATGATGCAGCCCGAGGGGCGCCCCAACAAGGTAAGCTAACAACATGAAATAAAAGCGATACATGCCGCAGGGACGGACCCACGCGGCCTGGGAATAATGCAGCCATGGGGGGGGCGCTCCCAGCTGGAAATGAAACTTGAAAGATGTCACCTGATGATGTTGAGGACGAAGTTGTGTTGGCGTAGCAGACTCGGTGGGCTGCAGAAGCCGATCCTCATGAGCCCCCAGGCCCAGGGGCCTCGGGAGGCTCCGGAGGCGCTGGTGGCTCCTCGCGGACCATCTCCATCTCTGCCAGGTCTGCGGAATGCCTAGCCTCTTGAGCCTCCATGATGCCCCTCATGAGGCGCTGGTACGTGGCAGCCGCGTTCAGCAAGCCGTAAGGCATGCGAACGTAGCTGTGGGGTGGACCTTCGCAGCACCCCACTCGCGAGGGCCAGAGGCGCTCCAGAGAGGCGACTCAATTGAGCCCTGGTATGTCGATGCAGATGCGCAGCCCACCATCCTCGCCTGGATGGGGAGCTACAGCTGGTAGGCGGCGGCCGCCTTTCATGACTCTTGACTCCTGTAGCTCCTGAATGGCCTTGCTTACGAACTCCTGAGGGTCTGGCTCTCCTTGCCTTACTCCTTCTTGAGGGAAACGTTCTTCGAAACATGCCTCCATGTGGTGCCCAAGCGCCTCCCTCATGACCTTAGCCAGGTCGGTGGCCCTCCAGGGGAGAGCCCCTAAGCCCTGCCTGAGGAGGGCGCCGAGCGCGCTTTCCTATGCGATGGAAGGAGGTTCCCCCTGGGCAGGCGCGGGCCCTGAGGGGCCTGCCTCCTGAGGGGTCGGGCCGGACGATGTCTTCTTCTTCTTGGGGGCGGTCTCGGGAAGCCTCTTGCTTCCGCGATCCGGGTCTTCCAGTGATGCGGCCTGAAAGGCTCGTTCCAGGGAACACACCACGTCCTTCTCTTCACAGGGCACCGTGATGACTCCGCCACTTCCTGGCATCTTGAGGACGTTGTAGCCGTGGTGAGTTACAGCCATGAACTTGGCCAGCGCTGGGTACCCAAGGATGGTGTTGTACGGCAGGCGAATGTGAGCGACGTCGAAGTCGATGAGGTCGGTGCGGTAGTTGTCGCGTGCCCTGAAGGTGACAGGGAGGCGGACCTGCCCAATCGGGACCGTGGAGCCGTCGGTGACTCCGGAGAAAGGCTTGGTTGGCTGAAGCTGGTTGTAGGGCACTTGGAGATTGTTGAATGTTTCCACAGACAGGACGTTGAGCCCTGCCCCGCCATCGATGAGGGTCCTGGTGACCACCACGTTGCTGATGATTGGGGAACAAAGCATCGAGAGGACTCCGGCTGTGGCCGCACACTTGAGCTGATCTGCTGAGCTGAACGTGATGGCGCACGCCGACCACCTGAGAGGGCGCGTGGCTTCGAGCTTGGGGAGGACTGCATTCACTTTGCGGGCGAACTGCTTGAAGATGCGTTGAGAGGCTGGGGCTTGAGCCCCGCCCAGGATGTAGGCGATCGCGCGCGGCTCCTGGAAGCCCCTAGCCCCCTCATCCTGATGGCGGTCCTCGTTTCTCCTTGGCTGCAGCGGCAGCGGAGGGAGGCCTGCGTTACCTTGCGGGCGATCCTCGCGAGGCTGATCCCTCCAGTCTCCCTCGCGAGGCGGGTCTTGCCAGTGATCCTTGCAAGGTCGATCGCGCCACCCTTGGCGCGGGCAGCGGTCTTCCCAGCGTCCTGCGTTCCTTCCTCCTCCTCGAACGTAGCCCCGGTCACCGTGGTCAGGGCGACGGCCGATCCTTCCTTCTCGCACGGCTCGGAGCTCTTGACATTCGTTGGTGTTGTGGGTGTGGAGGTCGTGGTACACACAGTACCGACTGCCCTTGGAAGATTCGGGCTGATCTCTGCCCCTCTTGGTGTCTAGTTCTGCCACGAGCACGGCAGCCCCCTTGCGCTTCACATCCTTGGCCTTGGGCTTCTTCTCTTCTGGGTCCGCGGCAGGCAGCTCGAGGAGGGAGAGACGCCCTTCCTCAGCCCTGGCGCACTTGGTTGCCAAGTTGAACAACTCCAAGGAAGTGCACAGGTCTTCATGCATCGCCAGCTCCTCCTTCATCTTGACATCGCGCACGCCGTCGGAGAAGGCTGAGATGATGGCCTCCTCGGTCACCTTGGGAATCTTGAGGCGTGCATTGTTGAAGCGCTGGATGTACTTCTGCAGGGTCTCTCCGGGTTGTTGCTTGATGCGGCGCATGTCGCTCACGGCGGGTGGCCGGTCGCGAGTACCTTGGAAGTTGGCGATGAAGCGGGTGCGCATCTCGTCCCAGGAGGAGATCGTGCCTGGAGCCAGGTTCAGGAGCCAGGTGCGGGCCCTGCCCTTGAGCGCCATGGGAAACCAGTTTGCCATGACCTTCTCGTCTCCGTTGGCAGCTTCGATGCCCAGCTCATAGAGCTGGAGGAACTCCGCAGGGTCGGCCGTGCCATCGTAACGAGGAGGCAGGTCTGGCTTGAACTTGCCGGGCCACGCGATACTGCGTAGCTCGATGGTGAAGGCACGACAGCCTGCTGTGGCCACGGGAGGCCTTGGGTGACAGAGAGCTTGGTCTTGCATGTCCCCACGCGCTGCAGCTGGGAGCAGCGCGGGGTCTTGATGTGCGGGAGCAGGAGCATGGTCGCGACGTGCTGGAGCAGGGAGCGCCCGGGCAGCTTCTTGCGGGCGAGGGACTTCTTGGCAGCTCTGCTCTTGCCGCGCTGGCACCTGATGGAGCGGGTTCCGCCCAGGGGCCACGCGCCTTGGAGCCATGGCGCCTTCTTGAGGAGGAGGCGGCTGGGGCGCCCCCGGAGCTTCGTCGCCCGCGCGGGGCAGGGTGCGGTGCAGCCGAACGGACGGCGCAGGAGAGCCCCCTGCGGTGCGGACGAGCTCGGCGACGCGGTCGAGCCATTCTTCGTAGACGTCGTCGACGGGACGGTAGCGCAGGAGCTCGTTTGCCGCGATGAGCGCAGCTCGAGCCTCCATGGGTGCGTGGAGTGCGCGGGACGAAGAACCAGCTGGGGTGAGCGAGGGACTAGCGGTGCGGCCGTCTTGCTGCACGGACGGATGCTGAGACGACGCTTGCTGCTCGTTCCCCGCCGGGTCGATGGCGGCGTTGACGGCAGGTGACGGGGAACGGTGAGGACGCCCGCCGACAAGAGCCGTCTAGGCAACGTGGGAAGCGAGAGGGGCCCGGCGCTTGGCGCGGGCCCGACGAACGTCAGACATGGACGCGATGGTCGGAGGAGAACGGGGTGGTGGAAGACGAATTCCGGCGCACCCCTACCTGGCGCGGCAAATGTCGGATTTCAGGTTTCGGCAGACCCTTGAGGTTCGAACACTGGGGTGCGCATGGAGATTTCGCCTTCTACCTACCTGCACCCCTCCGCCTCGCTAAGATCTAAGCTATGGAAACAACAGCACAAGAGACACAGGGTTTATACTGGTTCGGGCCACCGTTGTGGTGTAATACCCTACTCCAGTGTGTGGTGTGGTGGATTGCCTCTTGGGCTGATGATGATGAGCAATACAAGGAAGAACAGCCTCGCGAGGGTCTGTTCTTGGCTGGGGGGATGAACTGCTAGGAGGAGTTCAGTCGCCCTTCTCTCTCTCTCTCTGTGTGATGCTACTCGATCCGATCCTATCTAGTTTCTCTCTTGGCTTCTAGATTCTCCCTTCTTGATTGCCCCTCTACCCTCAGGGTGGATAGTCCTATTTATAGGCAAAGGCCCTGGGCCTCTTCCCAAATATTGAGCGGGAAGGGCGCCACCAATTGGCCATTTTGAAGGGGAACATCTGGTACACTTATCCTGACTAAAGTTGGTCCTCGCCTGCCAAAGGCTCTGGTGGTGATGCTGGCTAGGGCTCCACAATGACTTCCTCCCTGCCGTTGGACTGGTCTTGGTCTCGTTGCACCGAAACGGGTGCCTTTGCTTGATGCTCTCGCCTGCGCTTGCTCCCTTTGCACCAAAGAGGAAAGAAGGACACTGCGCGGCTGGCGCCCGCCTGGCGCCTTTGGTCGTCATGGCTTGCATCATGGGCACCTCGTGAGGTACCCTGCCTTGATCTCTCCGCCTCCTCATGAGCCAGCCTGATGAGGTCGTGCCTGAGGAAGCTCCATGTCGTCCGCCCCGCGAGGCTTGGCCCCTCGCGAGGGTCTTGGGTCTGTGTTGATGAAGATGGGCCGCGCTGGGCCCCCTTTTGAGCCACGCCGCAAGCCGCAGGCAGGCAAGTCTGGGGACCCCCATTCCTAGAACGCCGACAACTGGGTGTAGCCCCCGAGTTTTGGGCCAACTACGTAGTAGTTGGATCGAATCTTCAAGTGCTTTTATTCTTTCTTTGTCTGCACTCTGAACCTTTGCTGTGCAGACGTTGTAGCCGAGGCGTCAGCTTGGCGAACCCGGCTGATCAGAGCCGGCCATCAGCGCGATTGGGCCATTGCCTACACCGGTCGGCTCCGGGTCGAGGCGGGGGAGCTGCAGGCAGAGACGGCGGAAGCCCTACGGGTGCTTGTTGAAGCCGGCCGGCAGCGCGAGCAGCTGGCTGGTGACAATAGATGGGTCAAGGCCGAGGTGGAGCGCCTGACGACAGAGGTGGCCAAGGCGTCGGAGGCCTAGCAGGCACTCACCGAAGCCGGCGAGCAGTGCGACAGGCTGGCCGATGACAAGGGCCAGCTCCAGGCCGAGGTGGAGCGCTTGAAGGAGGAGGCCGCCAAGGCGGTGGAGGCCCATCAGGCGGAGCTCCTCCGTCTCAAGGAGAAGCATGAGAAGGCGGTCGCTGCCAAGGACGCTGAGCTGAAGGCAGCCATCAACAAAGGTGCCGAGCTGGAGAAGGCGCTTGAAGCACGCAACCGTCCCGGGGATCCGGAGCGGTGATGACCCACAAGTATAGGGGATCTATCATAGTTCTTTCGATAAGTAAGAGTGTCGAACCCAACGAGGAGCAAAAGGAAATGATAAGAAATTTTCAGTAAGGTATTCTCTGCAAGCACTGAAATTATCGGTAACAGATAGTTCTGTGATAAGGTAATTTGTAACAGGTAACAAGTCATAAAAGTAAATAAGGTGCAGAAAGATGGCCTAATCCTTTTTGTAGCAAAGGAAAAGCCTGGACAAACTCTTATATAAAGGAAAACGCTCCTGAGGACACATGGGAATTATCGTCAAGCTAGTTTTCATCACGCTCATATGATTCGCATTTGGTACTTTGATAATTTGATATGTGGGTGGACTGGTGCTTGGGTACTGCCCTTCCTTGGACAAGCATCCCACTTATGATTAACCCCTCTGATATGTCTCCAACGTATCTATAATTTTTGATTGTTCCATGCTATTGTATTATCTGTTTTGGATGTTAATGGCCTTTATTTTACACTTATATATTATTTTTGGGACTAACCTATTAACCCAAGGCCCAATGCAAATTGTTTTTTCTTTTTCCTATTTTAGTGTTTCGCAGAAAAGGAATATCAAACAGAATGAAACCTTTGGGAGCGTGATTTTTGGAACAAACGTGATCCAGAGGACTTGGAGTGGACGTCAAGAAACGGACGAGGTGTCAACGAGGCAGGGGCGCGCCCTCCCCCTCGTGGGCCCCTCGTGGCTCAACTGACCTACTTCTTCCTCCTATATATGTTCACATACCCCGAAAACATCCAGGAGCAACACGAAACCCTATTTCCACTGCCGCAACCTTCTGTACCCAAGAGATCCCATCTTGGGGCCTTTTCCGGAGCTCCGCCGAAGGGGGCATTGATCATGGAGGGCCTCTACATCAACTCCATGGCCCCTCCGATGATGTGTGAGTAGTTTACTTCAGACCTTCGGGTCCATAGTTATTAGCTAGATGGCTTCTTCTCTCTCTTTGAATCTCAATACAAAGTTCTCCTCGATCTTCTTGGAGATCTATTCGATGTAACTCTTTTTGTGGTGTGTTTGTCGAGATCCGATGAATTGTGGGTTTATGATCAAGTCTATCTATGAACAATATCTGATTCTTCTCTGAAATCTTTTATGCATGATTGGTTATCTTTGCAAGTCTCTTCGAATTATCAGTTTGGTTTGGCCTACTAGATTGATCTTTTTTGCAATGGGAGAAGTGCTTAGCTTTGGGTTCAATCTTGCAGTGCTCGATCCCAGTGACAGAAAGGGAAATGACACGTATTGTATTGTTGCCATCAAGGATAAAAAGATGGGTTTTATATCATATTGCTTGAGTTTATCCCTCTACATCATGTCATCTTACCTAAGGTGTTACTCTGTTCTTATGAACTTAATACTCTAGATGCATGCTGGATAGCAGTCGATGTGTGGAGTAATAGTAGTAGATGCAGGCAGGAGTCGGTCTACTTGTCGCGGATGTGATGCATATATACATGATCATGCCTAGATATTCTCATAATTATTCGCTTTTCTATCAATTGCTCGACAATAATTTGTTCACCCACCGTAATACTTATTCTATCTTGAGAGAAGCCACTAGTGAAACTTATGACCCCCGGGTCTATTTTCCATCATATAAGTTTCCAATCTATTTTGCTTTGCAATCTTTACTTTCAATCTATATTATAAAAATACCAAAAATATTTATCTTATCATTATTATCTCTATCAGATCTCAGTCTCGTAAGTGATCGTGAAGGGATTGACAACCCCTTTATCGCATTGGTTGTGAGGTTCTTATTTGTTTGTGTAGGTATGAGGGACTTGCGTGTGGCCTCCTACTGGATTGATACCTTGGTTCTGAAAAACTGTGGGAAATACTTATGCTACTTTGTTGCATCACCCTTTCCTCTTCAAGGGAAAAGCAACGCAGTGCTCAAGAGGTAGCAAGAAGGATTTCTGGCACCGTTGCCGGGGAGTCTACGCACAAGTCAAACATACCAAGTACCCATCACAAACTCTTATCCCTCGCATTACATTATTTGCCATTTGCCTCTCGTTTTCCTCTCCCCCACTTCACCTTTGCCTTTTTTCGCCTTCTTCTCGTATGTCTTTTTATTTGTGTTTCCATGTGCCTTCTATTTTCTTGTATCTTTGCTTGCTAAAAATCTATTGATATGGATCCACTTAAAGTGTTCTACTTTGATCATCTTCGATCCTTATGCGCTCATGCTGAAACCCCAACTATCCTAGTTGATGGGAAATCTTTAGATGAGCATGCTCGTTTTGTGCGTCATTGTTTGTCTGAAAAGGGGAAACTCTTATAGGATCAAATAAATAGATTGTTGTGTTATCCTTGGGATCTTTGTGAAATTTGTGATTTTACTTGTTGCTCTAAGAACCCTAAAAACATCTTCCCTACCTATGTGAGTTTAATGAACATGAAATCCTATCTTCTTATGCAAAGGGTGTTTATAGTTACTACTATATCAAACAAATTGAAGAATTTGTTGCTTTTAAGGGTGCTTATGAAGTTGCTTCTTTGATTGAAAAGTATGATATTACTCTCTACGAATCTGAAAATCTTGACATACTTAAATATTGCTATGAAAACTATGCTCACAATACCTATGTTAAGGAATTTATTGAGAGAATGACCGTTGCTTTGGAAGAAAATAATGATATGCACGAATCTATAGATAATTATGATTCCAATGATTTGATTGAAATATCCATTGATGAACATGATGCTTTCTATTCTTATAGCCATGATGCCAATATTTATGAAGATGAGTTTGCTATAGTTCCTTATGTTAAACATGAGATCGTTGCTATTGCACCCATACTTGATTGTTCCTTCGATGAAAAGCATGATTGCAATGATGTTATTATAAATTCTCTTAGTGTCAATTATGTTAATAATATGAAAAACCTCAAGCTTGGGGATGCTAGTTTTGCTATGACTACTACTTGTTGCAATGATCATGATTGGGGTGATACTTCTTTTGATCTTGAAAATTTATTTAAGCCCCATGATGAATATGCGATTGATAATGGTGTTTGCAATATTATTGAAAGTGGGTTTGGAAGAGTGTCAACTTTAGATCCCACATATTTGGAGAATGTTCAATCTTATGAAGTTTTTGATAAAAGTGGGTTTGGAGAGGTCATGACTTTAGTTAATGTTAATCCCACTATTTTGGAAGAGTGTCAACTTTGCATACATGTGGATCTTGTTAAGAATATGTTTTGTGATAGATATATTGTTGAATTTGCTTTTGATCCTACATTTAATTATTATGATAGAGGAAAATATGGTTGTAGAAATTTTCATGTTACTAAATTGCCTCTCATTATGTTGAGATTGCTATTGTTTCGTTCTTCTTCCTTGCATATGCTAGTTTTTGCTTGCCTTGATAATTTGTTTGCCTATAAGTGCCTATGCATAGGAAGTATGTTAGACTTAGATGTGTTTTTCATGTGTTTTATGATGCTCTCTTTGTGCTTCAATTCTTTCCTTTCATGTGAGCATCGTTGAAATTATCAATGCCTAGCTAGGGGCGTTAAACAATAACGCTTGTTGGGAGGCAACCCAATTTTATTTTTGTTTCTTGATTTTTGATTCTATTTAGTAATAAATAATTCATCTAGCCTCTGTTTAGATGTGGTTTTATGATTTTAATTTGTGTTTATCCCAAGTAGAACCTTTGGGAAGACTTGGGGAAATTCTTTGCGATCTTGCTGTAAAAAACAGAAACTTTAGCGCTCACGAGATTTGCTGCCATTTTTTTTACTGGAGAGTGATATTTAGTTAATTCGTTTTGCAGATGATTAATAGATAAATTCCTCACGTCCAGAAATTTATTTTAAAATTTTGGGGGTTCCATAAGTATTCGAAACCTACAGATTACTACAGACTGTTCTGTTTTTGACAGATTCTGTTTTTCGTGTGTTGTTTGCTTATGTTGATGAATCTATGGTTAGTAGTAGAGTTTATGAACCATAGAAAAGTTGGAATACATTAGGTTTAACACCATTATAAATAACGAATGAGTTCATTACAGTACCTTGAAGTGGTGGTTTTCTCCTTTTACTAACGGAGCTCACAAGATTTTCTTGTAAGTTTTGTGTTGTGAGGTTTTCAAGTTTTGGGTAAAGATTTGATGGATTATGGAACAAGGAGTGGCAAGAGCCTAAGCTGGGGTATGCCCAAGGTACCCCAAGGTAAAATACAAGGACAACCAAAAGCCTAAGTTTGGGGATGCCCCGGAAGGCATCCCCTCTTTCGTCTTCGTCCATCGGTAACTTTACTTGGAGCTATATTTTTATTCGCCACATGATATGTGTTTTGCTTGGAGCCTCTTGAATGATTTAAGTCTTTGCTTTTTAGTTTACCACAATCATCCTTGTTGTACACACATTTTGGGAGACACACACATGAGTTGAAATTTATTAGAATACTCTATGTGCTTCACATATATCTTTTGAGTTGGATAATTTTTGCTCTAGTGCTTCGCTTATATCTTTTAGAGCACGACGGTGGTTTTATTTTATAGAAATAATTGATCTCTCATGCTTCACTTATATCATTTTGAGAGTCCTTTAGAACAGCATGGTAATTCACTTCGGTTACAAATTTTAAATGCTAAGAGAAGTTGGATGCTTGATAGTTGTTTTGAGATATAAAGGTGGTAATATTAGAGGTGTGCTAGTTGAGGAATTGTGAAATTGATGAATACTTGTGTTGAAGTTGGCAAGTCCCATAGCATGCACATATGGTAAACGTTGTGTGACAAATTTAAAGTATGGGGTGTTCTTTGATTGCTTTCCTTATGAGTGGCGGTCGGGGACGAGCGATGGTCTTTTCCTACCAATCTATCCCCCTAGGAGCATGCGCGCAGTGCTTGGTTTTGATGACTTGTAGATTTTTGCAATAAGTATGTGAGTTTTTTATGACTAATGTTGATTCCAAGGATTATACACACTCTCACCCTTCCATCATTGCTAGCCTCTTCGGTACCGTGCATTGCCCTTTCTCACCTTGAGAGTTGGTGCAAACTTCACCGGTGCATCCAAACCCCGTGATATGATACGCTCTATCACACATAAGCCTCCTTATATCTTCCTCAAAACAGCCACCATACCTACCTATTATGGCATCTCCATAGCCATTCCGAGATATATTGCCATGAAACTTTCCATCGTTCCATTTATTATGACACGCATCATCATTATCATATTGCTTTGCATGATCATGTAGTTGACATCATATTTGTGGCAAAGCCACCATGCTTAATTTTTCATACATGTCACTCTTGATTCATCGCAATCCCGGTACACCGCCAGAAGTATTCACATAGAGCCACCATGCTTAAATTTTCATACATAGATTCATCGCAATCCTTGGTCCCTCAACATCGCAGATGTGAAGCAACCCCTCACGCATCTCAATGGTTTGAGAATGTTGCAACACATCCGCGAGGTAGGGGTTGATGACCTTCTCGAAGAACTTGTCCTTGGGGGCACTTGGAGATGTCATGGTGATCTAGATCTGTCCGAAAAACAGCTCGAAACAAAAACAAAGGATATTTGCGTGGTACGGTGGTCAAAACCTTCAGGAGACTATATAATGAATTTTTACCGACCAAAAGAAGTATCATGCAAGAAAATGGAGTTTGGAGAGCACACGAGGTGCCCGCGAGGCAGGGGTGCGCCCTCCACCCTCGTGGAAGCCGCGTGTCCTTCCCAGACTGCTTCTTATTTTCCTATTTTCTTAAATATTCCAAAACAGGGAAAATTTCTATTAGAACTGTTTTGGAGTCGGTTTACTTGCCGTACCACATACCTCTTCCTTTTTGGAGTCTGAAACATTCTGGAAAGTTTCCCTTATGTATTCCTCCGGGGTTACGGTTTCAATAACATTAGTTTCAACATTTATGGGATTACCTGAGATATAATGTTTGATTCTTTGACCATTCACTACCCTCGGATTTGTGCCTTCGAAGTTGTTGATTTTTATGGCACCAGAATGATAGACCTCCTCGATGACGTAAGGACCTTCCCATTTAGAGAAGAGTTTTCCTACAAAAAAAATCTTAAATGAGAGTTGTATAACAATACATAATCACCTACATTAAATTCGTGCTTTTGTATCCTTTTGTAGTGCCATCTTTTAACTTTTTGTTTAAACAGTTTGGCATTCTCATAGGCTTGGGTTCTCCAATCATCAAGTGAGCTAATGTCAAAAAGCCTCTTCTCACTGGCAAGTTTGAAGTCATAATTGAGCTCTTTAATGGCCCAATATGCCTTATGTTCTAGTTCAAGAGGTAAGTGACATGCTTTTCCATAAACCATTTTATACAGAGACATACCCATAGGATTTTTATATGCAGTTCTATAAGCCCATAATGCATCATCAAGTTTCTTGGACCTATTATTTCCAGATCTATTAGCAGTCTTTTGCAAAATTAATTTAAGCTCTTTATTACTCAATTCTACTTGACCACTAGACTGCAGGTGATACGGAGATGCAATCCTATGATTAACATCATACGTAGCAAGCATCTTACGAAAAGCACCATGAATAAAATGTGAACCACCATCAGTCATTAAGTATCTAGGGACTCCAAACCTTGGAAAAATAACTTCTTTAAGCATCTTAATAGAGGTGTTATGATCAGCACAACTAGTTGGAATAGCTTCTACCCACTTAGTAACATAATCAACAGCAAGTAAATTAGAGGATGGAAACAGTCCCATATAATCAAAGCCCCAAACATCAAATGGTTCAATAACAAGTGAACAATTCATAGGCATTTCTTGACGTCTACTAATATTACCAATTCTTTGACATTCGTCACAAGACAAGACAAACTTATGAGAATCTTTGAAGAGAGTAGGCCAATAAAAACCGGATTGCAATACCTTATGTGCAGTTCTGTCTCCAACATGGTGTCCTCCATAAGCCTCAGCGTGACACTTGCATAGGATCTGTTCCTGTTCATGCCCTGGTACACAACATCTAATAACACCATCTACTCCTTTACAAAGGTGTGGGTCATCCTAGAAGTAATGTCTTAAATCATAGAAAAACCTTTTCTTTTGTTGGTATGTGAAACTAGGTGGTATAAATGTAGCAACAATATAATTAGCATAATCATCATACCATGGAGCAGTACGAGAAGCATTTATGAGAGCTAATTGTTCATCAGGAAAGCTATCATCAATAGGTAGTGGGTCATCAAGAACATTCTCTAACGTAGACAAGTTGTCTGCAACGAGGTTCTTAGCTCCCTTTCTATTAATAATATGCAAATCAAATTCTTGTAGCAAGAGAACCCATCTAATAAGTCTAGGTTTAGCATCTTTCTTTTCTATAAGATATTTAATAGCATCATGATCAGTGTGAACAGTTACTTTAGAATCAACAATATAAGGTCTGAACTTATCACAAGCAAATACAACTGCTAAAAATTCTTTTTCAGTAGTAGCATAATTCCTTTGGGCACTATCTAGAGTTTTACTAGCATATTGGATAACATTTAATTTCTTATCAACTCTTTGTCCTAAAATGGAACCTACAGCATAATCACTAGAATCACACATAACTTCAAAGGGTAAATTCCAATCAGGAGGCTAAACAATAGGTGCAGAAATCAAAGCTTTCTTAAGTATTTCAAATGCTTCTACACAATCATCATCAAAGAAAAAAGGAACATCTTTTTGTAAGAGACTAGTCAGAGGCCTAAAATTTTTTAGAAATCTTTAATGAACCTCCTATAAAAACCGACATGACCAAGGAAACTTCTTATACCTTTAATGTCCTTAGGACACGACATCTTTTCAATAGCATCAACTTTAGCTTTATCAACTTCAATACCTCTTTCAGAAATCTTATGCCCCAAGACAATACCTTTATTAACCATAAAGTGGCACTTCTCCCAATTCAAGACAAGATTAGTTTCTTCACATCTCTGTAAAACTCGATCAAGGTTGCTTAAGAAATCATCAAAAGAAGTTCCATACATGGAGAAATCATCCATGAAAACCTCAACAATCTTTTCACAAAAGTCAGAGAATATAGCAGTCATACATCTTTGAAAGGTAGCAGGTCCATGATACGTCTCCAACGTATCTACTTTTCCAAACACTTTTGCCCTTGTTTTGGACTCTAACTTGCATGATTTGAATGGAACTAATCCGGATTGACGTTGTTTTCAGCAGAATTACCATGATGTTATTTATGTACAGGAGCAAACGTTCTCGGAATGACCTAAAACTTCACGGAGCCACTTTTCAGAAAATAAGAAAAATACCTGCCAAAGATGAAGGCCAGGGGGCCCACCACCTTGCCACGAGGGTGGGGGGCGCGCCTGCCCCCCTAGGGCGCGCCCCCTACCTCGTGGGCCCCCTGTTGCGTCTCTGACTCCAACTCCACCTCCATATATTGAGTTCCGATGAGAAAAAATCAAGGAGAAGAAATTATCACGTTTTACGTACGGAGCCGCCGCCAAGCCCTAAAACCTCTCGGGAGGGCTGATCTGGAGTCGTTCGGGGCTCCGGGGAGGGGAATCCATCGCCATCGTCATCATCAACCATCCTCCATCACCAATTTCATGATGCTCACCGCCGTGCGTGAGTATTTCCATCGTAGGCTTACTGGACGGTGATGGGTTGGATGGGATCTATCATGTAATCGAGTTAGTTTTGTTAGGGTTTGATCCCTAGTGTCCACTATGTTCTGAGATTGATGTTGCTATGACTTTGCTATGCTTAATGCTTGTCACTAGGGCCCGAGTGCCATGATTTCAGATCTAAACCTATTATGTTTTCATCAATATATGAGTGTTTTTGATCCTATCTTGCAAGTCTATAGTCACCTATTATGTGTTATGATCCGTTAACCCCGAAGTGACAATAATCGGGATACTTACCGGTGATGACCATAGTTTGAGGAGTTCATGTATTCACTATGTGTTAATGCTTTGTTCTGGTTCTCTATTAAAAGGAGGCCTTAATATCCCTTAGTTTCCATAAGGACCCCGCTGCCACGGGAGGGTAGGACAAAAGATATCATGCAAGTTCTTTTCCATAAGCACGTATGACCATGCTTGGAATACATGCCTACATTACATAAATGAACTGGAGCTAGTTCTGTGTCACCCTAGGTTATGACTGTTACATGATGAACCGCATCCGGCATAATTCTCCATCACTGATCCATTGCCTACGAGCTTTCCATATATTGTTCTCCGCCTATTTACTTCTCCGTTGCTATTTCTGTCATCACTACAAAATACCAAAAACATTACTTTTATTACTGTTACCTTTTGCTACCGTTATCACTACTATCATATTACTTTGCTACTAAACACTTTGCTGCAGATATTAAGTTTCCAGGTGTGGTTGAATTGACAACTCAGCTGCTAATACTTGAGAGTATTCTTTGGCTCCCCTTGTGTCGAATCAATAAATTTGGGTTGAATACTTACCCTCGAAAACTATTGCGATCCCCTATACTTGCGGGTTATCAAGACTATTTTCTGGCGCCGTTTCCGGGGAGCATAGCTCTATTCTTTGAGTCACTTGGGATATATATCTGCTTATCATTATGAAGCACTTGAGAGATCCGAAAACCAAGATCTATCCCTCAACTACGAGGGGAGGTAAGGAACTGCCATCTAGCTCTGCACTTGATTCACCTTCTGTTATGAGTAAGCTTGCGACACCTACACCTGCTTCTGCTATTCTTTCTGATATGTTGCATGTTATTGATGATGCCACTTCTGCTATGCATGATACTTATGATGAAACTACCTCTATGCCTGATACTACTATGCCACTTAGTGATTTCCTTGATGAACAAATTGCTAGGGCTAGAGAAATTGAAAATATTGAATCTGATGATACTGATGAAAGTGATGATGAAGAACCACTTGTTATTCCTAAGGGTTATGTTTTTGATCAAGAAGCTTCTTTCGCTATTCTAGCTTGCGAAAATAGAAATGAACTCAAAAGGTTATTAGCTAAATGGAGTAAGCAATCTCTAAGTGCTAGAATGATGCCTGACCCTGCTTTTGCTACTTCACCTATCTGTGTTACTGATAAGAACTATGGATTCTCTGTTGATCCTGATATAATTACTTTGGTTGGATCTGATCCTTTTCATGGTTATAAATCTGAAACTGTTGTGGCACATCTTACTAAATTAAATGATATAGCCACTCTGTTCACTAAAGATGAGAGAACTCATTACTTTTACATTCTTAAAATATTTCCGTTCTCATTAAAGGGTGATGCTAAGCTATGGTTTAATTCTCTTGATCCTGGTTGTGTGCGTAGTCCCCAGGATATGATTTATTACTTTTCTGCGAAATATTTCCCTGCTCATAAGAAACAAGCTGCTTTAAGGGATATATATAATTTTGTGCAAATTGAAGAAGAGAGTCTCCCACAAGCTTGGGGGAGGCTTCTCCAATTACTTAATGCTTTGCCTGATCATCCTCTTAAGAAAAATGAAATACTTGATATCTTTTATAATGGACTAACCGATGCCTCCAGAGATTACTTGGATAGTTGTGCTGGTTCTGTTTTTAGGGAAAGGACACCAGATGAAGCTGAAATTTTATTGAATAATATGTTGACAAATGAAAATAATTGGACACCTCTGGAGCCAATTCCCGAGCCTATTCGTAAACCAACTCCGAAGAAGAGGGGTATTCTATTTCTCAGTCCTGAAGATATGCAAGAGGCAAAGAAATCTACGAAAGGAAAAGGTATTAAATCTGAAGATGTTAAGAATTTACCTCCTATTGAAGAAATACATGGTCTTAATTTACCGCCTGTTGTAGAAACATATGATCTTAATCCTTTACCTATTGAAGAAACTCATGGTCTTGATAACCCGACACAGGTAGTAAAGGTAAATTCTCTCTATAGATATGATAAAGCTGAAATCCCATTTACTAAGTTTGCTTGCCCATGCTTAGATGAGTTTGATAAATTTATGGCTAAGCAAGAAGATTTTAATGCTTATTTTGGTAGAGAATTGAAAAATAATTCAAATATGCTTGAACCCTTGGGTGATTATATGGCTAATGTTAAAGGTGAACTTAAACTTATTACTAACATGCTTCTATGGTTACCACTCAAGTAGAACAAGTACTTAAAGCTCAAAATGATTTGCTCAATGAATTAAATAGTAAAAATAATGATTATGCTATTAGAGTGGCTACTAGAACTGGTAGAATGACTCAGGAACCTTTGTATCCTGAAGGCCACCCTAAGAGAATTGAGCAAGATTCTTAGAGAAATAATATAGATGTACCTAGTTCTTCTAAAAAGAAGAAAAAGAAAAATGATAGGACTTTGCATGCTTCTAGTGATCCTATTGTTGAAACACCTGAGAATCCAAATGATATTTCTATTTCTGATGCTGAAACACAATCTGGTAATGAACCTGAAACTAGTGATAATTGTTGGGGAACGTAGTAATTTCAAAAAAATTCCTACGCACACGCAAGATCATGGTGATGCATAGCAACGAGAGGGGAGAGTGTTGTCTACGTACCCTCATAGACTGGAAGCGGAAGCGTTAGCACAACGTGGTTGATGTAGTCGTACGTCTTCACGGCCCGACCGATCAAGCACTGAAACTACGACACCTCCGAGTTCTAGCACACGTTCAGCTCGATGACGATCCCCACACTCCGATCCAGCAAAGTGTCGGGGATGAGTTCCGTCGGCACGACAGCGTGGTGACGATCTTGATGTTCTACCGTTGCAGGGCTTCGCCTAAGCGCCCTACAATATTATCGAGGATTATGGTGGAGGGGGGCACCGCACACAGCTAAGAGAACGATCACGAAGATCAACTTGTGTGTCTCGAGGTGCCCCCCTACCCCCGTATATAAAGGAGCAAGGGGGAGAGGCCGGACGGCCATTGGGGCGCGCCAAGGAGGGGGGAGTCCTCCTCCTGAGGACTCCCCTTTCCTAGTCCAACTAGGAAGAGAGAAGGGGGAAGGAAAGAGAGGGAGAGGCAGAGGGAAAGAGGGGCCGCGCCCCCCTCCCCTAGTCCAATTCGGACTCCCCATGGGAGGGGGCGCACCACCTCCCGGGCTGCTGCCCTCTCTCTCCCCTCAGGCCCACTAAGGCCCAATACTTCCCCGGGGGGGTTCCGGTAACCCTTCCGGCACTCCGGTTTTCTCCGAAATCACCCGAAACACTTCCGATGTCCGAATATAGCCGTCCAATACATCGATCTTTATGTATCGACCATTTCAAGACTCCTCGTCATGTCCGTGATCATATTCGGGACTCCGAACAACCTTCGGTACATAAAAATATATAAACTCATAATGAAACTGTCATTGTAACGTTAAGCGTGCGGACCCTACGGGTTCGAGAACAATGTAGACATGACCGAGACACGTCTCCGGTCAATAACCAATAGCGGAACCTGGATGCACATATTGGCTCCTACATATTCTACGAAGATCTTTATCGGTCAGACCGCATACCAACATACGTTGTTCCCTTTGTCATCGGTATGTTACTTGCCCGAGATTCGATCGTCGGTATCGCAATACCTAGTTCAATCTCGTTATCGGCAAGTCTCTTTACTCGTTCCGTAATACATCATCTCGCAACTAACTCATTAGTTGCATTGCTTGCAAGGCTTAAGTGATGTGCATTACCGAGAGGGCCTAGAGATACCTCTCCGACAATCGGAGTGAAAAATCCTAATCTCGAAATACGCCAACCCAACATGTACCTTTGGAGACACCTGTAGAGCACCTTTATAATCACCCAGTTACATTGTGATGTTTGGTAGCACACAAAGTGTTCCTCTGGTAAACGGGAGTTGCATAATCTCATAGTCACAGGAACATGTATAAGTTATTAAGAAAACAATAGCAACAAACTAAACGATCAAGTGCTAAGCTAATGGAATGGGTCAAGTCAATCACATCATTCTCCTAATGATGTGATCCCGTTAATCAAATGACAACTCATGTCTATGGCTAGGAAACATAACCATCTTCGATCAACAAGCTAGTCAAGTAGAGGCATACTAGTGACACTTTGTTTGTCTATGTATTCACACATCTATTATGTTTCCGGTTAATACAATTCTAGCATGAATAATAAACATTTATCATGATATAAGGAAATAAATAATAACTTTATTATTGCCTCTAGGGCATATTTCCTTCAGTCTCCCACTTGCACTAGAGTCAATAATCTAGTTCATATCGCCAACATCAACAGTTCACATCACCATGTGATTAACACCCATAGTTCACATCGTCATGTGACCAACACCCTAAGGGTTTACTAGAGTCAATAATCTAGTTCACATCGCTATGTGATTAACACCCAAAGAGTACTAAGGTGTGATCATGTTTTGCTTGTGAGAGAAGTTTAGTCCACGGGTCTGCCACATTCAGATTCGTAAGTATTTTGCAAATATCTATGTCAACAATGCTCTGCACGGAGCTATTCTAGCTAATTGCTCCCACTTTCAATATGTATCCAGATTGAGATTTAGAGTCATCTGGACCAGTGTCAAAATTTGCATCGACATAACCCTTTACGACGAACCTTTTTGTCACCTCCAGAATCGAGAAACATATCCTTATTTCACTAAGGATAGTTTGACCGCTGTCCAATGATCTACTCCTAGATCACTATTGTACTCCCTTGCCAAAAACAGTGTAGGGTATACAATAGATCTGGTACACAGCATGGCATATTTTACAGAACCTATGGCCAAGGCATAGGGAATGACTTTCATTCTCTCTCTATCTTCTACCGTGGTCGGGTTTTGAGTCTTACTCAACTTCACACCTTGTAACACAGGCAAGAACTCTTTCTTTGGCTGTTCCATTTTGAACTACTTCAAAATCTTGTCAAGGTATGTACTCATTGAAAAACTTATCAAGCGTCTTGCTCTATCTCTATAGATCTTGATGCTCAATATGTAAGCAGCTTCATCGAGGTCTTTCTTAAAAAAACTCCTTTCAAACACTCCTTTATGCTTTGCAGAATAATTCTACATTATCTCCGATCAACAATATGTTATTCACATATACTTATCAGAAATGCTGTAGTGCTCCCACTCACTTTCTTGTAAATACAGGCTTCACTGCAAGTCTGTATAAAACTATATGCTTTGATCAACTTATCAAAGCGTATATTCCAACTCCGAGATGCTTGCACCAGTCCAAAGATGGATCGCTGGAGCTTGCATATTTTGTTAGAACCTTTAGGATTGACAAAACTTTCTTGTTGCATTATATACAACTCTTCTTTAATAAATCTATTAAGGAATGCAGTTTTGTTTATCCACTTGCCAGATTTCATAAAATGCGGCAATTGCTAACATGATTCGGACAGACTTAAGCATAGATACGAGTGAGAAACTCTCATCGTAGTCAACACCTTGAACTTGTCGAAAACCTTTTTGCAAAAATTCTAGCTTTTGTAGATAGTGACACTACTATCAGCGTCCGTCTTCCTCTTGAAGATCCATTTAATATCAATGGCTCGCCGATCAATGGGCAAGTCAAGCAAAGTCCATACTTTGTTCTCATACATGGATCTCATCTCAGATTTCATGGCCTCAAGCCATTTCGCGGAATCTGGGCTCATCATCGCTTCCTCATAGTTCATAGGCTCGTCATGGTCAAGTAACATGACCCCCAGAACAGGATTACCGTACCACTCTGGTGTGGATCTCACTCTAGTTTACCTACGAGGTTCGGTAGTAACTTGATCTGAAGTTACATGATCATCATCATTAGCTTCCTCACTAATTGGTGTAGTAATCACAGGAACAGATTTCTCTGATGAACTACTTTCCAATAAGGGAGTAGGTATAGTTACCTCATCAAGTTCTACTTTCCTCCCACTCACTTCTTTCGAGAGAAACTCCTTTTCTAGAAAGGATCCATTCAAAGCAATGAATATATTGCCTTCGGATCTGTGATAGAAGGTGTACCCAACATTTTCTTTTGGGTATCCTATGAAGACACACTTCTCCCATTTGGGTTAGAGCTTATCAGGTCGAAACTTTTTCACATAAGCATTGCAACCTCAAACTTTAATAAACGACAGCTTAGGTTTCTTGCCAAACCATAGTTCATACGGTGTCGTCTCAACGGATTTGGATGGTGCACTATATAACGTGAATGCAGCTGTCTCTAATGCATAACCCCAAAACGATAGTGGTAGATCGGTAAGAGACATCATAGATCGCACCATATCTAATAAAGTACGGTTATGACGTTCAGACACACCATTATGCTGTGGTGTTCCAGGTGGCGTGAGTAGTGAAACTATTTCACATTGTTTTTAACTGAAGGCCAAACTCGTAACTCAAATATTTTACTTCTGCGATCATATCGTAGAAACTTTTATTTTTGTTACGATGATTCCCCACTTCACTCTGAAATTCTTTGAACTTTTCAAATGTTTCGGACTTGTGTTTCATCAAGTAGATATACTCATATCTGCTCAAATCATCTGTGAAGATCAGAAAATAATGATACCTGCCGCGAGCTTCAATATTCATCGGACCACATACATCAGTATGCATGATTTCCAACAAATCTGTTGCTTGCTTCATTGTTCCAGAGAACGGAGTCTTAGTCATCTTGCCCATGAGGCATGGTTCGCAAGCATCAACTGATTCATAATCAAGTGATTCCAAATGTCCATCAACATGGAGTTTCTTCATGCGCTTTACACCAATATGACCTAAACGGCAGTGCCACAAATAAGTTGCACTATCATTATTAACTTTGCATCTTTTGGTTTCAATATTATGAATATGTGTATCACTACGATCGAGATCCAACGAACCATTTTCATTGGGTGTGTAACCATATATGTAAACAGAATTACAATTTATTCTCTTACTTAAATGAATAACCGTATTGCAAAAAACATGATTAAATCATATTCATGCTCAATGCAAACACCAAATAACACTTATTTAGGTTTAACACTAATCCCGAAAGTATAGGGAGTGTGCGATGATCATCATATCAATCTTGGAACCACTTCCAACACACATTGTCACTTCACCCTTAACTAGTCTCTGTTCATTCTGCAACTCCCGTTTCGAGTTACTATTCTTAGCAACTGAACCAGTATCAAATACCGAGGGGTTGCTATGAACACTAGTAAAATACACATCAATAATCTGTATATCAAATATACCTTTGTTCACTTTGCCATCCTTCTTATCCGCCAAATACTTGGGGCAGTTCCGCTTCCAGTGACCAGTCCCTTTGCAGTAGAAGCACTTAGTCTCGGGCTTAGGATCAGACTTGGGCTTCTTCACTTGAGCAGCAACTTGCTTGCCGTTCTTCTTGAAGTTCCCCTTCTTCGCTTTGCCCTTTTCTTGAAACTAGTGGCCTTGTCTACCATCAACACTTGATATTTTTCTTGATTTCTACCTTCGTCGATTTCAGCATTATGAAGATCTTGGGAATCGTTTCTGTTATCCCTTGCATATCATAGTTCATCATGAAGTTCTACTAACTTGGTGATGATGACTAGAGAATTCTGTGAATCACTATTTTATCTTGAAGATTAACTCCCACTTGATTCAAGCGATTGTAGTACCCAGACAATCTGAGCACATGCTCACTACTTGAGCTATTCTCCTCCATCTTTTAGCTATAGAACTTGTTGGAGACTTCATATCTCTCAACTCGGGTATTTACTTGAAATATTAACTTCAACTCCTGGAACATCTCATATGGTCCATGACGTTCAAAACGTCTTTGAAATCCCGATTCTAAGCTGTTAAGCATGGTGCACTAAACTATCAAGTAGTCATCATATTGAGCTAGCGGTTTCTAACCGGATTTACGCTGCAGCGGGTTCAAATTATCACAAAAGTTAAAAGGAGCTTACCAAAGATCGCAGCGGTCATGGAGTGTATTTGCCGCTTTACGGACGTCAGTTCATCCGCCACCGGTTTAAGGGCAGCTTCAGCATTTTCCGCTGTTTTGGTTAAAGCGGCCTTCTCAGTGGCCCAATCAGCCCGCTCTTTCTTGAAGCCTTCCTTCAGCTGTTCAGCGGTGCTCAAGGCGCTGGTTAATTCTTCCTTTGCCTTGTCTGTTTTAGCTTGTTGAGTTTTCAAGGCCTCCTGCAAATCAGCAATCCGGTCCTCCTTGATTCTCACCTTAGCCTGGATACAGACAGCATTTAGCTTTAAACAAGCGGTCCAAGAAATTGAAGTATCAACCACATAACAAAGTTATACGCCTGATACTTGGGGGCTAATGAACCTTTAGTTTTCAAAAGTTACTAGATTGCAAAGTCCCAAGCTCAATACAGGTATTCAACTTGGCACTTGGGGGCTAATGGCTATTTGCTCAAATTATGTTCTAAGGGTAGTTTTCTGTTGGAGCCCCGGTCTAATTCTGTTAAGTTAAACCGGCCCTTGGGGGCTATATTAATGGATTTCAAAAGTGTTGAGGATCATATTCAAGTCCCGGTTTGACGAAGGCTACAAACCGACCCTTGGGGGCTAGGAGGATTGATGCAAAGGCAGTCAGTAAAGAAGTAAGTTACCTCAAATTTATCCCTCATCATTTTTACCAGACCAGCTTCACAGCCACGGCTAGTATAAAGCCGGTTTAGATAGCCGGAATGAAGATCTTGGGCACTCAGAGCAGCATATGTCTCCAGTTCAACATCCCATCTTTCTTTATTCAGAGCGGAAAAATCCTCTTTTATGGTATGCTTGGTTAAGGTGACAGGATTCCCGGGTTCAAAGCGGCCTACACCGGTAATCACAACATCATCATCTTTGGACTCGCCAGTTTGTGTTAGTGTGATCGGTTTGTCAGCAGGACTGTGGGATTTCTCAATCCGGACGGAGCTGACAGGCGGGTCAGCAGAGACTGAAGTATTAATAGGCCTCTCTTCGGGAATAGCATCGTCTTGTAAAGGAGGATCATTGGGAATATCCTCAGGAGAAAATGCTTCAAGATCTGGCGTTTTGTCATGTTCTGGGGCTACATCTTCTTCAACCGCTTTATCCAGGCGGGCTTTCTTGCTCGGTTTAGGTTTGGCCCTGAAAGAAAATCAAAGAGTCAGGGAAAAGCATAAGCCATTACATAGTGTACTGGAAGCATATGTTCAGCTTAGCTTACCCAAGAACCGTTTTTAACGGTGGCAGCTGAGTGGCCGATGATTCACCAGAAGATGAATGAGAAGTCACCTGATAATCGGAGTCGGATGGGTTAAGAGGTTGACGGAAGAAACCCGTTTTAGGATGTAAATCAACAAAAAGGTCAGAGACCCCGGAGTGGCGTTTTCAAACCGGACTGTTTGGTAAACCGGTGGAGGTAACTACCTGGCCACTGTGCCGGGTTGTGCGGCGAGCTTCATGTTGCTGAGTCTTCATAAGAAATTTAGGATCCAAATAAGCAAGAGGGTGAGAAAATTTAACTTTCCGGTTTGCCTGTTGAAATTTTGGCAAAGGCAAGATTTCTGAATCGGAAGAGAGAATAGTTACCTCAACGAATTCCGCATTGCTGGCTTCAGCGTCGTCCTGACAAGCATCATCATCAATAAGGCGTGTAAAAAATAAGCCAAGCGAGTCAAGTTCTACCTCAAGGTCCGGGTTACCCACATCGTCATCAATAGCTGGATCAGATGAAGCGGTGGTTTTTCTCTTGTGAGCTGGCTTCTTGATAACCTTGGTCTTGGGACGGATTGGCCGCCCTGCTTTCTCCGTTTTGTCTTGAGAAAGCTTCTTGCTCCAAAACGGATTATCGCCCTGGATCAGCAGTAATTAAATGTCAAGCAGATAAAGCAGTAACCGGTTCAACAATAGAGCAATTAAAATCTTACCGCTGGCAGTTTGTTGGTGGTGCAGTAAGGAGGCAGACCGGTTTGAGCACAGAGGTGCTCCGGTTCATTCAACATCTTTTTTACAGATTCTGTGACTTCATCATCAGGGAGTTGGATTTTAGTGTGTCGGAGTGGGTCATCGACACTATCAGTATACTTGCACATCAAACTGGAGCGCCGGCTCAGAGGCAGTATGCTCCATGTTATCCAACAGCATGCAAGATCTATTCCCGTTAAGCCGTTGGCCATAAAAGCTCGGAGCTTGGACAGTTGCGGAGCGTATTTAATTCTTTCCTTGGCGCTTAGTCTTTGTGGAAAAGGGTGTGTGTTGCTGAGTCGTTCCGGACGGAAGCCAGGCAAGGGATTTTCATTGTCAGGGGAGGTATCCTTGCAATAAAACCAAGTTGCATTCCACTCCTTGGGGTGAGTATGGAGTTTGACGTGGGGATAAGTGATCTCCTTCCTCTTCTGAATGGCCATACCGCCCAATTCAGTGTTGGGGCCATCGGTGAATTCAGTGCGACGGTTTAAATGGAAGAGGTCTCTAAACAACTCAACTGAAGGCTCCTCTTGAAAGTATACCTCAGAGAGCACTTGAAAGTGGCATAGATTGGTAACAGAGTTGGGGCCAATATCCTGTGGACGGAGCTGAAAATTGGCTAACACATCCCGATAAAATTTAGAGCCGGGCGGTTTGAAGCCCCGGGCCAAGTGATCTGCCAAGACCACAACCTATCCTTCCTGGGGGGTGGGAGGACATTCATTTCGAGGATCGCTCCAGTGGATCGTATCTTTACTGTCTAAAGCGCCGATCAAGACTAGATCATCCAACTGTGATTCCGTGACGCGAGAAGGAACCCAATTGCACTCATACACTTGTTTGGCCATGGCGAGATCTACAAGAAATAGGTGACCCGGTTCAAGAACACGCTGGGTAAAAGAAGGTGTTGATCTAAACTACGATAAACCGGGGACAGTACCTATAAACCGGTCTTCCACAATGCGGCATCATGTGGATTCTGGCGGTTCAACCAGGGGACTAATGGTATATACCGGTTTAGTAACTTTTTTCTATGATAAGTTAAACCGCCTGACCTAAGAATCGGAAGAAATTGAAGCTATGGATAACTAGGTATGCAGAAACAAGTTTCACATGATCTTATCACAGCCGCGGATCTACCGCGAGCTCACAAAAACAGAAAATATTCCGAAGAGTAAGGCGGAAACAGAAGTGAACCATTGAGCGGGTATGTGCGAGAGATATATGGACTTAGATGAGAAACTACAGGTGGATGCTTAAAGACTACTACTAAACGCAGCAGGGATTCACAGATTCATTTAAGGTCAGAAAACAGGTATGAGCATGCGACGAACACAGCACGAACATGGAACCCTAAGAACAGATCTAGGTCAAGAAGAGGAGAAAGCTTACCGGGAACGGAGAAGATGCGGAAAGATGCCGCAATGCTCTGGTACGTTCAGGTTGATGCAGCGGCCCAAGACGAGGCAGAGGTCGACGGCAGTGGCGGAGCTCCAAGGCTGGCGACGCGAGGAAGACGAAGAAGAAGGGACGAAGGGAAAGGGAAAGAAATGACCCTTCAGTTTTATTTATAAGGCAACAGAGCTAGGTCAAGCGCGCGGATCCAGGAGCTATTGTTAAAAGAGGGCGTTATAAATGATAAAATTTCATGATGACGTCATGCCGGCTTACAGCAACCAGAAATGATGATGACACGGCGGTTTACCAATTACCCGAAGATGTCCAAGACACCAGATTTTGTGAGGGATTGACATGAACCAGTTCAAATCAATCTGGGGCCTAATGTTGGGGATATTACCACTAGGCGTGAACCGGCCTGCTTGGGCCGGGATAACTTCATTAGTGGTATGAGCAGATGAAGGCCCAAGGCCTGTAGCCGGTTTAGAACCTGTAGCCGTAAACCGGCCTGATGTGCAACTTGTATTGTAAGTTAGGAACAGAGAGATACCAACCGGGATACGAGTATGGACCGGTTGGGACTCTATGGACTGACGGGCGTCACCCGTGTATATAAGGGGACGACCCGGCGGCGGTTCAGGGGAAGAACGACAGCTCGAGTCTAGGCGAAGCTTGTTTGCTCCCTAGCCATCGAGACCACATCAATTCCATCGCAACTAGACGTAGGCTTTTACCTTCATCGAAGGGGCCGAACTAGTATAAAACCCTCGTGTCTTTGTGTCCGCTTTAACCCCTTAAAGTATACTCGTAGCGATGGCTCCACGACTAAGTCCTTTCGCTAGGACATCTGCCGTGACAAATCCACGACAGTTGGCGCCCACCGTGGGGCTATCGCACGATGGTTTGACGATCTTGGAGGGCAAGCTCAAAGGACTCGAAGGCTATGCTGTGGGCCAGATGACCAAGAGTCGTCGTGGCAAGATCTACATCGACGACGCAGGATGGGGTCCCGAGGCCGATTTGATTGAGTACGGGTACCGGGTCCCCTTTGGTGGCATACACGTTTTCATCGGCAAGATCGGTGAGCCGGGGCCTGAGCCGGACATCTGCATCGACCTCGTCGAGACGGCTCAGCGTGCGAGATCTACCCAGGCTAAACCGGCCATGAAGCGTGCCTTCGTTGGGGTCATCCACGGAGGAGGGCGTGAGGACGAGTCAGAACACGGTAGCGAGACCGTCGTCTATTCTGGCGACGAGTCCTCAACCGGAGAGACCGAATCACTATACCAGTCACAAGACGACCAGGTTAGGGGCTGTTTCGATGGCGACAGTATTCCGGACCCCCCAGGCCAGGTCAACCGGGTTGGAATATTCATGGCCGGCACACAGGCGGCGAATCACTCTTCGACCGCCGCAGCGATGCTCTCCGGATCAGCAGTGGCAGCAGCAGCGGGGGCAGGAGGCCTTGTGCGCCCGCCGATTCAAGTTCTATCTGATCTGTTTGATGCACTAGCCGCGCTTATGGCAGAGGACAATTCGGCGGATCAGGAGGCCCATAATGCAGAAATTGCAAAGGTGAGGGAGCAGATCGTGCAATCCAAAGCGGATCTGGCCGCAGAAAAAGACAGGATGGCCGCAGAGCGGGCCGCTTTGGACGCCCAGGCTTATAAGCTCATGCTTGACCAGAACGCATCACAGGAGGTCTTAAAGCGGAAGCACAAATCACGCCTGTCGTTAGGGTTTGATCCCCGGAATCTCTTTCGCACTCCAAGAGCTGGACCCAGTAATCCGCCGCAGCATCTGGAGACAAACCGGATTGAGGCACCAGGACCAGGGGGGACGGTCCAACCTCGCCTGATGGAACCTCCTCAGTAGAACATTGTGATTCTTCCGCCGGTCCAGATGCCCCCAGGTCATTATTCTAATCCTATGGACAACCTTGTTGCAGCTGCCGCGCGATTAGAGGCTATCCCAGTTGAAGGGGACTCTCCGCAAGCGATAGAGACGCGCCGGGTTAAGGAGCTTCTCCGGACCGCGCTGATTCAGCAGGAAGCATATTCATATAGCCGTGATCGGATTCACTCTACGCCCCGTCCAAGCCGGATCTATAGCAGGCGCTTGGATGAACCGGCCATATCGAGCAATGCGCGAGGCCGTGAAGCGGCCCGTGGCAATAACCTGGCAGGTGGTGTTCGCGATGCTCAGGATGTGGTGGACCGGGCCCGGGCACGGAGGGAGGCCGAGTTAGCAGCACAGGATGATGCGGGTCAACTTACACCGGTTCGCCCTACCACCTTCGCCGGACCAGGAGTCGCATCCGCTTTGGGAGTGCCTTGTTTAATCCCCGCTTTACGCAATGTGCGCCTGCCCAAAGATTTCAAGGGTCCACGCAAGGTGCCGAATTACACCGCTGATTTATCCCCTGAAGCATGGATAGAGAGTTATGAGATGGCCATGGAGATGTTAGACATGGATGAGACCGCGTGTGCAAAATACTTCACCATGATGCTTGAAGGCACGGCTCGTACCTGGTTGAAGAGCCTACCGCCCAATTCTGTCGGCTCATGGGCCCAGTTACGGGCCCGGTTTATCCAGAATTTCAAGGATACGTGTAAGCAGCCCAAGTCCATAGTAGACCTGGCGGCTTGTGTCCAGGGGGAAGGAGAATCAACGACCCATTGGGTGCGCCGCGTTTCGGAAATTTTGCACTCGTCCGACAGGATTAATGCTGACTCTGCGATCTTAACCCTGGAAGGCAACTGCCGGTTTGAGCCTTTAAAATTGAAATTGGGACGCATGAAGCGGTTCTGTAATGACATGGGAACCCTCATGGCCGCTCTAGTGAAGTATGCTGATTCGGACAGTACCAAGGATCCCGAGACTGATGATGATGAAGCAGGGAAGGGAAGGAAGAATAGCAACTCCAAACAGCAGCAGTACAAACCGGCGGGTCATGGAAACGGAGGCAAGCGCAAGGCAGATGGCAGCATGGACTTTGTGGCCAACACTAATGCACAGGACAGAGGGCAGCGGCGCAGAGGTAAAGTGGCAAATCGTAATGGGGCTCCCAATCCTAACGCAAGCCACTTGAGTTATTTGCTGAATCAGCCTTGCCCAAAGCACGGGACGAAGGAGGCGCCGGCTAACCATCTTTGGAAGGATTGTTATATCATGCAGGAGTTTAAAAACTCTAATGCCTTCCGGTATGATCACGGGTCCGGTGGCGGTTCAGGATCCGGTTTTCGTGGGCCGGATCACGATGGAGCTTCCGGTTCAGGTCGCAATCAGGGCGGTCACAATCACCAGAATAATCAGAACGGCCAGCAGCAGTAGCAGCAGCAGTCGGGTTATCAGAGCCAGCCAAAGCAGTTGAACAATGGGCAATATCATGTTTTCACAACTAGCTTGGATAAACGCGACCGAAAACTCCACAAGTGAGCGGTGAATTCTGTTGAACCGGCCTTACCACGTTACTTGCGCTGGTCGGAGCAGCCTATCGTGTGGAGCAGAGAGGATCACCCGCCCCGGGTTGATAATCCGGGCCAGCTGGCATTAGTGGTAGACCCTCAGGTGGGGGGTTATAAATTCAGCAAGGTACTCATGGATGGAGGAAGCAGTATTAACATACTGTACTATGAGACATTCCGCCGCATGGGTTTAACAGACAAAGATCTCAGACCGTCTAATACGGTGTTCCATGGTGTGGTGCCTGGCAAATCTGCATATCTTGTTGGTAAGATAGCCCTGGACGTGGCTTTTGGGGACGAGCACGACTCCCGGTCGGAAAAACTAACATTTGAGGTGGTGAAGATCCGGAGCCCATATCATGCCTTGTTTGGCCGGCCGGCTTACGCCAAGTTCATGGCGCAGCCTTGTTATATCTACTTGCAGCTCAAGATGCCGGGTTACAAGGGGACAATAACGGTTCATGGGAGCCGTAGGGTCGCTTTGGAATGTGAGGAAGGTGATGCGGCTTATGCAGAGTCGGTCTGTGCCACGGAGGAGTTGAAGTACTATAAGGACAATGTTGATCCGGCAGATATGACTCCTTTGAAGAAGCCGACTACAGAGCATGATTCAGATCTGAAGTTCAAATCGACAGCTGAGACCAAGCTTGTTGACTTCGTGCCCGGCGATTCATCTAAGCAGTTCACTGTCAGTGCCAATTTGGATCCCAAATAGGAAAGCGCGCTCGTCGAGTTCATCCGTGAGAATCAGGACATCTTCGCATGGAAACCATCCGACATGCCAGGTGTACCGAGGGAACTCGCTGAGCACACTCTTAATGTAGATCCTAGGTATAAACCGGTGAAACAATTCCTCCGCCGGTTTAACGAAGAAAGGCGAAAGGCCATTGGAGAGGAAGTGGCCAGGCTTTTGGCAGCTGGCTTTATCATTGAGGTGTTCCATCCAGAGTGGCTTGCTAATCCGGTGCTGGTTCTTAAGAAAAATGGCACTTGGCGTATGTGTGTGGATTACACAGATCTTAACAGGGCCTGTCCAGCGGATCCTTTTGCCCTCCCCCGCATTGACCAGATCATTGATGCCACGGCGGGTTGTGAGTGTTTGAGTTTTTTGGATGCATACTCTGGATATCATCAGATCAAAATGGCGGTTAAGGACCAGGAGAAAACAGCGTTTATTACTCCCTTTGGAGCCTTCTGCTATGTATCTATGCCCTTCGGACTCAAGAGTGCCCAAGCCACCTATCAACGGTGTGTACAGAATTGCCTGCATAAACAGATCGGCCGCAATGTGCACGCCTATGTGGATGATATTGTAGTAAAGTCAAGGCAGAAGGAGACGCTGGTGGATGACTTGAAGGAAACCTTTGACAACTTGCGGGTTTACAAGATGATGCTTAATCCGGCCAAGTGTGTCTTTGGTGTTCCGGCAGGCAGGTTACTGGGTTTCCTGGTGTCTAATAGAGGAATTGAGGCTAATCCGGAGAAGATTACAGCTATCACCTCCCTGGCTAAACCGAAGTGCATCAATGATGTTCAGCGTTTGGCGGGCCGAATCGCCGCACTAAGCCGGTTTATCAGCCGCCTCGGAGAGAAGGCCATTCCTTTGTACCAAATGCTGAGGAAGACAGACCATTTCATTTGGAGTCCGGCTGCTGATGAAGAATTTGAGGACTTGAAGCGGCAGTTAGCCAATCCGCCTGTTCTTGCAGCTCCGGTCAACAAGGAGCCATTATTATTATACGTAGCAGCCAATGCTCAGGCAGTTAGCGTGGCTATTGTGGTGGAACGAAAGGAGGCAGGCAAGGAATATCCGGTTCAGCGGCCAGTTTATTATATCAGCGAGGTGCTTATTGAATCCAAGCAAAGGTATCCGCATTGGCAGAAGCTGGTCTATGGTGTTTTCATGGCCAGTCGGAAGTTGAAGCAGTATTTTCAAGGGCACCCCATCACAGTGGTCAGTTCATCTCCCTTGGGTGATATCATACAGAACCGGGAGGCGACTGGCCGGATTGCCAAGTGGGCTATAGAGCTTGGGCCACACGGACTGAAGTATGTGCCTCGGATGGCGGTGAAGTCTGAAGCACTTGTTGATTTCATCAATTACTGGACGGAGCTACAAGCACCAGAGGAGAAGCCGGATCACACATATTGGACTATTCATTTTGATGGATCCAGGCAACTGGAAGGCTCGGGGGCTGGAGTCGTGTTAACTTCCCCACGAGGCGATAAGTTTTGTTATGTTCTCCGCTTAATGTTCCCTTGCACTAATAATGCAGCTGAGTACGAAGCCTTGCTCCATGGTCTCCGGATGGCTAAAGAGATGAACTTAAGCCGGGTTAAGTGCTTCGGTGACTCGGATCTCGTGGTTCAACAGGTGTCTGACACTTGGGATTCTAGGGACCCGCTCATGACTGCATATCGTCGGGAAGTGGATAATACTGCGGGTTGCTTCCAGGGTTATCAAGTGGATCATGTGGACCGTCGGAAGAATGAAGCGGCGGACGCTTTAAGCCGTTTGGGCTCTCAGCGCAAAACGGTCCCGCCTAATATCTTTCTGGACGTGCTGCACAACCCGTCAGTCAAACTCCCAGGTGAAGCGGATTTGGCTATTCCTGATCCGGAGGCTCAATTGGTGGCAGCATTGCATGCTATTCCGGATTGGACAGTTCCTTATCTTATGTACATGAACCGGGGGGAGTTACCAGAGGATGAGATTCTAGCCAGGCAAATAGTCCGGCGATCTAAGTCTATGACGATTGTCAATGGTGAATTGCATCGTCGCAGTGTATCAGGGCCGTTTCAATGTTGTGTTTCTCCTGAGGAAGGCTGTGAAATCTTAAGAGAAATCCATGAAGGGGATTGTGGACACCACGCCGGTTCAAAGTCTCTGGTGGCAAAGGCGTTTCGTCACGGGTTCTACTGGTTAACAGCGCATGCTGACGCGGAGGACTTGGTTAAACGGTGTGATGGATGTCAGAAATTTTCAAGGCGTGCTCATGTGCCGGCTCAAGAATTGAGGATGATCCCAATAACGTGGCCGTTTGCAACTTGGGGGCTGGATATGGTCGGACCTTTTAAAAGATCCAAGGATAAGAAAACCCACGTTTTGGTGGAAGTTGACAAATTTACCAAGTGGGTTGAAGCAGAGCCTGTCAGCAAGTGTGATGCAGCAACAGCGGTGCAGTTCATCAAAAAGGTGATTTTCCGGTTTGGCTTTCCACACAGTATCATTACTGACAATGGTACCAATTTATCTAAGGGCGCTATGAAGGAGTTCTGTGAACGAGAGCATATCCGGCTTGACGTGTCGTCAGTGGCACACCCCCAGTCCAATGGACAGGCAGAACGAGCTAATCAAGAGATCTTGCGAGGCATCAAACCCCGGCTTATGGTCCCATTGCAAAGAACACCAGGATGTTGGGTTGAAGAGCTACCATCTGTGCTATGGAGTATCAATACTACGCCAAACCGATCCACAGGATACACGCCATTTTTCATGGTCTACGGAGCAGAGGCAGTTCTCCCTAGTGATATCCGTCATGATTCGCCTCGGGTGGCAGCTTATGTCGAATCGGACAATGAGACAGCACGGCAAGACGCTTTGGACCTTATTGGACGAGGAGCGTGATATAGCAGCTGCCCGTTCGGCGATTTACCAACAAGATCTTCGTCGCTATCACAGTCGCCGGGTTAGAACCAGAATTTTTCAAGAAGGAGATTTGGTGCTTCGGCTCATCCAAGACTAAACAGATATACACAAGTTATCCCCACCTTGGGAGGGGCCTTTCGTGGTTAGCAAGAATCTGCACAACGGGTCGTACTATCTGATTGATATTTGAGAGCATAAAGACTCACGTACATCAGAGGAGGAGACTAACAGGCCGTGGAATATAGCTCATCTTCGGCCTTACTACACTTGAGCCATCGGTTCTATCTATGTACATATCATGACAGTGTATATATTATCTTTGATATAATAAAAGCGGAGCCTCAGCTAAAGCGGGGTCTCTGTCTTTCTTATCATGCGTGGTTACATGGAGTGGCTCTGTTTTTAAAGCGGACTCCGGTTTACCCTTTGACATTTGCTTTTTATACATCACTGGGGGCCTTGGTCGTGTCCGAACCAACGCGACACCTTTTGATAGGCGACAGCCACCAGATCACTTGGGGACATGGTCAAGTCTGAACCAGTCACGCCTCTTGGTCGGCCTAAGGCCACAAAATCACTTGGGGGCTTGGTCGAACCCGAACCATTGCCACGCCTCTTGATCTGGCATATATGCCACGAATCATTTGGGGACCTGGCTGACTTGAATCATTGTCACTCCTATCGGGGGCTTGGTCCTGTCCGACCATCGTAATACCATCTGATCAGCTCAGTATAGCATATTTTTGCAAACAGTTTTTATCATTGCCTTGGTTTCCATGGTATTTTCATGGCTTGTTTGTTCTTAGTTTTTTGTTGGGTTCCTTTTATGTCTATGGATTTGATTCCCCTTTAATCCCGAGAAGTATGCCCGGATTATTTTTATTTTTTCCTGTTAACATCATGAAGTAACAAGGGGGTTTATATTGACCCAGTACGGTCTATACGGGAGCTGTTTTCTCCCCCCTTGTTGACGGTAATGGTTTATAAAACCTCCGCTTCAAAGCTTGGTTAAACCAACTTCATGCCAAGACATGGCAGGAAATATGAATGGAGGTTTTTTTTTCGAGCAAAAGCTTCAGTACTTATGCACGAAGGCATATTGAAGATAGAAGTATTAACTATCCTGTTACAAGGCATCACGGTGCCCGAATAAAGATCATTTGTTATTTTAGAAAGGTTCCAAGGACAGCTACGCAAACCGGCTCCCGGTTTAGGCCTGCTCCTCGTCATCATCCGCTTCAGCTTCTTCGTCCCTACCCATTGGCTGGAAATCAACAGTGGTCCAGTCGATTCCCATTAAAGCTTGGAAAACAGCCTCTTCATGTATCAGGGAAGACGGTTCAATATCAGGAGCGTAAGTGTGCTTACGGATTGGAGGGATCAGATTCTCCGCTTCAAGAGTTGGGGCAGGCACTCACTTGTTCTGGTCATTGTATTGTGCTTGATAATGCGTCAAGTCTGCCTCTTCAGCTAGCTGACAAGCCAGAGGGCGCACTGCATGGTTTATTGCCCTTAAATCCACTTCGTTGAATTCAGAGCCATCTTCCTTCAGGCTGGGATAGCCTTGAGATGCTTCCACATGGTCGAAATCTGGCACCCATGCCTTTGCCCGAATCAAGGCGTTAATAGCTCCGGTTCGAGCAGCAGATTTCTTCAGCTCTTCCATCCGGGCCGGAAGCATCGACAACATGTTAAGAGTGTCTTGGATTAAAGAAGGTGCCGGGTTGTTATGAGAGGCTGTGGTGATGATCCGCTGGGCTCCGGTATATAATTGTTCCACTAAGGTGTAGGCAGCCTTTAGTTTCTTCCGCACATCGTTTCCCAAGTGCCCGATGCGTGTGCCTACAACAATATAGGGACGGTTTCAAACCGGATTTACGCTGCAGTGGGTTCAAATTATAACAAAAGTTAAAAGGATCTTACCAAAGATCGCAGCGGTCATGGAGTGTATTTGCCGCTTTACGGACGTCAGTTCATCCGCCACCGGTTTAAGGGCAGCTTCAGCATTTTCCGCTCTTTTGGTTAAAGCGGCCTTCTCAGTGGCCCAATCAGCCCGCTCTTTCTTGAAGCCTTCCTTCAGCTGTTCAGCGGTGCTCAAGGCGCTGGTTAATTCTTCCTTTGCCTTGTCTGTTTCAGCTTGTTGAGTTTTCAAGGCCTCCTGCAAATCAGCAATCCGGTCCTCCTTGATTCTCACCTTAGCCTGCATACAGACAGCATTTAGCTTTAAACAAGCGGTCCAAGAAATTGAAGTATCAACCACATAACAAAGTTATACGCCTGATACTTGGGGGCTAATGAACCTTTAGTTTTCAAAAGTTACTAGATTGCAAAGTCCCAAGCTCAATACAGGTATTCAACTTGGCACTTGGGGGCTAATGGCTATTTGCTCAAATTATGTTCTAAGGGTAGTTTTCTGTTGGAGCCCCGGTCTAATTCTGTTAAATTAAACCGGCCCTTGGGGGCTATATTAATGGATTTCAAAAGTGTTGAGGATCATACTCAAGTCCCGGT
Organism: Triticum dicoccoides; assembly: GCF_002162155.2. Taxonomy (NCBI): domain Eukaryota; kingdom Viridiplantae; phylum Streptophyta; class Magnoliopsida; order Poales; family Poaceae; genus Triticum; species Triticum dicoccoides. Next base: position 478,435,465 of record NC_041382.1, on the reverse strand, counting down.
TTGACAAAGGCTACAAACCGACCCTTGGGGGCTAGGAGGATTGATGCAAAGGCAGTCAGTAAAGAAGTAAGTTACCTCAAATTTATCCCTCATCATTTTTACCAGACCAGCTTCACAGTCATGGCTAGTATAAAGCCGGTTTAGATAGCCGGAATGAAGATCTTGGGCACTCAGAGCAGCATATGTCTCCAGTTCAACATCCCATCTTTCTTTATTCAGAGCGGAAAAATCCTCTTTTATGGTATGCTTGGTTAAGGTGACAGGATTCCCGGGTTCAAAGCGGCCTACACCGGTAATCACAACATCATCATCTTTGGACTCGCCAGTTTGTGTTAGTGTGATCGGTTTGTCAGCAGGACTGTGGGATTTCTCAATCCGGACGGAGCTGACAGGCGGGTCAGCAGAGACTGAAGTATTAATAGGCCTCTCTTCGGGAATAGCATCGTCTTGTAAAGGAGGATCATTGGGAATATCCTCAGGAGAAAATGCTTCAAGATCTGGCGTTTTGTCATGTTCTGGGGCTACATCTTCTTCAGCCGCTTTATCCAGGCGGGCTTTCTTGCTCGGTTTAGATTTGGCCCTGAAAGAAAATCAAAGAGTCAAGGAAAAGCATAAGCCATTACATAGTGTACTGGAAGCATATGTTCAGCTTAGCTTACCCAAGAACCGTTTTTAACGGTGGCAGCTGAGTGGCCGATGATTCACCAGAAGATGAATGAGAAGTCACCTGATAATCGGAGTCGGATGGGTTAAGAGGTTGACGGAAGAAACCCGTTTTAGGATGTAAATCAACAAAAAGGTCAGAGACCCCGGAGTGGCGTTTTCGAACCGGACTGTTTGGTAAACCGGTGGAGGTAACTACCTGGCCACTGTGCCGGGTTGTGCGGCGAGCTTCATGTTGCTGAGTCTTCATAAGAAATTTAGGATCCAAATAAGCAAGAGGATGAGAAAATTTAACTTTCCGGTTTGCCTGTCGAAATTTTGGCAAAGGCAAGATTTCTGAATCGGAAGAGAGAATAGTTACCTCAACGAATTCCGCATTGCTGGCTTCAGCGTCGTCCTGACAAGCATCATCATCAATAAGGCGTGTAAAAAATAAGCCAAGCGAGTCAAGTTCTACCTCAAGGTCTGGGTTACCCACATCGTCATCAATAGCTGGATCAGATGAAGCGGTGGTTTTTCTCTTGTGAGCTGGCTTCTTGATAACCTTGGTCTTGGGACGGATTGGCCGCCCTGCTTTCTCCGTTTTGTCTTGAGAAAGCTTCTTGCTCCAAAACGGATTATCGCCCTGGATCAACAATAATTAAATGTCAAACAGATAAAGCAGTAACCGGTTCAACAATAGAGCAATTAAAATCTTACCGCTGGCGGTTTGTTGGTGGTGCAGTAAGGAGGCAGACCGGTTTGAGCACAGAGGTGCTCCGGTTCATTCAGCATCTTTTTTACAGATTCTGTGACTTCATCATCAGGGAGTTGGATTTTAGTGTGTCGGAGTGGGTCATCGACACTATCAGTATACTTGCACATCAAACTGGAGCGCCGGCTCAGAGGCAGTATGCTCCATGTTATCCAACAACATGCAAGATCTATTCCCGTTAAGCCGTTGGCCATAAAAGCTCAGAGCTTGGACAGTTGCGGAGCGTATTTAATTCTTTCCTTGGCGCTTAGTCTTTGTGGAAAAGGGTGTGTGTTGCTGAGTCGTTCCGGACGGAAGCCAGGCAAGGGATTTTCATTGTCAGGGGAGGTATCCTTGCAATAAAACCAAGTTGCATTCCACTCCTTGGGGTGAGTATGGAGTTTGACGTGGGGATAAGTGATCTCCTTCCTCTTCTGAATGGCCATACCGCCCAATTCAGTGTTGGGTCCATCGGTGAATTCAGTGCGACGGTTTAAATGGAAGAGGTCTCTAAACAACTCAACTGAAGGCTCCTCTTGAAAGTATACCTCAGAGAGCACTTGAAAGTGGCATAGATTGGTAACAGAGTTGGGGCCAATATCCTGTGGACGGAGCTGAAAATTGGCTAACACATCCCGATAAAATTTAGAGCCGGGCGGTTTGAAGCCCCGGGCCAAGTGATCTGCGAAGACCACAACCTCTCCTTCCTGGGGGGTGGGAGGACATTCATTTCCAGGAACCCTCCAGTGGATCGTATCTTTACTGTCTAAAGCGCCGATCAAGACTAGATCATCCAACTGTGATTCCGTGACGCGAGAAGGAACCCAATTGCACTCATACACTTGTTTGGCCATGGCGAGATCTACAAGAAATAGGTGACCCGGTTCAAGAACACGCTGGGTAAAAGAAGGTGTTGATCTAAACTACGATAAACCGGGGACAGTACCTATAAACCGGTCTTCCACAATGCGGCATCATGTGGATTCTAGCGGTTCAACCAGGGGACTAATGGTATATACCGGTTTAGTAACTTTTTTCTATGATAAGTTAAACCGCCTGACCTAAGCATCGGAAGAAATTGAAGCTATGGATAACTAGGTATGCAGAAACAAGTTTCACATGATCTTATCACAGCCGCGGATCTACCGTGAGCTCACAAAAACAGAAAATATTCCAAAGAGTAAGGCGGAAACAGAAGTGAACCATTGAGCGGGTATGTGCGAGAGATATATGGACTTAGATGAGAAACTACAGGTGGATGCTTAAAGACTACTACTAAACGCAGCAGGGATTCACAGATTCATTCAAGGTCAGAAAATAGGTATGAGCATGCGACGAACACAGCACGAACATGGAACCCTAAGAACAGATCTAGGTCAAGAAGAGGAGAAAGCTTACCGGGAACGGAGAAGATGCGGAAAGATGCCGCAATGCTCTGGTACGTTCAGGTTGATGCAGCGGCCCAAGACGAGGCAGAGGTCGACGGCAGTGGCGGAGCTCCAAGGCTGGCGACGCGAGGAAGACGAAGAAGAAGGGACGAAGGGAAAGGGAAAGAAATGACCCTTCGGTCTTATTTATAAGGCAACAGAGCTAGGTCAAGCGCGCGGATCCAGGAGCTATTGTTAAAAGAGGGCGTTATAAATGATAAAATTTCATGATGACGTCATGCCGGCTTACAGCAACCAGAAATGATGACGACACGGCGGTTTACCAATTACCCGAAGATGTCCAAGACACCAGATTTTGTGAGGGATTGACATGAACCAGTTCAAATCAATCTGGGGCCTAATGTTGGGGATATTACCACTAGGCGTGAACCGGCCTGCTTGGGCCGGGATAACTTCATTAGTGGTATGAGCAGATGAAGGCCCAAGGCCTGTAGCCGGTTTAGAACCTGTAGCCGTAAACTGGCCTGATGTGCAACTTGTATTGTAAGTTAGGAACAGAGAGATACCAACCGGGATACGAGTATGGACCAGTTGGGACTCTATGGACCGACGGGCGTCACCCGTGTATATAAGGGGACGACCCGGCGGCGTTTCAGGGGAAGAACGACAACTCGAGTCTAGGCGAAGCTTGTTTGCTCCCTAGCCATCGAGACCACATCAATTCCATCGCAACTAGACGTAGGCTTTTGCCTTTATCGAAGGGGCCGAACTAGTATAAAACCCTCGTGTCTTTGTGTCCGCTTTAACCCCTTCAAGTAAACTCGTAGCGATGGCTCCACGACTAAGTCCTTTCGCTAGGACATCTGCCGTGACAAATCCACGACAAGAACGATCACGAAGATCAACTTGTGTGTCTAGAGGTGCCCCCCTGCCCCCGTATACAAAGGAGCAAGGGGGAGAGGCTGGCCGGCCCTTGGGGCACGCCAAGGAGGGGGGAGTCCTCCTCCTAGTAGGAGTAGGACTCCCCTTTCCTAGACCAACAAGGAAGAGAGAAGGGGGAAGGAAAGAGAGGGAGAGGGAGAGGGAAAGAGGGGCCGCGCCCCCCTCCCCTAGTCCAATTCGGACTCCTCATGGGAGGGGGAGCACCACCTCCTGGGCTGCTGCCCTCTCTCTCCCCTCAGGCCCACCAAGGCCCAATACTTCCCCCGGGGGGGGGGGGGGTCCGATAACCCTTTCGGCACTCCGGTTTTCTCCGAAATCACCCGAAACACTTCCGGTGTCCGAATATAGCCGTCCAATATATCGATCTTTATGTATCGACCATTTCGAGACTCCTCGTCATGTCCATGATCATATATGGGACTCCGAACAACCTTCCGTACATCAAAATATATAAAGTCATAATGAAACTGTCATCGTAACGTTAAGCGTGCGGACCCTACGAGTTCGAGAACAATGTAGACATGACCGAGACATGTCTCCGGTCAATAACCAATAGCGGAACCTGGATGCTCATATTGGCTCCTACATATTCTACGAAGATCTTTATCAGTCAGACCGCATAACAACATACGTTGTTCCCTTTGTCATCGGTATGTTACTTGCCCAAGATTCGATCGTCGGTATCTCAATACCTAGTTCAATCTCGTTATCGGCAAGTCTCTTTACTCGTTCTGTAATACATCATCTCGCAACTAACTCATTAGTTGCATTGCTTGCAAGGCTTAAGTGATGTGCATTACCGAGAGGGCCCAGAGACACCTCTCCGACAATCGGAGTGACAAATCCTAATCTCGAAATACGCCAACCCAACATGTACCTTTGGAGACACCTGTAGAGCACCTTTATAATCACCCAGTTACGTTGTGACGTTTGGTAGCACACAAAGTGTTCCTCCGGTAAATGGGAGTTGCATAATCTCATAGTCATTGGAACATGTATAAGTTATGAAGAAAACAATAGCAACAAACTAAACGATCAAGTGCTAAGCTAATGGAATGGGTCAAGTCAATCACATCATTCTCCTAATGATGTGATCCCATTAATCAAATGACAACTCATGTCTATGGCTAGGAAACATAACCATCTTCGATCAACGAGCTAGTCAAGTAGAGGCATACTAGTGACACTCTGTTTGTCTATGTATTCACACATGTATTATGTTTCCGGTTAATACAATTCTAGCATGAATAATAAACATTTATCATGATATAAGGAAATAAATAATAACTTTATTATTGCCTCTAGGGCATATTTCCTTCAATAATGTTAATAATAATGTTCATGATGATGCTCAACCTAGTAATGATAATGATATAGAAATTGAACCTGCTGTTGATCTTGATAACCCACAATCAAAGAATCAACGTTATGATAAGAAAGACTTTGTTGCTAGGAAACACGGTAAAGAAAGAGAGCCTTGGGTTCAGAAACCCATGCCTTTTCCTCCCAAACCATCCAAGAAAAAGGATGATGAGGATTTTGAGCGCTTTGCTGAAATGATTAGACCTATCTTTTTGCGTATGCGATTAACTGATATGCTCAAAACGAATCCTTATGCTAAGTACATGAAAGATATCATTACAAATTAAAGAAAGATACCGAAAGCTGAAATTTCCACCATGCTTGCTAATTATACTTTTAAGGGTGGAATACCAAAGAAACTAGGAGACCCCGGTGTACCCACTATACCAAGCTCCATTAAAAGAAATTATGTTAAAACTGCTTTATGTGATCTTGGAGCCGGTGTTAGTGTTATGCCTCTCTCTTTATATCGTAGACTTGATTTGAATAAGTTGACACCTACTGAAATATCTTTGCAAATGGCTGATAAATCAACTGTTATACATGTCGGTATTTGTGAGGATGTGCCTGTTGTAGTTGCAAATGTTACTATTTTAACGAACTTTGTTATTCTTGATATTCCCGAGGACAATAGTATGTCTATTATTCTTGGAAGACCCTTTTTGAATACTGCAGGGGCTGTTATTGATTGCACTAAAGGCAATGTCACTTTTCATGTTAATGGTAATGAGCACACGGTACACTTTCCGAGGAAACAACCTCAAATTCATAGTATCAACTCTATTGAAAAAATTCCATCGATTATATTTGGAGGTTTTGAATTTCCTCTTCCTACTGTCAAGAAGAAATATGATATTGTTATTATTGGGGATGTGCATATCACCATTGAGGTAACATAGTGTTATTCGAAATTTCTCCGTTTGCATGTTATTCAGAATGAGTTCGTTAACAAGACTTGATCAACCTTGTTAGTGGATTCCTTTTGATGATCATGAGATGGATGAAACTAGAAGGAACAACCCTTTGTACCCCACTTTTACTTTATGTTATTTATATCAAATAAAATAAAAATAAATATTTTTCTGTCTGTTATCTGATTATCCGTGCAATATAAAAATACCTCGAAAATAAAAGTTCTCCAAATGCCCTGAAATTTAAATATGATTTTTTCTAGAATATTTGAGGATTTATGGAACTGAGAACACACCAGGGGGTCAACCACCTGCCCACGAGGGTGGAGGGCGCGCCCACCCCTCTAGGGCGTGCCCCCTGCCTCGTGGGCCCATAGTGGCCCTCCTCCACTTATTTCTGCACCCACACACTTCTTCTTCCTCCCACAAACACAAATATCCAGCTCTAGCACGAGTTCTAGCTCATTTTGCTGCCATTTTCAATCTCCTTGCTTAAAGCACCTCTCACAAAACTGCTTGGGGAGATTGTTCCTTGGTATGTGACTCCTCCATTGGTCCAATTAGTTTTTGTTCTAGTGTTTTATTCATTGCAAAATTTTGCTGCTTAGGTGACCCTGTTCTTGAGCTTGCATGTCAAATTTATATGGTTCCAAGTAGTTTTGATGCATGATATAGGCCCTAGGCACTTGTAGGAGTAGTTGCTATCAATATTATTGAGTTTGGTTTACTTTTATTTTGAAGTTACTAAAAAATTTCTGAATTTTTTAGAGGAAGAAAAATGCTTAGGAAAATGTTCCAAGGTGGTTCCTCAAGGAAGCAAGGACCCAGGCTTGCAATGCGTGATGCTGATGAAAAGCCACCAAGAGACGCTCCAGTGCGTCCTTGTGAGTGGCCTTCTGAAAATTTTATGGATCAAGCAGGAATTAAGGAAGAATTCAACGCATATTTGTGTAACACCGATCTTGTGAGCTTTGAGGAAGAGAAGTGCAGTCAGTATCACAACCTCACCAGTACATTTGTGAGGAGGTTTGAATTTTCAACTTCACGTAATTCCCCAACTGTCATGTTTGATCTTTATGAAAATTCTTATACTATGGACTTAGAGGATTTTACCACTTCTTGCAAACTTCCACAATGGGGTAGTATAAGGGATCCTCGCAAATCTGAATTTAGAGATTTTCTTGTTAGCATAACTGTGGGAGAATCTAGAGATATTACACAAGCCACCATAGGGAGCATTCACTTTCCTGCTATACATTATTTTGCTCTCTTCATAGGTAGATGCATCAATGGTAAAGATGAGGCATGTCACATGTGTGTCCCTGACCTCACTATTCTTAGGAGTGCTATGTTAGGAGACCAATCATATAATTTGGGAGCCATTATTGCACGTAGGTTGCACCTTAATAGATATAATGGAGATTTCTTTGGAGGAATTTATGCAACCCGCATAGCTAATTTTCTTGGTATAGACATACACGAAGATGATATTGAATTACCACCTGCTTATTTAGATTTTAATGCTATGGTTCACCACCAGTTTGTTGAGAGGAACGAATCACCTCTCCAGTATCGACTAATCTTTGACAGACGCCGTGCTGTCTGTATTACTCTCCCTGCTCCTGCCTTCTTTGATTATCAGGGAAGAGGAAGATATACTATCACTAGAGAGGAGGCAGATGAGTACGAGAGGAGAGAGGAGGCCGCTCGTTGCCACGCCGCAGCTCAGCAGGAGATAGCCACTGCATCGCAGTATGACCCCAGCTACTATTATGGATATCCGCTAGGCCAGCCGTGGCCATAGACTAACTTAGGCCAAAAGCCTAAGCTTGGGGGAGTACGTATTTCCCACCGACATTACATTTATGTTCACACACTCATTGCTAGATGTCGGTGCTCATACTTTTTCATTGCATCATCCATGCTAGTTTATTTTCCTTTTTGTGCTTTCTTTTTGTGTGTTTAATAAACCTTAAGAAAAACCAAAAAAATTAGTTGTAGCTTTTAGCTAGTTTTAATTTCATGCTGGTAGTAGTAATTAAAAATAAAACCCAAAATGATTTCATGTTCTTCTTTTGCTTGTTGGGAGCTTTCCCGTGTAAATAGTTTTATGTCTTTTCTTTTCTTTGGGGTCGATAGGAGAAGACCATGATTAAATTGTTGAAGTGGCTCTTATATGCATTATTGTTGATCTGACAAAAGAGCCCATATTGCCGTGTCTTCTCCTGTTTATTGAATGCTTGCAGATTCCAGCTTAGTCCAATGCACGTGCACTATTATTATTATTCACACTATTCGGTCGTGCAAGTGAAAGGCAATTATGATGATTTATGATGGACTCGCTGAGATGAGAAAAGCTGGTATGAACTCGACCTCTTTTGTTTTTGTAAATATGATTAGTTCATCGTTCCTGATTCGGCCTATTATGAATAAACATGTTTGCAATGACAACTAGAGATCATAGTTTCTTGTGCCATGCTTGATTAGCTATGAGTTATAATGGTTTACTTGCGTGCCAACATGCTATTGAAATGGTTATGATGTGGTATGATAGGGTGGTATCCTCCTCTGAATGATTTAAGTGACTTGACTTGGCGCATGTTCATGCATGTAGTTGAAACAAAATCAACATAGCCTTCACGATATTTATGTTCATGGTGGATTATATCCTACTCATGCTTGCACTTGGTGTTGATTAATTTTAATGCTTGTTCATGATTGTTGTCGCTCTCTAGCTGGTCACTTCCCAATCTTTTGCTAGCCTTCACTTGTACTAAGCGGGAATACTGCTTGTGCATCCAATCCCTTAAACCCCAAAAGTTATTCCACATGAGTCCACCATACCTACCTATATACGGTATCTACCTGCCGTTCCAAGTAAATTTGTATGTGCCAAACTCTAAACCTTCAAATAAATATCCTATTTTGTATGCTCGAATAGCTCATGTATCAACTAGCGCTGTCTGTATCTTCCATGTTAGGCGGGTTATTCTCAAGAGGAGTGGACTCTGCTCCTCTCTCATGAGATAAAAGGCTGGTCACTGGGATGCCCAGTCCCATGCTTTATGCAAACTAAATCAAAATAATTGCAAACAAAACTCCCCCTGGGACTCTTGTTAGTTGGAGGCACTCGTTGTTTCGAGCAAGCCATGGATTGATGCTTGTTGGTGGAAGGGGGAGTATAAACTTTACCATTCTATTTGGGAACCGCCTATAATGTGTGTAGCATGGAAGATATCACCATCTCTTGGTTGTTATGTTGACAATGAAAGTATACCGCTCAAAATATTATTCACCTCTATTTCAAAACCGAGCTCTGGCACCTCTACAAATCCCTGCTTCCCTCTGCGAAGGGCCTATCTATTTACTTTTATGCTGAGTCATCATCTTTTTATTAAAAAGCACCAGTTGGAGAGCACCACTGTCATTTGCATTCATTATTGTTAGTTTACATTGAGTATGACTTGACTGGATCTCTTTTACCATGAATTACAATGTCTAGTCAGTCCTTGGTCTTTAAAGGTGCTCTGCATTTATGTTTTGCGGTCTCAGGAAGGGCTAGAGAGATACCATCCTGTTATATCATATTATGATTGTTTTGAGAAAGTGTTGTCATCCGAGATTTATTATTATCACTCGCTAGTTGATTATGCTATTGATATGAGTAAACTTGAGACCTATGTGTTATTGCAAATGTGGTTAGTTACAATCTTTGCTGAAAACTTGAATGCTGGCTTTACATATTTACAACAACAAGAGCAAACAGAGTTTGTAAAAGTTTTTCTTTACCACTTTCAGTTTGTCAACTGAATTGCTTGAGGACAAGCAAAGGTTTAAGCTTGGGGGAGTTGATACGTCTCCAATGTATCTACTTTTCCAAACACTTTTGCCCTTGTTTTGGACTCTAACTTGCATGATTTGAATGGAACTAACCCGGACTGATGCTGTTTTCAGCAGAATTACCATGGTGTTATTTATGTGTGGAGCAAATATTCTCAGAATGACCTGAAACTTCACGGAGCCACTTTTCAGAAAATAAGAAAAATACCTGCCAAAGATAAAGGCCACGGGGCCCACCACCTTGCCACGAGGGTGGGGGGCACGCCTTCCCCCCTAGGGCGCGCCCCCTACCTCGTGGGCCCCCTGATGCGTCTCCAACTCCAACTCCACCTCCATATATCGAGTTCTGATGAGAAAAAAACAAGGAGAAGAAATTATCGCGTTTTACGATACGGAGCCGCCGCCAAGCCCTAAAACCTCTCGGGAGGGCTGATCTGGAGTCCGTTCGGGGCTCCGGGGAGGGGAATCCGTCGCCATCGTCATCATCAACCATCCTCCATCACCAATTTCATGATGATCACCGCCGTGCGTGAGTAATTCCATCGTAGGGCTTACTGGACGGTGATGGGTTGGATGGGATCTATCATGTAATCGAGTTAGTTTTGTTAGGGTTTGATCCCTAGTGTCCACTATGTTCTGAGATTGATGTCGCTATGACTTTGCTATGCTTAATGCTTGTCACTAGGGCCCGAGTGCCATGATTTCAGATCTGAACCTATTATGTTTTCATCAATATATGAGTGTTTTTGATCCTATCTTGCAAGTCTATAGTCACCTATTATGTGTTATGATCCGTTAACCCCGAAGTGGCAATAATCGGGATACTTACCGGTGATGACCATAGTTTGAGGAGTTCATGTATTCACTATGTGTTAATGCTTTGTTCTGGTTCTCTATTAAAAGGAGGCCTTAATATCCCTTAGTTTCCGTAAGGACCCCGCTGCCACGGGAAGGTAGGACAAAAGATATCATGCAAGTTCTTTTCCATAAGCACGTATGACTATGTTTGGAATACATGCCTACATTACATAAATGAACTGGAGCTAGTTCTGTGTCACCCTAGGTTATGACTGTTACATGATGAACCGCATCCGGCATAATTCTCCATCACTGATCCATTGCCTACGAGCTTTCCATATATTGTTCTCCGCCTATTTACTTTTCCGTTGCTATTGCTATCATCACTACGAAATACCAAAAACATTACTTTTATTATTGTTACCTTTTGCTACCGTTATCACTACTATCATATTACTTTGCAACTAAACACTTTGCTGCAGATATTAAGTTTCCAGGTGTGGTTGAATTGACAACTCAGCTACTAATACTTGAGAGTATTCTTTGCCTCCCCTTGTGTCGAATCAATAAATTTGGGTTGAATACTTTACCCGCGAAAACTGTTGCGATCCCCTATACTTGTGGGTTATCAGTCCATTGCATAAACCAAAAGGCATACGTCTATAAGAAAAGGTACCGAAAGGGCAAGTAAAAGCTGTATTTTCTTGATCCTCTTTTGACACAGGTATTTGAGAAACCAGAATAACCATCTAGAAAGCAAAAATGTGTATGTTTGGATAATCTTTCTAGCATTTGATCAATGAAAGGTAAAGGGTAGTGATCCTTTTTAGTAGCTTTATTTAATTTGCGGAAATCAATTACCATTCTATAACCTGTAACAATTCTTTGTGGGATCAATTCATCTTTATCATTAGGAACAACAATAATACCTCCCTTCTTAGGGACACAATGGACATGACTTACACACTGACTATCAGCAATGGGATAAATTATACCTGCCTCCAGAAGCTTCAGTATTTCTTTTCTTACCACTTCTTTCATCTTAGTATTTAACCATCGTTGGTGATCCACAACCGGTTTAGCGTCTTTCTCCAATTTTATTTTGTGCTGGCATAAAGTGGGACTAATTCCCTTAAGATCGTCAAGAGTACATCCAATAGCAGCACGATGCTTCTTTGGAGTTTTCAATAATTTCTTTTCTTCACGCTCTGAAAGGTTAGCACTAATAATAACATGATATATCTCTTTCTCATCAAGATAAGCATATTTAAGAGTATCAGGTAAAGGTTTAAGCTCAAACACGGGATCACCCTTGGGTGGAGGAGGATCCCCTAGAATTTCAACAGGCAAGTTGTGTTTCAAAATAGGTCCCTGTTTAAAGAATACTTCATCTATTTCCCTTCTTTCATTCATAAACATATCATTTTCATGGCCGAGCAAATATTGTTCTAAAGGATCATTAGGAGGCACGGCAATAGAAGCAAGACCAATAATTTCATCTTTACTATGCAATTATTTATCATGTGGTTGTCTAAGAAATTTAGCAAAATTAAACTCATGAGACATATCCCACAAACCAATAGTAACAACATCCTTTTTGCAGCCTATCCTAGCATTAAGAGTATTCAAGAAGGGTCTTCCAAATATAACGGGACAAAACTTATCTTGTGGGGAACCAAGAACAAGAAAAATCAACAGGATATTTAACTTTCCCACACAAGACTTCAACATCTCTAACAATCCCAACTCGTGAAATAGTGTCTCTATTGGCAAGCTTGTTGGGGAACGTAGCAGAAATTCAAAATTTTCCTACGTGTCACCAAGATCTATCTATGGAGAGACCAGCAACGAGTAGAAAGAGAGTGCATCTACATACCCTTGTAGATCGCTAAGCGGAAGCGTTCAAGAGAACAGGGTTGAAGGAGTCGTACTCGTCGTGATTCAAATCATCGATGATCAAGTGCCGAACGCACGACACCTCCGCGTTCAACACACGTACAGCCCGGTGACGTCTCCCACGCCTTGATCCAGCAAGGAGAGAGGGAGAGGTTGAGTAAGACTCCATCCAACAGCAGCACAACGGCGTGGTGGTGATGGAGGAGCGTGGCAATCCAGCAGGGCTTCGCCAAGCACCACGGGAGAGGAGGACGACTTGGGAGAGGGGGAGGGCTGCGCCAGAACTTCGTCTATAGCTCCCATGCGCCTCCCCACTATATATAGGGGTGGAGGGGCTGGTTTCTTGCCCTCCAAGTCCATTGGGGCGTTGGCCAAGGTGGGAGGAAAGAAATCTCATTATTTCCTTCCCCACCGATTGTTATCCCCCCTTTTTAGGGATCTTGATCTTATCCCTTCGGGATATGATCTTATTCCTTCTAAGGGGGGATCTTGGTGCGCCTTGACCAGGGGTGTGGGGCCTTGCCCCCAATACCCACGTCCATGTGGGTCCCCCCATGCAGGTGGGCCCCACTCCGGAACCTTCTAGAACCTTCCCGGTACAATACCGAAAAATCCCGAACATTTTCCGGTGGCCAAAATAGGACTTCCCATATATAAATCTTTACCTCCGGACCATTCCGGAACTCCTCGTGACATCCGGGATCTCATCCGGGACTCCGAACAACATTCGGTAACCACATACAAACTTCCTTTATAACCCTAGCGTCATCGAACCTTAAGTGTGTAGACCCTACGGGTTCGGGAGACATGTAGACATGACCGAGACGTTCTCCGGTCAATAATCAACAGCGGGATCTGGATACCCATGATGGATCCCACATGTTCCACGATGATCTCATCGGATGAACCACGATGTCAAGGACTTAATCAATCCCGTATTCAATTCCCTTTGTCTATCGGTATGTTACTTGCCCGAGATTCGATCGTCGGTATCCAATACCTTGTTCAATCTCGTTACCGGCAAGTCACTTTACTCGTTCCATAACACATCATCCCGTGATCAACTCCTTGGTCACATTGCGCATATGATGATGTCCTACCGAGTGGGCCCAGAGATACCTCTCCGTTTAAACAGAGTGACAAATCCCAGTCTCGATCCGCATAAAACAATAGATACTTTCGGAGATACCTGTAGTGCACCTTTATACTAACCCAGTTACGTTGTGACGTTTGATACACCCAAAGCACTCCTACGGTATCCAGGAGTTACACGCTCTCATGGTCGAAGGAAGAGATACTTGACATTGGCAAAGCTCTAGCAAATGAACTACACGATCTTTTGTGCTAGTCTTAGGATTGGGTCTTGTCCATCACATCATTCTCCTAATGATGTGATCCCGTTATCAACGACATCCAATGTCCATAGCCAGGAAACCATGACTATCTGTTGATCACAACGAGCTAGTCAACTAGAGGCTCACTAGGGACATATTGTGGTCTATGTATTCACACGTGTATTACGATTTCCGGATAATACAGTTATAGCATGAATAAAAGACAATTATCATGAACAAGGAAATATAATAATAATACTTTTATTATTGCCTCTAGGGCATATTTCCAACAGTCTCCCACTTGCACTAGAGTCAATAATCTAGTTCACATCGCCATGTGATTAACACTCACAGGTCACATCGCCATGTGACTAATACCCAAGAGTTTACTAGAGTCAGTAGTCTAGTTCACATCACTATGTGATTAACACTCAATGAGTTTTATGTTTGATCATGTTTCTTGTGAGAGAGGTTTTAGTCAACGGGTCTGAACCTTTCAGATCCGTGTGTGCTTTACAAATCTCTATGTCATCTCCTTGATGCAGCTACCACGCTCTATTTGGAGCTATTCCAAACAACTGTTCTACTTGGAGCTATTCTAAATTATTGCTCCATTATATGTATCCGGTCTCTCTACTCAGAGCTATCCGGATAGGTGTCAAGCTTGCATCGTCGTAACCTTTACGACGAACTCTTTTACCACCTCCATAATCGAGAAAATTCCTTAGTCCACTAGTTACTAAGGATAACTTTGACCGCTGTCCTGTGAGCCATTCTTGGATCACTCTTGTACCCCTTGACTGACTCATGGCAAGGCACACTTCAGGTGCAGTACACAGCATAGCATACTGAAGATCCTACGTCTTAAGCATAGGGGACGACCTTCGTCCTTTCTCTCTATTCTGCCGTGGTCGAGCTTTAAGTCTTAACTTCGTACCTTACAACTCAGGCAAGAACTCCTTCTTTGACTGGTCCATCTTGAACACCTTCAAGATCATGTCAAGGTATGTGCTCATTTGAAAGTATTATTAAGCATTTTGATCTATCCTTATAGATCTTGATGCTCAATGTTCAAGTAGCTTAATCCAGGCTTTCCATTGAAAAACACTTTCAAAATAACCCTATATGCTTTCCAGAAATTCTACGTCATTTCTGATCAACAATATGTCAACAACATATACTCATTAGAAATTCTATAGTGCTCCCACTCACTTCTTTGGAAATACAAGTTTCTCATAAACTTTGTACAAACCCAAAATTTTTGATCATCATCAAAGCATACATTCCAACTCCGAGATGCTCACTCCAGTCCTTAGAAGGATTGCTGGAGCTTTGCATACTTATTAGCATCTTTCGGGATTGACAAAACCTTCCGGTTGTATCACATACAACCTTTCCTCATTAAAATCGTCGAGGAAACAATGTTTTGACATCCTATCTGCAAGATTTCATAAATAATGCAGTAATCGCTAATATAATTCCAACAGACTCTTAGCATCGCTACGAGTGAGAAAATCTCATCGTAGTCAACTCCTTGAACTTGTCGGAAAACATCTTAACGACAAGTCGAGCTTTCTTAATGGTGACATTTACCATCATTGTCCGTCTTCCTTTTGTAATCCATCTGTACTCATTAGCCTTACGACCATCGAGCCGTTCTGCCAAAGTCTACACTTTGTTTTCATACATGGATCCTCTCTCGGATTTTATGGCCTCAAGCCATTTATCGGAATCCGGGCCCACCATCGCTTCTCCATAGCTCGTAGGTTCATTGTTGTCTAACAACATGACCTTCAAGACAGGATTACGTACCACTCTGAAGTAGTACGCATCATTGTCATCCTACGAGGTTTGGGAGTGACTTGATCCGAAGTTTCATGATCAATATCATAAGCTTCCACTTCAATTGGTGTAGGTGCCACAGGAACAACTCCCTGTGCCCTGTCACACACTAGTTGAAGAGACGGTTCAATAACCTCATCAAGTCTCCACCATCCTCCCACTCAATTCTTTCGAGAGAAACTTTTCCTCGAGAAAGGACTCGATTCTAGAAACAATCCATATTGCTTTCGGATCTGAATTAGGAGGTATACCCAACTGTTTTGGGTTTCCTATGAAGATGCATTTTATCCGCTTTGGGTTCGAGCTTATCAACCTGAAACTTTTCCATATAAGCGTCGCAGCCCCAAACTTTTAAGAAACGACAACTTAGGTTTCTCTAAACCATAATTCATACGGTGTCATCTCATCGGAATTACGTGGTGCCCTATTTAAAGTGAATGTGGTTGTCTCTAATGCCTAACCCATGAACGATAGTGGTAATTCGATAAGAGACATCATGGTACGCACCATATCCAATAGGGTGCAACTATGATGTTCGGACACACCATCACATTATGGTGTTCCAGGCGGTATTAATTGCGAAACAATTTTCACAATGTCTTAATTGTGTGCCAAAACTCGTAACTCAGATATTCATCTCTATGATCATATCATAGACATTTTATCCTCTTGTCACAATGATCTGCTACTTCACTCTGAAATTACTTGAACCATTCAATAATTCAGACTTGTGTTTCATCAAGTAAATATACTCAACATTTACTCGAATCATCTGTGAAGTAAGAACATAATGATATTCACTGCATGCCTCAGCACTCATTCGACTGCACACATCAAAATGTGTTACTTCCAACAAGTTGCTATCTTGTTCCATCTTACTGAAAATGAGGCTTTTCAGTCATCTTGCCCATGTGGTATGATTTGCATATCTCAAGTGATTCAAAATCAAGTGAGTCCGAACGATCCATTTGCATGGAGTTTCTTCATGCATATACACCAATAGACATGGTTCGCATGTCTCAAACTTTTCAAAAATGAGTGAGTCCAAAGATCCATCAACATGGAGCATCTTCATGCGTTTTATACCATTATGACTTACATGGCAGTGCCACAAGTAAGTGGTACTATCATTACTATGTTATATCTTTTGGCATGAAAATGTGTATCACTACGACCGAGATTCAATAAACCATTCCTTTAGGTGCAAGACCATTGAAGGTATTATTCAAAAATAGAGTAACCATTATTCTCCTTAAATGAATAACCGTATTGCGATAGACATAATCAAATCATGTCTATGCTCAACGCAAACACCAATCTCGGTGGTAGAGGGAGCGTGCGATGCTTGATCATATCAACCTTGGAAACACTTCCAACATATATCGTCAGCTCACCTTTAGCTAGTCTCCGTTTATTCCGTAGCTCTTTTATTTCGATTTACTAACACTTAGCAACCGAACCGGTATCTCATACCCTGGTGCTACTAGGAGTACTAGTAAAGTACACATTAACACAATGTATATCCAATATACTTCTACTGACCTTGCTAGCCTTCTCATCTACCAAGTATCTAGGGTAATTCTGCTCCAGTGGTTATTCCCCTTATTACAGAAGCACTTAGTCTCGGGTTTGGGTTCAACCTTGGGTTTCTTCACTAGAGCAGCAGCTGATTTGCTGTTTCATGAAGTATCCCTTCTTGCCCTTGCCCTTCTTTGAAACTAGTGGTTTCACCAACCATCAACAATTGATGCTCCTTTTTGATTTCAACTTTCGCGATGTCAAACAACGCGAATACCTCAAGGATCATCATCTCTATCCTTGATATGTTATAGTTCATCACGAAGCTCTAGCAGCTTGGTGGCAATGACTTTGGGGAAACATCACTATCACATCTGGAAGATCAACTCCCACTCGATTCAAGTGATTGTTGCACTCAGACAATCTGAGCACAAGCTCAACGATTGAGCTTTTCTCCCTTAGTTTGCAGGCTAAGAAAATCGTTGGAGGTCTTATACCTCTTGACGTGGGCACGAGCCTGAAATCCCAATTTTAGCCCTCGAAACATCTCATATGTTCCACGACATTTTGAAAACGTCTTTGGTGCCTCAACTCTAAACCGTTTAACTGAACTATCACGTAGTTATCAAAACGTGTATGTCCGATGTTCACAACATCCACAGACGACGTTTGGGGTTCAGCACACTAAGCGGTGCATTAAGGACATAAGCTTTCTACTGATCGCATAATCGCTACTATCAACTTTCAACTATATTTTCTCTAGGAACATATCTAAACAGTGGAACTAAAGCGCGGGCTTACGACATAATTTGCAAAAGGTCTTTTGACTATGTTCAGGATAATTAAGTTCATCTTATGAACTCCCACTCAGATAGACATCCCTCTGGTCATCTAAGTGATTACATGATCCGAGTCAACTAGGCCGTGTCCGATCATCACGTGAGACGGACTAGTCATCATCGGTGAACATCTTCATGTTGATCGTATCTACTATACGACTCATGCTCGACCTTTCGGTCTCCGTGTTCCGAGGCCATGTCTGTACATGCTAGGCTCGTCAAGTTAACCCTAAGTGTTTTCGCGTGTGTAAATCTGTCTTACACCCGTTGTATGTGAACGTAAGAATCCATCACACCCGATCATCACGTGGTGCTTAGAAGCGACGAACTGTAGCAACGGTGCACAGTTAGGGGAGAACACTTCTTGAAATTTGTGTAAGGGATCATCTTATTTACTACCGTCGTCCTA
Source organism: Triticum dicoccoides (assembly GCF_002162155.2). NCBI lineage: Eukaryota > Viridiplantae > Streptophyta > Magnoliopsida > Poales > Poaceae > Triticum > Triticum dicoccoides. The sequence goes on along the minus strand of NC_041382.1, from coordinate 478,416,990 downwards.
AGTAAACAAGATGCATAAACATGATAAACATCACATGCAATCAAATAGAGTAGTGACATGATATGGCCAATATCATATAGCTCCTTTGATCTTCATCTTCGGGGCTCCATGATCATCTTGTCACCGGCATGACACCATGATCTCCATCATCATGATCTCCATCATCGTGTCTTCATGAAGTTGTCACGCCAACGACTACTTCTACTTCTATGGCTAACGCGTTTAGCAATAAAGTAAAGTAATTTACATGGCGTTCTTCAATGACACGCAGGTCATACAATAAATAAAGACAACTCCTATGGCTCCTGCCGGTTGTCATACTCATCGACATGCAAGTCGTGATTCCTATTACAAGAACATGATCAATCTCATACATCACATATCATTCATCACATTCCTCTTGGCCATATCACATCACATGACATACCCTGCAAAAACAAGTTAGACGTCCTCTAATTGTTGTTGCATGTTTTACGTGGCTGCTATGGGTTTCTAGCAAGAACGTTTCTTACCTACGCAAAACCACAACGTGATATGCCAATTGCTATTTACCCTTCATAAGGACCCTTTTCATCGAATCCGTTCCGACTAAAGTGGGAGAGACTGGCACCCGCTAGCCACCTTATGCATCAAGTGCATGTCAATCGGTGGAACCTGTCTCACGTAAGAGTACGTGTAAGGTCGGTCCGGGCCGCTTCATCCTACAATACCGTCGAAACAAGATTGGACTAGTAACGGTAAGCATATTGAACAACATCAACTCCCACAACTACTTTGTGTTCTACTCGTGCAAAGAATCTACGCAATAGACCTAGCTCATGATGCCACTGTTGGGGAACGTAGCAGAAATTCAAAATTTTCCTACGTGTCACCAAGATCTATCTATGGAGAGACCAGCAACGAGTAGAAAGAGAGTGCATCTACATACCCTTGTAGATCGCTAAGCGGAAGCGTTCAAGAGAATGGGGTTGAAGGAGTCGTACTCGTCGTGATTCAAATCATCGATGATCAAGTGCCGAACGCACGGCACCTCCGCGTTCAACACACGTACAGCCCGGTGACGTCTCCCACGCCTTGATCCAGCAAGGAGAGAGGGAGAGGTTGAGTAAGACTCCATCCAACAGCAGCACAACGGCGTGGTGGTGATGGAGGAGCGTGGCAATCCAGCAGGGCTTCGCCAAGCACCACGGGAGAGGAGGACGACTTGGGAGAGGGGGAGGGCTGCGCCAGAACTTCGTCTATAGCTCCCATGCGCCTCCCCACTATATATAGGGGTGGAGGGGCTGGTTTCTTGCCCTCCAAGTCCATTGGGGCGTTGGCCAAGGTGGGAGGAAAGAAATCTCATTATTTCCTTCCCCACCGATTGTTATCCCCCCTTTTTAGGGATCTTGATCTTATCCCTTCGGGATATGATCTTATTCATTCTAAGGGGGGATCTTGGTGCGCCTTGACCAGGGGTGTGGGGCCTTGCCCCCAATACCCACGTCCATGTGGGTCCCCCCATGCAGGTGGGCCCCACTCCGGAACCTTCTAGAACCTTCCCGGTACAATACCGAAAAATCCCGAACATTTTCCGGTGGCCAAAATAGGACTTCCCATATATAAATCTTTACCTCCGGACCATTCCGGAACTCCTCGTGACGTCCGGGATCTCATCCGGGACTCCGAACAACATTCGGTAACCACATACAAACTTCCTTTATAACCCTAGCGTCATCGAACCTTAAGTGTGTAGACCCTACGGGTTCGGGAGACATGTAGACATGACCGAGACGTTCTCCGGTCAATAACCAACAGCGGGATCTGGATACCCATGATGGCTCCCACATGTTCCACGATGATCTCATCGGATGAGCCACGATGTCAAGGACTTAATCAATCCCGTATTCAATTCCCTTTGTCTATCGGTATGTTACTTGCCCGAGATTCGATCGTCGGTATCCAATACCTTGTTCAATCTCGTTACCGGCAAGTCACTTTACTCGTTCCGTAACACATCATCCCGTGATCAACTCCTTGGTCACATTGCGCATATGATGATGTCCTACCGAGTGGGCCCAGAGATACCTCTCCGTTTACACGGAGTGACAAATCCCAGTCTCGATCCGCATAAAACAATAGATACTTTCGGAGATACCTGTAGTGCACCTTTATAGTCACCCAGTTACGTTGTGACGTTTGATACACCCAAATCACTCCTACGGTATCCAGGAGTTACACGCTCTCATGGTCGAAGGAAGAGATACTTGACATTGGCAAAGCTCTAGCAAATGAACTACACGATCTTTTGTGCTAGTCTTAGGATTGGGTCTTGTCCATCACATCATTCTCCTAATGATGTGATCCCGTTATCAACGACATCCAATGTCCATAGCCAGGAAACCATGACTATCTGTTGATCACAACGAGCTAGTCAACTAGAGGCTCACTAGGGACATATTGTGGTCTATGTATTCACACGTGTATTACGATTTCCGGATAATACAGTTATAGCATGAATAAAAGACAATTATCATGAACAAGGAAATATAATAATAATACTTTTATTATTGCCTCTAGGGCATATTTCCAACAAAGCTTAATTGTAACATCAATTTCCTCTATCTCAGCAGGTGCAATATCAAGCATAATTTATTTGTATTAGGAATGAGGTATTGCACTTGCACTAGCACCCATATCACATAAGCCATGATAGCAATGATCTTCTATTTTAACAGAAATACAGGCATGCCTACAACAGGTCTATGTTTATTTTTAGTATCGGGTCTAGCAATTCTAGCAGCTTCATCACAAAAGTAAATAACATGCCCATCAATATTATCGGCCAAGAGATCTTTAACCATAGCAATACTAGGTTCAACTTTAATTTGCTCAGGGTGCAAGTATTCTAGTATTACTCTTACAAACCACAGTTGAAGCTTTAGCATGATCCTTTATTCTAACAAGGAAAGGTGGTTTCTCAATATAAGTAGCATGAACAACAGGATCCACATTCTAAGTGATAGTCTTTTCTTTAACTTTAATAGGCGCAACTACTTTTACTTCAATGGGAGGATTATATTTAAATCACTTCTCCTTAGGGAGATCAACATGAGTAGCAAAGGATTCACAGAAAGAAGCTACTATCTCACAGTCAAGTCCATATTTAGTGCTAAATTCAGGAAAGGCATCGGTATCCATAAAAGACTTAACACAATCAAACTTTCGGGTTATACCTGACTCCTTACCTTCATCGAGATCCCAATCTTCAGAGCTGCGTTTAATTCTCTCCAACAAATCCCATTTGAACTCAATAGTCTTCATCATAAAAGAACTAGTACAAGAAGTATCGAGCATGGAGCGATTATTGAGAGAAAGCCGAGCATAATTTTTTTGAATAATAATTTCTCTTGAGAGCTCATGATTGGGGCATGTAACATTGACTTAATCCTCCCCAAGCTTGAGCGACACTTTCTCCTTCACGAGGCCAAAAATTATATATATAGTTACGATCGCGATGAACCAAATGCATAGGATAAAACTTCTGATGAAATTCTAATTTCAATCGGTTGTAGTTCCATGATCCCATATCATCACATAGCCTAAACAATGTCAATGCCTTTCCCTTCAAAGATAAAAGGAAGACCTTCTTCCTGATAACATCCTCGGGCATACCTGCAAGCTTAAATAATCCACAAACTTCATCCACATAGATTAGGTGCAAATCGGGATGTAATGTTCCATCACCTGTGAAAGGATTAGCTAGCAGTTTCTCTATCATACCCGAAAGAATTTCAAAAGTAAAAAAATTTAGTAGGTTCAGTAGGTTGAGGAGCAACTCTTTGCTCTACTGGTCGGGGTGAAGATACCCCGAACAAGCCCCTCAAAGGATTATGTTCCATAGTAACAAGTGACAGTAAATTTCAGCACAGTATATAAATTTTTCCTTACCAAATTCCACCTACCAAAGGCGCTTCACCCGCCGGCAATGATGCCAGAAAAGAGTCTTGATGACCCACAAGTATAGGGGATCTATCTAGTCCTTTCGATAAGTAAGAGTGTCGAACCCAATGAGGAGCAGAAGGAAATGATAAGCAGTTTTCAGTATGGTATTCTGTGCAAGCACTGAAATTATCGGTAACAGATAGTTTTGTGAAAAGGTAATTTGTAATGGGTAACAAGTAATAAAAGTAAATAAGGTGCATCAAGATGGCCCAATCCTTTTTGTAGCAAAGGACAAGCCTGGAAAAACTCTTATATAAAGGAAAACGCTCCCGAGGACACATGGGAATTATCGTCAAGCTAGTTTTCATCACGCTCATATGATTCGCGTTCGGTACTTTGATAATTTGATATTTGGGTGGACCGGTGCTTGGGTACTGCCCTTCCTTGGACAAGCATCCCACTTATGATTAACCTCTCTTGCAAGCAACCGCAACTACAAAAGAAGTATTAAGGTAAACCTAACCATAGCATGAAACATATGGATCCAAATCAGCCCCTTACGAAGCAACTCATAAACTAGGGTTTAAGCTTCTGTCACTCTAGCAACCCATCATATACTTATTACTTCCCAATGCCTTCCCCTAGGCCCAAACAATGGTGAAGTGTCATGTAGTCGACGTTCACATGACACTACTAGAGGAAAGACAACATACATCTCATCAAAATATCAAACGAATACCAAATTCACATGACTACTTATAGCAAGACTTCTCCCATGTCCTCAGGAACAAACATAACTACTCACAAATCATATTCATGTTCATAATCAGAGGCGTATTAATATGCATAAAGGATCTGAACATATGATCTTCCACCAAGTAAACCAACTAGCATCAACTACAAGGAGTAATCAACACTACTAGTAATCCATAGGTACCAATCTGAGGTTTTGAGACAAAGACTGGATACAAGAGATGAACTAGGGTTTGAGATAAGATGGTGCGGGTGAATATGTTGATGGAGATTGACCCCCTCCCGATGAGAGGATCGATGGTGATGACGATGGTGATGATTTCCCCCTCCCGGAGGGATGTTTCCCCGGCATAACAACTCCGCCAGAGCCCTAGATTGGTTCCGCCTTGTGGCGCCGGAGTTTCGTCCCGTGATCTTGCTTATGATTTTTTTTCTCGGACGAAAGACTTCATATAGCAGAAGATGGGCACCGGAGGCCTTCCAGGGGGCCCACGAGACAGGGGGCGCGCCCAGGGGGTAGGGCGCACCCCCACCCTCGTGGCCTGGGTGTGGGCCCCCTCTGGTTAATTCTTTTGCCAATATTTTTTGTATATTCCAAAGCATGCCCCCATAAATCTTCAGGACTTTTGGAATTGTGCAGAATAGGTCTCTAATATTTGCTCCTTTTCCAGCCCAGAATTCCAGCTGCCGGCATTCTTCCTCTTCATGTTAACCTTGTAAAATAAGAGAGAATAGGCATAAGTATTGTGACATTATGTGTAATAAAATCCCATAATGCAATAGATATCGATATAAAAGCATGATGCAAAATGGACGAATCAAGCGGCACAGTACGTTGCTTGATGCGCAACACCTGGACGAGGCCTTCACGAGTAAGTGCTTTGTTGTGGTTTTGCTGGGTTGAGAAGTCGGCCTTGCCTTTTCTTTCTTGACTATCTTGCTTTCCTTCTTCATAGGGCACTTTCCCGAGATGCAGAGGACGGCGGAGGGGGCAGTTCTGGCTCAACGGACGTTGGGCAATCCGGACGTTGGGCTTGATCCAAACGTTCCCTAGAGTTTCTCGGAGATCATGAACGCTGCTGAGGCCCGCCTGCAGGTCTTGGGTGAGCAGATGGCTCGGGTTTCTACGGCCGGCGTGGGGATGACGGCGGCTCTCTGGCCTGGCGCCATTGCACCCAACAACTTCACGCGGCTGGCGCGATGGCTGGAATCCCAGCTGGAGCGGCTTCACGCATGGCGTGTCTCTGCTGCCTATGCTGGTGCCGACATGGCGATGTGGTTCATCATGTCCTAGTATCCGGACTTGGCGCTGGACCAGCTGGTGGCCTAAAGAGCCGGAGTAGAGCCGAACTGCAGGCAGAGGCAGGCCTGATTGCCGCCAGGACCAGCTACCTAGCCTCGTTCGCATTCCACGACGAGTTCCAGCCGGAGCTGAACGATGAGGGCGAGGTGGTGCCGCCTGATGACTTCGGCCTGCTGCTGGACGACCCAGAAGGCAGCTCAGAGGAGTGAGGCCCCTATGCAGATGAAGATGCCAAGTTGGTTGATACTGGCACCTCGATGAACCCGAGGGTCACCGAGGAGGAGCCTACGGTCACGCAACCTGACGCTGGAGCCGTCTGACGCCGAAGCCGTCTGTCGAATTTGGGGCTCCGCAGACCCAAGAAAGATTCAAACTCTGGGGTGCATGCGAAGAACTCAATTTCCCCAGCCTACCAACTCGATGCTCCCACAGCCTAGCTCAATGAACCGGAATGGAAAGAGACACGGCAGTTTACCCAGGTTCGGGCCACCTTGCGGTATAAGACCTTACCCCTTCTTTTTGGAGGATTAGCCTCGCGGTGGGCTCAGGATGAACCAATAAAAATGAAGAACAACCTCAGGAGGTATGTTCTTGTGTTGGTGTGAGCTGGTGAGGGTTTGGATGGATTCCCCCGGGTCCCCTCGCTATGGTGGTGGCTAACCTATATTTACCATGGCATTGGTCCTCTTCCCCAGAAATATAGGCAGGAAGGGATTCCGCAATGACCAAGTTTGAAGGGAGACAAATAGTACATCTTATCCTAAAGAAAGGTGGTCTTTGCCTGCAAAGCTTCTGGTCGTGACGTCGTGGTGGGCTCGGCGATGACCTCCATCCTGCTGTCCTGGCGGTCTTGGTCTTGTAGCACGGGAATGAAAACATTTGGTTGATTCCTCGGGACTCCGCGCTTGCACTTGTCTCTTTAGCACCAAAGAGGAAACCTGTTGTACTGTGCCCGCTGGCGCCCCCCTGGCCGGGGTCGTCATGGCTTAGGTCATTCGGACCTCATGAGATGGGCGCTTGCATAGGAATCTCCACTCCTCAGGAGCCAGCCTAGGGAGGCCACTCCCTCTGGTGGTCTTGGCATCGTCCACCTCGCAAGGCTTGGCCCCTCGCGAGGGCCTTGTGTTGTTTATGCTAAAGATGGGCCGTACGAGGCCATTGACGGAGCTACGCCGTGGGCCACAGGCAGGCAAGTATGCGTACCCTAGTTCCTAGAACACAGACAGTAGCCCCCGGGCCCAAGGCGCGCTCAGACTTGGCTTCGAGGCGAAGCCAAAGGGCAAGGACGAAACACCGCGGGCCCCAATCACCCATGGGTCCGATCGATGTGTTGCTCTTGATGGGACGTGGACATCTCCACTTCCCCATGCTGCCTCAGCAACCGTCTGACTTGACAATAGCCTGCTGCAAGCACGGCTCAGCCATCATTGCCTACCGCGCTTGTCCTCTGCTTCCCCCTTTCCTGTGAGCTCGTACCTCCTCCTCCAGATTCCATGGCAGCGCCAATCCACCTCCGCCGCCATGGCTCCGAGGTCGAAGAAGAAAGGGAAAGCTCTCCTGCCCATGGAATCTCCGCCGCGTTTGGAGCCCATGCTCGGTCGGTCGACGGTGATCAATCAGGAGGGACTGGACAAGGTCTGGACGGCCCTCGTCGCCGATTCCAATGAGTGGAGGGCGACGACGGTCTGCCTGCCTCCTGGGCCTTGATCGATATGGAGGCCACCGAGATCCCCATTCACCTCCACGCTCCCCTGGCCGGCTTGGTCCCCCCTTTTTCCGATTTCTTCAACGTCGTGCTCTTGCATTATCAGATCCATGCGCTGCATCTGGACCCCGGGTCCATTGTTCTCCTTGCCGCCTCTGCATTTCTCTGCGGGGCCATCATGGGTGTTGCCCATCCATGGCCATGTGCTGCCATTTCTCCTTGCTTCATTTGGTCGACGACAGACAATTCTCAGGATGCATGTCATTCCAGGTTGTGGTGGCGACAGCTGACTCCAGCATCGACTTCACGCTCCGCCCGGACGTAAAGGGATTCTGGGAGCAGTGGGTGTATGTGGACGCCACCACGCGTAGCCCCCTACTCCAACTTCCGCAGACGCCGATGGAACCGAGCTCCGACTGGGGGGATGTGAAAGCTCGTCGACCGATGACTCATCCACGTCTGGTCTAGGTTGGCCGAGCTAAAGGAGGCAGGGTGACAGCGTCGATGGTAGTGAGAGAGTTCATCCGGTGGCGTATCGCCCCGCTCCAGCACCACTCTCATCCAATGCAGGCCTTCTTTGTCCCCAAGGACCCCATGAGGCTCCAGGTGCCCTCGCTTCATTCTAAGACACTGCAGGCGGTGTCCAGCTCCTAACGGGAGACCCTGCGCCTGCCGTGCTCCCAGCAGATAGGTGCCTCTTGTACAACCACTCGAACGGGGAGGCCTTCGCGAAGCAGATGCCCTGCTTCGACATGTAGGGGCTGTGCCCAGAGGGTCTCGAGGGTCCCCGCGATAATCCCGTCTTCGTGGCTCCCATGCTTGCCGATCCTGTGGCGCGCGCCCTTGAGGTGGTTGCAGGGGGCGAGCGTTGCTGAGTGCTCCTGAGGCGACCGCTGGAGAGCAGGCGCTGTCAAGTGCTCCGGATATGGCTCCTGGGGCAGGTGTCGTCAGGTGCTCCCGAGGTGGCTGCTAGGGAGCAGGTGCCGTCAGGTGCTCCTGAGGTGGTTGCCGGGGAGCAGGTGCCATCAGGTGCTCCTAAGGTGGCTGTCGGCAACCCAGCCGTGAACCACCACGCACCAACCCTCTGTGCACCTCATCTAGATCTCGGGGCCCTCCACAAGAGGAAAAGGCTCTGAAGCTGTAGTGGTAACGCCCCCCGGGCCTTGAAACAGAGGAAGTGGATAGCCGTGGACGAGTAAGTACCTTATGTTCGTGGATCTTCGCATATCGCGTATTTTTTTGACTCTGGCTCCTTAGGATCCCTTCAGTTGCGATGGCGAAACTGCCTGGGGTGCGACCCCCTGAGGCCCTTGGCATGCTCGCAATTCCAGGCTCCTTGCGCCGAGGGGCCCGCGTGAGGCGCAAAGCCGGCCCGCGAGGCGGAGGCGCCGCTAGAAGGCCGCGAGCCTGTGCTCCCAGCACCCTTCCTTTACGGCCATTTCTGGGGTGCAGGGGGCATCCCGAGGGCTCCCCCACTGGTGCTCGCTAGTGGCTGGGCGACCCCAGCATCGGCTTCGTCTTCGAGCAGCGGGGCCAAGCTGCACAGTGCCTTTGCCAAGGCCCGGGAAACAGTTGAAGGAGCGCCGGCCACCTGTCCCCTGCCAGAAACGAGTGAGTCGCTTCGCCTCTCCGGCAGCCCCTGGCACGGAGGAAGGGCTCGACCGTGCACTAGAGCTTGCACACGGGCGCGGTGCCATCCTCCAAGACCTTTTCGAGGAAGAAATGAGCGCGCTGGGTCAGCTTGTGGGAGAACGTGTCGATGTCGACACACGCCTCAAGGCGGAGGGCATCCGCCTGGCACACAAGTGGCACCAGCTGAAAGTCTCTATCAACCTCGGGCATCTGCAGCATGAGCGCGCTCGTACAGAGGCCGCGGTGTCGCACACAGCTTCTCGTGAGGCCTGCGCCCGCGCTCTGGAGGAGGCCAGGGCCGCTGACCGCCGCCGTGAGGCGGCCGTGGAGCGGGAGGGGGAGCTTCAAGCTTTGTCCGGGCACGCAGGGCCGCCTTAGCGGCACCACCGAGCAAGGCCTCCTCAGATGAGAAGGAGGTCCCGGCGCGTGAGGACACAGTGGCACTTGAGGTCTTGGAGCATAACCTGGAGCTCAAGTGGCTGGAGGTGAGGGAGCGCCAAGTAGCCACGGACGAGGACGCCCTTGCCTCTCAGGAAGCTAGGGTCCAACAGGAGATTGACCAAAGGGTGGCAGAGATTCACGGGGCTCTTGTTGACGAATACCACCGGAAGTTGGGGCTCTATGAGACACGCTTCAAACAACGGCAGGTCGAGCTACAGGCAGGACCGACGCCCTGAGGTCGAAGCTGGCCGCAGCAGAGCAGTGCGAGATGGCCGCCAAAGAGGCCCGGGCCTCCGCCTAGGCTGACTTGTCCTTACTTCAGCAGCAGGTCATGGGTGTCACGCCCGTTGTGGATAAGGCTACAAATGAAGCAATCCGCCATTCGACGATGCAGCGCGAGCATTCCATGATGCTTTAGGACCTCAGGGTTAGGGCCAACTGGGCCTTATACACCATCTGTGAAGAGAGCATCTCCTGCCCGCATGAAGCTGATGATGCCAGCTACCTCCACTTCTTCACTCAAGTCGTGACCCGTCTGGAAGACCGGGCCATGACGGCTCGCCAACTCATCGAAGAGAGAAGCCAAGGCCTTCTTGGGCGCGCGTTCTCGCGCGTCTTGAGCTAACTTCTTAGCCTCGACCCTGACTTTGACTTCAATGCCGCGATAGCCCCAGTGCCCGGGGTCACCCAGGCCGATCTCGCGAGCTGGGTGAATGACCATGTGGACGACCTGGTCGCGGAGTTCGCCCTTGAAGATGGTGTGGATGTGCTTGCACCCGGAGAGAGCGGTGCTGATGGTGATGATGAAGATGGCGATCCCGACGGTAGCGCATCTCGCTAGGCTTGCACTTCCTTTCCTGTCCTGACATGTATGCCAAATTTTTTGGATATGGCCCTGCGGGGCATGAAAGCATCTTTTGAGGGGGTTCCCCTATAATGTATGAAATTATGATATGCTTTTGAGATAGATTCTGGAACATGCTGCCCTAAACCAGAAGGGTCCCGACTAAAGTAGTTGTCGCGACTTATCTTTGGTGTTGGTGGCCTTGAGCGGGTTCTTGTATCGCAGAGGCACCTTGCTCCTGAGGCAGGCCCCTTGGGGGCCCACGAGGGCTTGAGCCTCACGACGCGTCTGCTAGGCCGTCCGAGAGCTCCCCGTGAGGACCCAACTGCCATGTTTTGGCAAGGTGTGCATGACGGCCCATGGTGGTTATGCCCCTGGGCCCCTGGCGCCGCTTGGGCTAGCCTGAGTGCGCACACCACACTCTCCCTCTCTCGCGGGGCGCTTGAGGGGGGAGTAACAGGAATGAGCCATGCTTTTCAACAAACCAAAGGGCAAGAAAACACCATGAATCAAAAAACTCCCCCACTTTCTTTTGATTAGCACACTAAACTCCAAATCTCATTCCAAAAGACGGTAAATTGGGTTGCAGAAAGAGGGCGAAAACAAATAGCCGTGCCTGGCGCCTAGACTAGCACTACTGTAGGATGCTGCTAACGCGACACTACGATCAGAGACCCTTCGACGAAACTGTGTGCGATGCCATAATCACAAATGGTGGTGTAAAATAACCGTCAAAAAAGGTGCAAAACATTTGCGATGGAGGATGCATCAAACATGGTTCAGATTTTAGTTGCGTGTGCGATGTAGGGCATACAGTTCAGCTCAATTAATTGTTTGCGATAAGGAGGAACAAAAGAAACGGGCGGCCAGATGAAGGTGTGTGCGATGTACAACATATGGTTCACTCGGATGAACTGTTTGTGATTAGGCAACGGAAAAGAAACGGTCAGCCAGATCAAAGGTGTGTCCGATATACGGCATGCGGTTCACTCGGATGAACTGTTTGCATTGAGACATGAGAACAGAAACGGTTTAAATGAACAATATGTGTGTGATACGAGGCAAACAGGTCTGTCGGATTTCGGGTTCCGGCAGACCCTTGATGTTCGAACACTGGGGTGCGCGCGGAGATTTCGCCTCCTACCTTCCCGCACCCCTCCGCCTTGCTGGGATCTGAACTAAGGAAAGAACAACGCAAGAGACACAGGGTTTATACTGGTTCGGGCCACCGTTGTGGTGTAATACCCTACTCCAGTTTGTGGTGTGGTGGATTGCCTCTTGGGCTAATGATGATGAACAATACAAGGAAGAACAGCCTCGCGAGGGTCTATTCTTGGATGGGATGATGAACTGCAGGGAGGAGCTCATTCACCTTTCTCTCTCTCTCTCTCTCTCTCTCTCTCTCTCTCTCTCTCTCTCTCTCTCTCTCTTTCTGTCTCTGTCTCTCTCCTTCCCTCTGCCTACCTGCTTCCTTTTTCCCACCCCTTGCTCTGTGGGTGGCTGGTCCTATTTATAGAGGCCCTCACTACTAGGAAAAGGCATGCTAGTGGCGCACCGAATTTGCCTTCTAATGGCGCACTACCGGTGCGCCACTGTCATCACACCATTAGCATTAAATTCTAATGGCGCACCACCGGTACGCCATTAGTATCTGGTGTTCTAATGGCGCACCACGTAGTGCGCCATTAGTATAGCCTGCAGTGCGCCATTAGAATGCCTCCTAGGGGGCCATATGTACCCATGTGCTTTGGCATTCTAATGGCGCACCAGCAGTTAATGCGCCATTAGTGTGATGATCACAGTGCGCCATTAGTGTCAGGACCCCGACTCAATGCCACATCGATCTAGCATGTAACACCTCATATCACTTTGCGGCCTCACGCACGGTATTCCCACGGGTGTCGCCTTACCTTTGCCCGGGACCGTTTGCGCCTTTTGGCACACGTATATGACAGTGTCGCTAGCATCCATATGATAAGGAGCCCGGGCTGACATGGCTAGTCGTAAACCCAAAGTGGCACAGACTTACAGGGACAGGCATTCATGACCCAGCTTCGAACGTGTCGGTCATCAGCAAGTGGGTCCGGGCTGTAGCACTGGGCTAGCAGGACTCCGGTAAACCGGGCTGTAGCGGGCTAACAGGACTCCGGTATTCATCGCGTGACATTTCCCCGAAGGGACAGACACAGGAACGAAGAAGGACACATGCCGGCCAGCCTAAGTGTTCCAGAGCAGTAGCAAGCTACCATGGCTCGGTGGAAACACTAGGAGACATTTCCCCGTAAGAGAGGCTACCAAAGATAAACAACTAGATGGTCAGATCCCACACATACCAAGCATTTCAATAACATCCACACAATATGCTCGATATGTGCAAATACAACATGGCATCACAACATGACTCTACGACTCAAGTAATTTATTCAATAGGCTCCGAGGAGCGCGATATTACAATCATGGGTCTCATGACCCAACAATCAGAGCATACAAGTCAAAGCACAAGCGGAAGCTATCATGTCTGAGTACAGACATCTATAAATGAAAAAGGCTGAGAAGCCTGACTATCTATCAGATCCTGCCGAGGGCACAAGATCGTAGCTGAGGTATCAAGCTAAACGTCGAAGTCCACGTGGAACTACTAGTGAGACTGAAGTCTCTCTGCAAAAACATAAAATAGGCAAACGTGAGTACAAATGTACCCAGCAAGACTTACATCAGAACTAACTACATATGCATCATTATCAACAAAGGGGATGGTGGGGTTTAACTGCAGCAAGCCAGCTTTGACTCGGTGGCTATCCTAAACTACGACTGCAAGCGACTCTTTTGAGGTGGCGCACACGAGTCCACATATTCACCATATCAATACACCACTATGGAATCGCTCCCGTCTCCCTACGAGAACGCCATCCATAGCACTCACGCTTATCTTGCGTATTTTAGAGTATCCACTTTCACTTGTCTATGAACTGATATAAGCAACCCAGAAGTCCTTTACCGCGGACACGGCTATTCGAATAGATGATGTTAACCCTGCAGGGGTGTACTTCTTCATACATGTTTCCACCACTTAGCGTCTGCACACGACATGTGCTCGGCAGACTTCAAGCGAAAGCCGACGTGGGTGTAGACCACGACCTACCTAAACACTCAAGTCTCTAGTCCAGGTTTATCGCCTATTCGGGTTCCATCCATGAGGAGATCCGGCCGGAGTTTCGCTCACAGCCCCAAACGATGTGAACAGGGTTCCGTGACACCAAACGGGCGCCCGGTATACCCGGCCACGTGCCTACCGCATCACAGCCCACCCCTACGGTCAGCGCTGTCCACGGCCTCCAGCATACTACAAACGCCAGAAACTACTTGCAACTCCTGGACAGAGGACAAGGGTGAATAAGAAGTCGAGCGGGGTCATATTTCAGGGCCCAATGCATGGTAGTAGCTGAATCATGGATCACAAACACAGAACTCAGTTCCTAAGGACGGCTTCAATGAGACAACCCACCATGTACTCCTACATGGCCTCTCACCGACACCTTTTACCAAATCGTGTTCACACACTTAGCTCACACATAGTAGGACATGTTCACACACCTCTGATTCATCCTCGATGAATCAGACCTGACTCAACTCTAAGCAGTAGCAGGCATGACAAACAAGCATGAATGAGTAGGCACATCAGGGCTCAAACAACTCCTACTCATGCTAGTGGGTTTCATCTATTTACTGTGGCAATGACAGGTCATGCAAAGGATAAAGGGGTTCAGCTACCGCAGCAAGTAACAGATGAATCGGTGTTGTCCTAATGCAGTAAAAGAGAGCAGGAGCGAGAGAGTAGGATTGTATCGGAATGAACAAGGGGGTTTTGCTTGCCTGGCACTTCTGAAGATAGCATTGAGTCTTCATCAGTGTCAACGATCACATCATCGGTATCACGTCTATCGAGAGGGGACAAATACCGGCAACACAGAAAGGAACACAATCAATGCAATGCACAATATGATGCATGCTCATTACATGGCAAAATGAATGTGTTTTGGGCTAATGCAACTAGCAACAGATTAAATGAAGTTGGTTTGAATACAAGATTCAAATTCAAACTCCATATGTGATTATTCAAATGCCATTTAATTGATTTGTGCTAAACAGCAGCTATAAGTTGTTCTAACATGCATGAAAATGGTACAGATGGATTCCTTGAATTTTTCTGATAATTTTTCATATATAAATTATTTAATTTGGAGTTACGGTTGAATTTCTATGATTTTTAGAAGTTTATACAATTTTCTGGAATTTTCTGATTTATTTTAAATCCAGAAAATCATTTAATGCGTCAGCATGACATCACCTTGACGTCATCAGGTCAACAGGGCAGGTTCAGGTCAAACCTGACCAGTGGGGTCCACTGGTCAGTGACACAACTAATTAACCAAGTTAATTAGCCTTAAGTTAATTCTAACTAAACTGTTTGTGGGGCCGGGGCCCACTGGTCAGTGACTAATCAGCTAACTAACCTAGGTTAATTAGTGTTAAACTAATACTAACTAAAATGTCAGGGGGAGGTGGCCCACACGTCAGTGACACACGGGGAAGGTCAAACCTGGGTCAACTCGCCGGAGTTGACCCGCGGCTCGTCGCCGGCGGAGCCAGAGACGGCGGAGGGGTGCGGTTTCCCTCCTCCGGCGACCAAATGGCCGGCGGAGGGCGTCTACGTGACGCAGGCACTCGTCCGCGTCGAGTAGTGGCAGCGGCTGGGCCTAAGATGGCCGGAGTCGTCACCGGCATCGATCGTGGCGGTCGCCGGAGCTCGGGCGAGCTCGGGGTCGACGCTACGGTGGCCGGGGAGGCTCGTGCAAGGCACCTACGTGCTCTAGGCAGCGCGGGGAGGAAGCTGAGCACGACAGCCGGGCCACTAGGTGGCCGGAGGCACGTCGGCGGCGATCACAGGCGGCGGCGGGTTTCGGTCATCAAGGGGGCGACGGCTACGGCAATCAAACGAAGAGGGAAAGAGGGGGAAACGGTGGCGGAGCTCACAGGGGTTGCGACGGTGGCCTCGGGGAGCTCGGGGAGGCGTCGGAGGCGGCGAATCGACAGCGGCGGTCCTCGGTGGCCGAGGAGGGGGAAAACGTCGGGACGGTGCTTCGGGGCTTCTCCGGTCGCGTGAGCCGACGGGGAGGTCGAGGGAGGCACTGCGGAGCTCAGGAGCGCGTCGGGGAGGAGAAGGGGTGGCGGTGGCCGCGAGGAAGCTTGTCGGTGGCGGCGGCTCCGTTCGGTCCGGGCGAGAGAGATGGAACAGAGGAGAGATGGGGACGAGGGAGTGAGCGGGAGGGTTCCAGGGGTCGAGGCGGCGCCGAGGAGAAGGCGCGAGGCGTCGTGGTGGCCTCAGGCGAAGCAGACGAGCAGGGTGGTGGCGTGGCGAGCTCGGGCGCGTGCGCCGAGTCCCTCCTCTGCCTACTGGCGCGAGGAGGAAGGCGACAGGGAGGAGGAGGTGGGCTGGGCTGCACAGTGCTGGACCAGCACAGGAGCTGGGCCGGCTCTGGTGGGCTGCACGGGTAAGTCCAGGTAGGCTTTCTGCTCTGTTTTATTTAATTCTGTTCTGTTTTTTTCTTTTATTTAATTCTTTTGCCACTGTTTTGAATTAAAAATAATTCAAACAATGCCAAAAACTCCTCTGAATATTTTATATTGCTAGATGGATTTTTCCAAAAGCTTATAAAATATTTCAGGGGTATTTGAAATTATATCCTAATTATATGAATATAATTCAAATTCAAATAGCTAATGAATTAAATCCAAAGTCCCAAAAATAATTCCTTAAAAATGTTCAATATTTTGGTTGGGACCAGAACCCTTACCAAAAATTATCAAACATTTAAGAAGAGCATTTTGGAGCAATGAATGAGATTTCTAGGGTTTTTGCCCCTCTTTTATTTAAGTTTTTGAGGCTTCCAAAATTCCTCAGTTCAAGTTTCAGAAATATAGACATGATGCACACATGGAAGCAAGCACAAAACAGGCCAGAGCTAGGGATGTGACAACTCACCCCCACTAAACAAGAATCTCGTCTCGGGATTCAAGCGTAGGGTAAGGTGAAGGGGTAACGCAGACTAGTATAATCTTCACGATCCAGTTGCACTTCAAATGGACTTTGATTCGTCCACCATCATTGTCTCGAAGTCTTGCTCTGAGAACTCCAGCTACCCTAAAAGAATTGTTCCTCTCGAAGGTCGAACAACTCAGGATTAACCCACGGAATGAGACATAACAACATCTCTCGAGCTGAGAGACGAAGCACACCTCTAGAGGGATGGAGTGGAACAGATGACGAGGGTTCACTAGGTAGACAAAAATTTCACGCTTAAGAGGGTGGTGAACGGTTGTCAACGTAGCGAAGAGTTGAGTTTCCATAATACCACGACGAAACATCCTGGAGGGGGGTGATTCGTAGATTATTATCTTAAGTGGCAAAAAGAATTACCTTTGATATAGAGATCGTTAAGACTCTCTATATCAGCCTAAGGCAAATCACAGCAATCGATTGGCGGGGTTGGTAGAATGGCATACTTGGACTTGGATGATGTGGATTACCTTGTTGAAGACAACGTAATGGATGATTTTGCTTATCACCGGAAATGGAAGAGACCCATGGTAGAATGGCACATTGGCGGTGCAAGCTAGGAACAAAATGCAAATGCTGGGAATGATTCTGGTAACTGGGGAAGAACCCAACAAAAGAGAGTGAATTCACTGTTTGAAAAGGTCATAGCATTTGCCGAGGAAACTGAGAGGAATCCCAGTTAGAGATGATGATAACACGTAGTGCTTGTGCGTGCTCTCAAGAACTTGAGCATTTCCACAATCATCAAGGTTTTACCAACATCCGTGTCAAGGATCCTGGCAACACAACATACTACCATGATGAATAGCGATGGACGATGCAGATGCAAAGGAGGATAACACCTTCTCAGATTACACCTTAGCGAAGCCAAGGAACAAAATCTGGATGATCGACCGAGAGACATTTAGCACTCCGCTTCTAATGTTCTCCTTGATGTGCTAGTGTAACCCATTCATAGAAATGGTCTGGTATCTAGAACATCAAGTAAAGGTCGGACTTCGGAAAGACAAAGAATCATAAGGCACAACTAGGGAGTAAATCCTACGAAATCCCTATGGGGGGGGGGTGGCCAACTTCCTCAAACAAGATACTATAATAATAGGTCTACCGGATGGGTGTGTTGGCCACGACATCCACCTTACCGGTTATCGAGAGACCAATATTATAGTTCTTGGGGAAATGTTCCAACCATCATATCTGCCTGAGATTCAGCTCTGGTTGGTGTTAGGATATTCCAGGCTCATCGAGTCTTAGGAAGAAAAATGAAAGTTTGCAACACAAATCGACGAGATGACGTTGCGGGATTCTCGGGAGATGAACTACGATAGCAAGCTCCAAAACATGAGCTGGTTCTGCTACAAACATGTGAACACGTTGTCCCAGACAAGCATGACCACGTGGTAGTCTTATAATAAAACACTACCGAGTTCAGGAGGGGGAACCATCAACGAGGGTATCGAAGTTCTTTCATAAGTCCGGATTAGCTCTTATGAAGGAACTCCTTCTCCTTGAACAAATCAATCAGTGGCTTGGTGTGCTAGGGATACATATAGATTGAAGGTTGCAAGTCTTCAAACCACAGCATTCTTCGCACGTGTGCATGACTGATTTGGAATGATTCCAAAGAAAGCAACATTGACTTTCTCGAATCCACGGCGGCAACTTGCATCAGATGCACATGAATTAGGGAAAATCACTACTTTCATTCAAACATATGCTTCATGAACGAAACACGAAGAAATGCTTACACAAGTTTCCAACACTAGGTTGATGTTCAACATGATTCATGGGGGGAGACAAAATGCTACTGATGGGCTCAACAGCAACTCATCGGAATTTCCATATCACTGGACTTCCACCATCATGTGAACACGGTGATAGCATTGGTCAGACCAAAGATGTAATGGTGTATGCTCGAGGGGTCAACCACGAGTAGGACAACATTACGAGCATCGTTGGTACTGATTTGATTTGACGATAGCCCACACTCAAATCAAGGGATTGATAAGACAATAGGTCCAGCAACTGATCACAGGGACCAATCGATGAAGATGTCATCTTTCTTCAACACACACTACACAAGATTATCCCTTTGGAACGAACTAAGTCAGGCAAGCTTTTATCCTCCAACTCTCCAAGTTGTTGTCTAGCTTAACCAACTAGCTCAGGGATATCTAACACCGATTCTTGGAGAGAAGGTGGTTCACAAGAAACCAACTTGATCTCGAGCTCAACATAACGGTCAGGTGACGACCTGGTGATACTTCCGAGAAGATATTCAGAAAATCATGAACCACCGGTATGTTACTAAGCTCGAGAACAATCTCGCTTTTGAGGGCAAGACGATATGATCAAATGAGTGAGGACTTGACAAGATCCTAACTCATCAATCGAAGGGTGCACCGAAATAAGGACTAGGTAGCACGATCAGTCTTAGAAGGATGATTCAAAAACCAACACGCTAAGAATGAAATTATTATCCTTTAGCTACCAAGCAACTAAATCATTTAAATAAATTCTGTAGATTTTTAGGTGGCTTGCTAAAATATATACAAAGCCACTCACAAACTTCCAGAATTATTGGAGTCATATTTAATATATATTTAAATATAAATCCAAAGCAAATAGTTATTGGATTAATTCAAATGGCCAAAATAATTATCTCTGTGACTCCAAAAATATTGGTTTAATTTTTACCTCTTACCAATATTTCCATGGAATAACAGGAACATTTTCTTGGACACATTTGAGAAGATTTAATTGTTGGTTATTTTTAGAGGTTTCCTGAGGCTTTTTGAAAATTCCTCAATTCAAATTTCATTTGAATTTAAACATGATGCACACACCAGACAGCACCAGAAGCTAGGGATGTGACAACTCACCCCCACTAAACAAGAATCTCGTCTCGAGATTCAAGCGTAGGGTAAGGTGAAGGGGAAACGCAAACTAGTATAATCTTCACGATCCAGGGTGCACTTCAGTTGAACGTTGATTCATTCATCATTATTGTCTTGAAGTCTTGCTCTGAGAAATCCTGTCAACATGACATGGAGGGAAGAAGGAGACTCTAGAAGGGTCGATCTCCTCGAAGATCGAACAACTCAAGATTAACTTACGGAATGAGACATAGAACCATCTTTCGGGTTGAGACACGAGATACACATCAATAGGGGTGGAAGAAACGGATGACGAAGGTTCACTAGGTAGACAACAATTTCATACCTAAGAAGGTGGTAAACGATTGTCAACGTAGCGAGGAGTTGAGTTGCCATGATACCATAACGATACACCTTAGGGAAGGTGACTCGTAGAGATATCCCCTTAAGTGGCAAAAAGAATTACTTTTGATTCAGAGATCATTGAAACTCTTTAAACCAGCCTAAGGCAATTCTCGAGCGATCGTTTGGAGGGGGTCGGTAGAATGGCATACTCGGACTTGGATGATGTGGATTACCTTGTTGAAGACAACGTAATAGATGAATTTGCTTATCACCGGAAATGGAAGAGACCCATGGTAGAATGGCACATTGGCGGTGCAAGCTAGGAACAAAATGCAAATGCTGGGAATGATTCTGGTAACTGGGGAAGAACGCAACAAAAGAGAGTGAATTCACTGTTTGAAAAGGTCATAGCATTTGCCGAGGAAACTGAGAGGAATCCCAGTTAGAGATGATGATAACACGTAGTGCTTGTGCGTGCTCTCAAGAACTTGAGCATTTCCATAATCATCAAGGTTTTATCAACAACCGCGTCACGGGTGCTGACAACACAACATACTACCATGATAAATAGCGATGGACGATGCAGATGCGAAGGAGGATAACACTTTCTCAGATTTCACCTTAGCGAGGCCAAGCAAATAAAATCTGGATGATCGACCGAGAGACATTTAGCACTCCGCTTCTAATGTTCTCCTTGATGTGCTAGTATAACCCATTCATAGATATGGTTTGATATCTAAAACATCAAGTAAAAGGTCGGACTTCGGGAACACAAAAATCCATAGGGGCAACTAGGGAGTAAATCCTACGAAATCCCTATGGGGGGGGTGGCCAACTTCCTCAAACAAGATACTATAATAATAGGTCTACCGGATGGGTGTGTTGGCCACGACATCCACCTTACCGGTTATCGAGAGACCAATATTATAGTTCTTAGGGAAATGTTCCAACCATCATATCTGCCTGAGATTCAGCTCTGGTTGGTGTTAGGATATTCCAGACTCATCGAGTCTTAGGAAGGAAAATGAAAGTTTGCAACACAAATCGACGAGATGACGTTGCGGGATTCTCGGGAGATGAACTACGATAGCAAGCTCCAAAACATGAGCTGGTTCTGCTACAAACATGTGAACACGTTGTCCCAGACAAGCATGACCACGTGGTAGTCTTATAATAAAACACTACCGAGTTCAGGAGGGGGAACCATCAACGAGGGTATCGAAGTTCTTTCATAAGTC
The DNA here is from genome assembly GCF_002162155.2 of Triticum dicoccoides. NCBI lineage: Eukaryota > Viridiplantae > Streptophyta > Magnoliopsida > Poales > Poaceae > Triticum > Triticum dicoccoides. Next base: position 478,395,811 of record NC_041382.1, on the reverse strand, counting down.
CGGATTAGCTCTTATGAAGGAACTCCTTCTCCTTGAACAAATCAATCAGTGGCTTGGTGTGCTAGGGATACATATAGATTGAAGGTTGCAAGTCTTCAAACCACAGCATTCTTCGCACGTGTGCATGACTGATTTGGAATGATTCCAAAGAAAGCAACATTGACTTTCTCGAATCCACGGCGGCAACTTGCATCAGATGCACATGAACTGGAGGAAGTCACTTCTTACATCCGAACATATGCTTCATGAACTAGCATGAACAAATGCTTTCAAAAGTTTCCAACACTAGCTTAATGTTCAACAAAATCATGGAGGAGATAAGGATGTTGTCAATGGGCTCAACAACAATTCATCCGGGTTTCCTTTTAAAAGGAATTCCATAGTTAAGTGAACAAGGTGATAGCATTGGTCAGACCAAAGATGTAATGGTGTATGCTCGAGGGATCAACCACGAATAAGACAACATTACGAGCATCGTTGGTACTGATTTGACTTGACGATGGCCCACACTCAAATCAAAGGATTGATAAGACAATAGGTCCAACAACTGATCACAGGGACCAATCGATGAAGATATCATCTTTCTTCAACACACACTACACAAGAATATCCCTTTGGAACGAACTAAGTCAGGCAAGATTTTATCTTCCAACTCTCCAAGTTGTTGTCTAGCTTAACCAACTAGCTCAGGGATATCTAACACCGATCTTGGAGAGAGGGTGGTTCACAAGAACCCAACTTGATCACAAGCTCAACACAGCGGTCAGGTGACAACCTGGTAATACTTCCAAGAAGATCTTCGGAAAATCACAAACCACCGGTATGTTACTAAGCTTGGGAACAATCTTGCTTTCCAGGGCAAGATGATATGATCAGTAGGGCAAGGATTTGAAATAATCCTAACTCATCGATCGAGGAGTGAACCAGGAGAGTGGACTAGGTAGCACGATCAATCTTAGAATGATGATTCACTAACCAACATGCTAAGAATGAAAGTATTATCCTTTAACTACCAAGCAACAAGGTTGCTAGGAGTATTGATTTCACACGCCATGATTCATTTGTCGGCATTCCGGTTACAATAACACAGGAACCGAGGAATGAACAATGATGGCAAGAAGTATCACTGTACCAAGAGTTCATAGGATGGTGTGCAATTCCTATAACAATCTCGATATAAAATATGTAATACTCCAAGGTAGAGCAGAACAAAAGCTGGATTAGCAATTTGATCTGCGGAGCACAACTTCTTTGACCCAATCCTGGATAGGGAAGAGGTACTGGAGTTTGTTTCTCCTAGTCATTCCGGAATAGAATGGCTTGACAGACCACAAGAGTCATAGGCATCGATGAACGAACGCACGCATACTCTTGACTATCAATTGATAGACGAGGGTCAGAATGCAACTAAAGAGAACAACTCAAAGGAACATATAACTTTCTGAGTTGTGGATGCATAGATTAGTATGTCGAACCAAGTTCAACATATTTCTTCCGGATAACCCATGCAGAAAGGTAGAACTGGCAGAGTCACGATTTATGAATGGAGAACTCCTCAAGAGTACTCTAATTGTGATTTTTTTTGATCCAATAAACATCTGCCATAAGTAGTTCATGGTATTTGGAAGAAGAAGATACCACGGACTTCAAGGACTATCGCAAAGGTTACTAATATCCTAAAGGCACTAGCAATTACTATCAACATGAAGTAGGTAGAGTGAATCTCGGGTTCAGAACCCAGGAGTAGAATACCTAATAACTAAATGGCATCACGGGATGCTTTCGATAATGACGGCCAGAATCATCACACTGGAACATAAATCATGGCTAGACTACTAGATGATCCCCTAAGCACTTAGGGTCATAATAATAATTCCAACATATATGTCGAGGCAATAATTACCTCAACACACCGATTAGTGTGGTTAATCTGGCCCATGGGAACATCGGAAACAGAAGGAAGGGATTTGCAAATGCATCGGACTATTTAGAAACCTGGGATGACTCGGACAGCATAACGGCTATAATTGCTCAAAAAGATTTGAGACAATCACAAAAATGGTGGCATAACCACTCAGAAGCACAATATCAAGGTTCCGAGATCAACAATTAACATACGGAAGTAGTAGGAACTGAACTGAGACTTAAATCCAACAATCTTATAAGTCTACTGATTAGTAACACGTGATCCTAATAGAAAGAAGGAGATAGCCTAGTTCTTAATCCCTGCAGGAAAGATAAGATGACTCAGATCAGAAGGGCATGAGGTATAAGGAGTAAAAAGAGCCTTACGTTCCATCCCACAATCAATTCCCTTATATAACTAAAGAATTTCTAGACTCAACTTCGACCAGTTTGGCTTGGTAATCCTACAGGCAGTCAAGCTCTGATACCAACGCTGTCAGGACCCCGACTCAATGCCACATCGATCTAGCATGTAACACCTCATATCACTTTGCGGCCTCACGCACGGTATTCCCACGGGTGTCGCCTTACCTTTGCCCGGGACCGTTTGCGCCTTTTGGCACACGTATATGACAGTGTCGCTAGCATCCATATGATAAGGAGCCCGGGCTGACATGGCTAGTCGTAAACCCAAAGTGGCACAGACTTACAGGGACAGGCATTCATGACCCAGCTTCGAACGTGTCGGTCATCAGCAAGTGGGTCCGGGCTGTAGCACTGGGCTAGCAGGACTCCGGTAAACCGGGCTGTAGCGGGCTAACAGGACTCCGGTATTCATCGCGTGACATTTCCCCGAAGGGACAGACACAGGAACGAAGAAGGACACATGCCGGCCAGCCTAAGTGTTCCGGAGCAGTAGCAAGCTACCATGGCTCGGTGGAAACACTAGGAGACATTTCCCCGTAAGAGAGGCTACCAAAGATAAACAACTAGATGGTCAGATCCCACACATACCAAGCATTTCAATAACATCCACACAATATGCTCGATATGTGCAAATACAACATGGCATCACAACATGACTCTACGACTCAAGTAATTTATTCAATAGGCTCCGAGGAGCGCGATATTACAATCATGGGTCTCATGACCCAACAATCAGAGCATACAAGTCAAAGCACAAGCGGAAGCTATCATGTCTGAGTACAGACATCTATAAATGAAAAAGGCTGAGAAGCCTGACTATCTATCAGATCCTGCCGAGGGCACAAGATCGTAGCTGAGGTATCAAGCTAAACGTCGAAGTCCACGTGGAACTACTAGTGAGACTGAAGTCTCTCTGCAAAAACATAAAATAGGCAAACGTGAGTACAAATGTACCCAGCAAGACTTACATCAGAACTAACTACATATGCATCATTATCAACAAAGGGGATGGTGGGGTTTAACTGCAGCAAGCCAGCTTTGACTCGGTGGCTATCCTAAACTACGACTGCAAGCGACTCTTTTGAGGTGGCGCACACGAGTCCACATATTCACCATATCAATACACCACTATGGAATCGCTCCCGTCTCCCTACGAGAACGCCATCCATAGCACTCACGCTTATCTTGCGTATTTTAGAGTATCCACTTTCACTTGTCTATGAACTGATATAAGCAACCCAGAAGTCCTTTACCGCGGACACGGCTATTCGAATAGATGATGTTAACCCTGCAGGGGTGTACTTCTTCATACATGTTTCCACCACTTAGCGTCTGCACACGACATGTGCTCGGCAGACTTCAAGCGAAAGCCGACGTGGGTGTAGACCACGACCTACCTAAACACTCAAGTCTCTAGTCCAGGTTTATCGCCTATTCGGGTTCCATCCATGAGGAGATCCGGCCGGAGTTTCGCTCACAGCCCCAAACGATGTGAACAGGGTTCCGTGACACCAAACGGGCGCCCGGTATACCCGGCCACGTGCCTACCGCATCACAGCCCACCCCTCCGGTCAGCGCTGTGCACGGCCTCCAGCATACTACAAACACCAGAAACTACTTGCAACTCCTGGACAGAGGACTTGGGTGAATAAGAAGTCGAGCGGGGTCATATTTCAGGGCCCAATGTATGGTAGTAGCTGAATCATGGATCACAAACACAGAACTCAGTTCCTAAGGACGACTTCAATGAGACAACCCACCATGTACTCCTACATGGCCTCTCACCGCTACCTTTACCAAATCGTGTTCACACACTTAGCTCACACACAGTAGGACATGTTCACACGCCTCTGATTCATCCCCGATGAATCAGACCTGACTCAACTCTAAGCAGTAGCAGGCATGACAAACAAGCATGAATGAGTAGGCACATCAGGGCTCAAACAACTCCTACTCATGCTAGTGGGTTTCATCTATTTACTGTGGCAATGACAGGTCATGCAAAGGATAAAGGGGTTCAGCTACCGCGGCAAGTAACAAATATGTCGTTGTTGTCCTAATGCAGTAAAAGAGAGCAGGAGCGAGAGAGTGGGATTTTATCGGAATGAACAAGGGGGTTTTGCTTGCCTGGCACTTCTGAAGATAACATTGAGTCTTCATCAGTGTCAACGATCACATCATCGGTATCACGTCTATCGAGAGGGGACAAATACCGGCAACACAGAAAGGAACACAATCAATGCAATGCACAATATGATGCATGCTCATGACATGGCAATATGAATGTGTTTTGGGCTAATGCAACTAGCAACAGATTAAATGAAGTTGGTTTGAATACAAGATTCAAATTCAAACTCCATATGTGATTATTCAAATGCCATTTAATTGGTTTGTGCTAAACAGCAGCTATAAGTTGTTCTAACATGCATGAAAATGGTACAGATGGATTCCTTGAATTTTTCTGATAATTTTTCATATATAAATTATTTAATTTGGAGTTACGGTTGAATTTCTATGATTTTTAGAAGTTTATACAATTTTCTGGAATTTTCTGATTTATTTTAAATCCAGAAAATCATTTAATGCGTCAGCATGACATCACCTTGACGTCATCAGGTCAACAGGGCAGGTTCAGGTCAAACCTGACCAGTGGGGTCCACTGGTCAGTGACACAACTAATTAACCAAGTTAATTAGCCTTAAGTTAATTCTAACTAAACTGTTTGTGGGGCCGGGGCCCACTGGTCAGCGACTAATCAGCTAACTAACCTAGGTTAATTAGTGTTAAACTAATACTAACTAAAATGTCAGGGGGAGGTGGCCCACACGTCAGTGACACACGGGGAAGGTCAAACCTGGGTCAACTCGCCGGAGTTGACCCGCGGCTCGTCGCCGGCGGTGCCAGAGACGGCGGAGGGGTGCGGTTTCCCTCCTCCGGCGACCAAATGGCCGGCGGAGGGCGTCTACGTGACGCAGGCACTCGTCCGCGTCGAGTAGTGGCAGCGGCTGGGCCTAAGATGGCCGGAGTCGTCACCGGCATCGACCGTGGCGGTCGCCGGAGCTCGGGCGAGCTCGGGGTCGATGCTACGGTGGCCGGGGAGGCTCGTGCAAGGCACCTACGTGCTCTAGGCAGCGCGGGGAGGAAGCTGAGCACGACAGCCGGGCCACTAGGTGGCCGGAGGCACGTCGGCGGCGATCACAGGCGGCGGCGGGTTTCGGTCATCAAGGGGGCGACGGCTACGGCAATCAAACGAAGAGGGAAAGAGGGGGAAACGGTGGCGGAGCTCACAGGGGTTGCGACGGTGGCCTCGGGGAGCTCGGGGAGGCGTCGGAGGCGGCGAATCGACAGCGGCGGTCCTCGGTGGCCGAGGAGGGGGAAAATGTCGGGACGGCGCTTCGGGGCTTCTCCGGTCGCGTGAGCCGACGGGGAGGTCGAGGGAGGCACTGCGGAGCTCAGGAGCGCGTCGGGGAGGAGAAGGGGTGGCGGTGGCCGCGAGGAAGCTTGTCGGTGGCGGCGGCTCCGTTCGGTCCGGGCGAGAGAGAGGGAACAGAGGAGAGATGGGGACGAGGGAGTGAGCGGGAGGGTTCCAGGGGTCGAGGCGGCGCCGAGGAGAAGGCGCGAGGCGTCGTGGTGGCCTCAGGCGAAGCAGACGAGCAGGGTGGTGGCGTGGCGAGCTCGGGCGCATGCGCCGAGTCCCTCCTCTGCCTACTGGCGCGAGGAGGAAGGCGACAGGGAGGAGGAGGTGGGCTGGGCCGCACAGTGCTGGACCAGCACAGGAGCTGGGCCGGCTCTGGTGGGCTGCACGGGTAAGTCCAGGTAGGCTTTCTGCTCTGTTTTATTTAATTCTGTTCTGTTTTTTTCTTTTATTTAATTCTTTTGCCACTGTTTTGAATTAAAAATAATTCAAACAATGCCAAAAACTCCTCTGAATATTTTATATTGCTAGATGGATTTTTCCAAAAGCTTATAAAATATTTCAGGGGTATTTGAAATTATATCCTAATTATATGAATATAATTCAAATTCAAATAGCTAATGAATTAAATCCAAAGTCCCAAAAATAATTCCTTAAAAATGTTCAATATTTTGGTTGGGACCAGAACCCTTACCAAAAATTATCAAACATTTAAGAAGAGCATTTTGGAGCAATGAATGAGATTTCTAGGGTTTTTGCCCCTCTTTTATTTAAGTTTTTGAGGCTTCCAAAATTCCTCAGTTCAAGTTTCAGAAATATAGACATGATGCACACATGGAAGCAAGCACAGAACAGGCCAGAGCTAGGGATGTGACAACTAGTGTCTTGTGTGGTGCGCCATTAGTATGAATATTAGGTTTTATTTTTTTTTGCTTTTCTGATTTTTGCACAGGTTACAAAATATATTATTGGACAGAATATAGACAGCAGCACACAGCAACATCAAATTCATTGAATACAATAGAAGATTAGTCTCCGAATACAATTCATCATATTAGTCTTCGAATTCAAAAGACCGAACAAAGATAAAACATTACAAGTCTCAAGACCGCGAGTATCGAGTTTGCCTTCACATTACAAGTCGATATCGATCATCTAAACTACCATCACATAGAAGATAGTTGTGGTCATCACGATGAGCATCATCGCGATCAAACTGGTCTTCATCCGGTTCCTCCAACGCTCCCTCCTCTCTCCCTCTAGATAGCGGGCGTATCTACATTCGGCCTCTGCCCTAGTGGTGTACCCTTTGTAACTGTTACCGCTGAAACGGTGAACCTGTCTCCGACACTCCTCCCAGTCGTCGTAGACTCCGGGAACCTTACCCTTGTACACGACATACGACGGCATCTCTATGCACAAGCCAAACAACAGACAATACATAAGCAATATGTAAGTATGCAACAAAAGGATCGGAAGAGAAAAGCAAGACATTAATAGCACGATTCATGGTCCTACAAATAAATAGCATCGATTACATCTAAGTTGAACGACTGTCCAAACCAAAGAGACATACGAATTCATTAAAGTATAATTACAACATGAGCCAATCAATGTTTCAGAACTACACATCACTACTTTCGACTCGACTCATCGGACAGGAACGTGGATGAAGCCGCCGTCTGTCGTGATGGTCATGAAATCGCGGTCGTTGTCACCCTGCATTTGTAGCATTTCATCTATCTCACTATTGGACGGTTGATATCTGAGGAAGAACTGCCCCGAGGTATGAAGGACATTGTCGGTGTCAAAACCGGCGGATCTCGGGTAGGGGGTCCCGAACTGTGCGTCTAGGTCGGATGGTAACAGGAGGCAGGGAACACGATGTTTTACCCAGGTTCGGGCCCTCTTGATGGAGGTAAAACCCTACGTCCTGCTTGATTAATATTGATGATATGGGTAGTACAAGAGTAGATCTACCACAAGATCAAGGAGGCTAAACCCTAGAAGCTAGCCTACGGTATGATTGTTGTATATGGAGTTGATTGCCTACGGACTACAACCCTCCGGTTTATATAGACACCGGATAGGGTTAGGGTTACATAGAGTCGGTTACAATGGTAGGAGATCTTGAATATCCGCATCGCCAACTTGCCTTCCACGCCAAGGAAAGTCCCATCCGGACACGGGACGAAGTCTTCAATCTTGTATCTTCATAGTCCAGGAGTCCGGCTGAAGGTATAGTCCGGCTACCCGAACACCCCCTAATCCAGGACTCCCTCAGCAACCCCTGAACCAGGCTTCAATGACGATGAGTCCGGCGCACAAATTGTCTTCGGCATTGCAAGGCGGGTTCCTCCTCCAAGTCCTTCATAGAAGATTGTAAACACCAAGAGTAGTGTCCGGCTTCTGCAAAATAAGCTTCCACATATTCCCATAGAGAGAATAATATTAACACAAATCAAATCTGCTGACGTATTCCATAGTGCGTCATCACACTACGGCCAAGTCCTTTACTCGAATCGTTTTTACTTTTCCACCTCAGCATGTTTTGCGAGGCGGTTTCCTTGGCACGTCTTGTCAAAGCAGAGATCGTGTACCCCCTTTACGGGATTCTCATCAATACGGACGTGGGTAACCCAACCGCACCATTTATCATGGCGCTTGGGAGGAAAGCAAGTTTTACTAGGCTGGTGGGGACGCACAACCGCATCCGCCCATATAAGGGGATAAGGATCCACCTTTTTACCTACGCCTTCTTCCTCCTTTGCCTATCCATCTCCTGTGCACTCGAGCTCGAGCGCCCAAGCCCGCGCTTCCTACCTCAACCTCCTCCAGCAATGTGTGGAGCGGGAGGCAAGTGGATGGTCTCCTCCGTCACGGAGGGCCAAGTCAAGAAGCTAAGGAAGGCCGGATACCTGTCTAAGGACATCGCGCACCGGCTTCCCGAAAAGGGGCAGCTTCTCCCCACCCCAAGTCCCCATGAGAGGGTAGTATTTCTTCCCCACATCCTCCGCGGACTGGGTTTTCCACTCCACCCATTTGTCCGGGGGCTCATGTTCTACTACGGCCTGGATTTCCACGATCTGGCCCCGAACTTCATCCTCAACATCTCGGCGTTTATCGTCGTGTGCGAGGCTTTCCTCCGTGTCCGCCCTCATTTCGGCCTCTGGCTCAAGACCTTCAACGTCAAGCCCAAGGTGGTGCGCGGCAGCCAGGCGGAGTGAGGAGGCGCCATGGAGGGCAAGATGGCCTACGTCCTATGGTTCGAGGGCTCTTTTGTGGAGACCCTAAAGGGGTGGCAATCCGGGTGGTTTTACATCACCGAGCCACGTGATCCGAACTGGATTGCAGCCCCCGAGTTCCGATCCAGACCCCCCACGCGACTTATGTCCTGGAAAGAGATGGGCCTGTCGTGGGGTGACGAAAAAGAGGTGGCCGATTGAGAACATGCATCCAGTCCCTGGTGAACAAGCCAATCCGGCTTGTTAATGTAATCCAGGTTATGCTCGTCCACCGAATCCTCCCATGCCAACGACGGGATTTTAATCTGTGGGAGTTCGACCCAGCGCAGCACCAAACCCTTAGCAGGCTCTTTGACACGACGTACGAAGATGCCTGGAAGGTGCTATTCAAGGGTGCCGAGGCTCCCGCGTCCGCTTCCGAGGACCGCGGATACAGCTCGCAGCGTCATGCTAGCGAGGTAAGCTATCTTCACCTTTTACAGGATGTTAAGCTTTTTTCATAGTTTGACTCTATGCGGGATCTAAACTCCCTTACCTTTGACAGGCTTGGCGAGCGATATCCGAACGGATTAACTGTCCGACTCCGTTGCACGAAGACCCAGCCCCACCTCTACTAGTGAAGCTGCTGGTTCCGGCGCCTTATGTGGTGCCGGAGAAGAAGGCCAAGAAGAAGAAGACCACGGGGACTCGAAAGAGTGCCCGCAACGTGGTGGTGTCGGACTCGTCATCTGACGAGTCCGAGACGCCCTCTTCCCGTGAAAACGAGGAGGAGGAAGAAGAAAACTCTCACCCCCCCAGCGGAGGGAGGAGAGAAGAGGAAGGCCGCCCTAACGGGGGAGGCCGAGGGGTCTAGGAAAAGGAAGACCCCTCCGCCAGACTACTCCCCCGACGCCGAAGAGGGCGGAGAGGAGTGGCCAAACAGGGCCAAGCATCCGGTGAAATCGTAAGTTCGGATATCAGAGTAACTCATGATGTTCCTTTGTTGCACAGCTTTCCGTAATGTCGAACGTAATTATGCAGCCCGCCCCGGATTCAACGAATCGTCGGGCGGCTCCCTGGACTCATCAGACGTGAACTCAGTTCCGCCCGCTGTCTCCCCCCGCACTGCAGACGATGCCGAAGTGGCGTCGCGACAAGCTCCGGGGCAGGAGGAGGTGGTCCCGGAGGAGCCGCAAGGCAACCTCCCGGACTCCAGGAGTGAAGGGGATAAGGCCCCACAAGGCTCCAAGTCCGGCTTTGTGCCGGACACCGCGCCGGAATCTTCCACAGTTCCGGACCGCGGTAGGCAAACTCCTTCCAAGAGGAGCAAGCCTTCTGAGCCGGCGGCCTCCGTCCAACCGGAGGTGCCGGACAATCTGCTGGAGGTGCTTGACGGCGCCTCCATCGATGAGGGGCACCGTACTATTATGAGTACGGTGATCCAGAAGGTTCAGTCCGCCAAGAGCGGACTAACTGAAGCTTGCGCTAGCCTTCTAACAGGCTTCGAGGTAAGTAAAAATATTACTGCATAGACAGTAGCCCCTGATGCTCTGTTTGGCGTTCAGAAAGAAAAGCCGAATAGAGGATCTATTAAATTTCGCAGGAATCTAACAAAAAGAGTCAATATGCGTATGCAGGCTTCGCTACTATCCACCGCCGCACTGACTACGGAGGTGGGTGTCCTGAAGCAGGACCTCGAGCGGACCGAGCAAGAGCTCGGCCTTGCCAAGCGGCAGCTCGAGGAGAAAGAAGGTAAGAAATACATTACAGAAAAAGTGCCTATAAAAAGGCACGATTGCAAAAAGAAAAAATAACAGGATTGTACTGCTTATTGTAGGGGCCACGACTGAGGTGGCGACCCTTAAGCAGGCGCTGTCTGAGGCCGAAAAGAAAACGGCCACAGAGCGCACCGAGCAAGACAGACTTGGGGTTCAGGTCGGCGAGGTGCAGCAAGAGCTTCAGGCTCTTATGAAAAAACATGAGAGTTTGGAGCTTGAGTCAAAGGCGCAAGCACCCGAGCTCGCGACGGCCCTTGAGACTGCCAAGTCTGCCAAGGCCGAAGCTCAAAAGCCCCTCCAAGAGTTGGAGGAGATGAGGAAGATAGCAACGGGTATGGCATTCTTTATGCAAAGTAGAAATATAAAAGTAAACTACTTGTTACTTACCCGAATCTGGAGCTCTCCTGGGGCATTCGCAGATCTTCCCCGCAGCGTATCCGCCGCCGCCGCATTCTACCGAGCTGAAGAGGGCAGCTCGACAGAGAAGGTGTTCTAGTCTCAGTATTCTGAGGCCGGACACCCTATGCCTTTGAGCGACCAGCTGAAACAGCTGGTCGAGCTCCACAAGGCGGCCGAACAGGCCATGAAGGGCCTCATAGTTCGGCTGTGGCCCGGAGATGCCCTACCTGGGAGCTATTTTGGGCTGGTGCGGCGGCTGGTGGAGGCCTGTCCGAGGCTCGAGGTCATCAAGTGCTCCGTCTGCATTGAAGGTGCCCATCGGGCCCTTGCCCGTGCGAAGGTGCACTGGGGTAAGCTGGACGGTGAGAAGCTTGTGAAGGATGGGCCGCCGCCGGGGAAGGAGCATCGCAAGCCCGAGAACTACTAAAAGGATGTTCTTGCAGGTGCCCGCCTTGTGGCGGATGAATGTACCAAGGATGTGATTTTTGAATGAACTCGCTCGTGTTTATCCTGTGCACTGAAAACTTGTTGATATGCGCTAAGCAATGCTTATTGAATTTAAAATATTACTTTCTGTGCGGCCGTTTATCAAAAAATTGAGAGATGGCAAGTCGTCGGCTTCTGCCCCCATGCCACTAGTGCTGGGGTGTTCGGGATAAACCTGAGCGCTCTTTTTCCCATAGTTGGGTCCTTCGAGGGAGGCACTCAGCACAACGAACCAGGCAATTGGACTATAATGCTTGAACACTCTCACTTAGCCGTAGAACTCTATAATTTTAAATTTCGGCGAAGCCCCTAGTTCCGAAGACCGAGTTCGGGGCGCTATCCACGCCTTGGCCGGACAAAGCCAGCTCCTCGCTCGAAGCGGCATAAGTCTTTAGGGACTCGAAAAACCTCTCGAACAGCGACTGTAGGATCGAAAGTATGTCTAGAGGGGGGTGATTAGACTACTTGACCAAATAAAAACTTAACCTTTTCCCAATTTTAGTTCTTGGCAGATTTTAGCTATTGTAGGACAAGTCAAGCAATCATCACACAATTCAAAGCAAGCATGCAAAGAGTATATTGGCAGCGGAAAGTAAAGCATGCAACTTGCAAGAATGTAAAGGGAAGGGTTTGGAGAATTCAAATGCAATTGGAGACACGGATGTTTTTCCTGTGGTTCGGATAGGTGGTGCTATCCTACATCCACGTTGATGGAGACTTCAACCCACGAAGAGTAACGGTTGCGCGAGTCCACGGAGGGCTCCACCCACAAAGGGTAACGGTTGCGCGAGTCCAAAGAGGGCTTCACCCATGAAGGGTAACGGTTGCGCGAGTCCACGGAGGGCTCCACCCACGAAGGGTCCACGAAAAGCAACCACCCACAAAGGGTCCACGAAGAAGCAACCACCCACAAAGGGTCCACGAAGTAGCAACCTTGTCTATCCCACCATGGCCATCGCCCACGAAGGACTTGCCTCACTAGTGGTAGATCTTCACGAAGTAGGCGATCTCCTTGCCCTTACAAACTCCTTGGTTCAACTCCACAATCTTGTCGGAGGCTCCCAAGTGACACCTAGCCAATCTAGGAGACACCACTCTCCAAGAAGTAACAAATGGTGTGTAGGTAATGAACTCCTTGCTCTTGTGCTTCAAATGATAGTCTCCCCAACACTCAACTCTCTCTCATAGGATTTGGATCTGGTGGAAAGAAGATTTGAGTGGAAAGCAACTTGGGGAAGGCTAGAGATCAAGATTCATATGGTAGGAATGGAATATCTTGGTCTCAACACATGAGTAGGTGGTTCTCTCTCAGAACATATGAGTTGGAATTGTGTATGTGTTCTGATGGCTCTCTCCATGAATGAAGAGGAGGTGGAGGGTTATATATAGCCTCCACACAAAATCCAACCGTTACACACAGTTTTCCAATCTCGGTGGGACCGAATCAACAAACTCGGTCGGACCAAAAAGGTAAACCTAGTGACCGTTAGAGATTTTCGGTGGTACTGACATGCAACTCGGTAGGACCAATATGGTTAGGGTTTGGGCATAACGTAATCTCGGTGAGACCGATTACACAAACTCGGTGAGACCGGTTTTGGTAATAAGCTAACCAGAGAGTTGGTCAGGCAAACTCGGTGGGACCAATTTGCTCTTTCGGTGAGAACGAAAAGTTACAAAAAGGAAACACTGAATTTACATTGCAATCTCGGTGGGACCGATTCGCTCTTTTGGTGAGACTGAAAAGTTACGAAAGGGAAACAGAGAGTTTGCAATCCCATCTCGGTGAGACCGAGATCCCTATCGGTAGAACCAAATTGCTAGGGTTTGGCAGTGGCTTATGACAAGCGAAACTTGGTGGCGCCGGATAGAAAGAATCGGTAGGACCGAGTTTGGCTTAGGGTTTAGGTCATATGTGGAAGTGGGAAAGTAGTTGAGGGTTTTGGAGCATATCACTAAGCACATGAAGCAAGAGGCTCATTAAGCAACACCTCATCCCTCCTTGATAGTATTGGCTTTTCCTAAAGACTCAATGTGATCTTGGATCACTAAAATATAAAATGAAGAGTCTTGAGCTTTTGAGCTTGAGCCAATCCTTTGTCCTTAGCATTTTGAGGGTTCCACTTTCACATCCATGCCATGCCAATCATTGAGCTTTCCTGAAATAATCATCTTGGAATAGCATTAGCTCAATGAGATATATGTTGTTATGAATTACCAAAACCACCTAGGGATAGTTGCACTTTCAGCAATCGGTCTCTCGCCTCATCATGACAGTCAGTTTTAGCTTTCTCAACTGAGGTGCTTAACCCAGCTGAACCGGGGCACAATCGCAGTGGTTCTCCTAGTGCTACCTTAGCCGATATAGCGGAACGTAAGGCACCAAAAGATAGGAGCCGGGCAAACCCAACTATTGACCCAAATCATGATTCGGAGCCAATGCATATAGTGCTATAAGTTTGGGGTGCCGCACTTGTGAAAGTGTACGGACTTCTCACACCATAATGAGGGGTACTGAAGCCCCTGGCATGTTTGCCGTACCATGGTGTACGGGTGCAATCATGTCATTTAATAAACATATATGTGAAAAGAGGATAATGCAAAAAATAGACAGGAAGCTAAGCATTGTCTATAGAGAGGCTATTTATCAAAGCCGAACGATGCAAATAGTGCGGTAAGCAAAAGATATTGGACTATTCAGTATGTCCTGACCAGGGGCAGGCCGCGGAATTGTATTTAAAACAGATATACCGCTCGTAACAGAGACCACCTGGGAGTTCCATAATGCGGCATGGCTTGTCTGTCTCCCTGGATCTTGCATTGTTTGTGCGGCAGGCGAATTGCCGAACAGGTCGTCCGAAGTATGGAGTCCTGAAAGTAAGAAAAAATTAAAAAAAAAGAATCCGACAGCCTCTAGTACGTTTTAAGCCGTATTTTGGGCATGCCGTTATTGTGCCCCTTCCCCTGTGCCCATGGTATTTCAAGGGCGTAGTTATGTACGCGAGGTACTGGTTTCGCTATGTCGCGAAAGCTGGGGTTGGGGCCGCATTGCTACGCTTGCTCAGAGTGTGCCAGGCGGTCCTGCTGTGGGTTACTCCGAGCGCGCTTGGCAGTGTCTGGCTTTTTAATGGCCGGACTAGAGAATTGCCTGAGAAGGCTACTTTGTACCTCCCCTGCGAGAGCCGCCGTATGCTCCTCTGTACGGAGGGAGCGTTCGGTGTTTCCGTTGACCATAATTACTCCTCGAAGTCCTGGCATCTTGAGCTTGAGATATGCGTAGTGCGGCACCGCATTGAACTTTGCGAATGCGGTTCGTCCGAGCAGGGCGTGATAGCCACTGCGAAACGGGACTATATCAAAGATTAACTCTTCGCTTCGGAAATTGTCCGGGGATCCGAAGACCCCGTCAAGTGTTACTGACCCTGTATAGTTGGCTTCTACACCTGGTATAACGCCTTTAAAGGTCGTTCTTGTGGGCTTAATCCTTGAGGGATCTATGCCCATTTTCCGCACTGTATCCTGATAAAGCAGGTTCAGGCTACTGCTGCCGTCCATGAGCACTCTTGTGAGATGAAATCCGTCGATGATTGGTTCGAGAACCAATGCGGCGAAGCCGCCATGACGGATGCTAGTGGGATGGTCCCTTCGGTCAAAAGTGATCGGGCAGGAGGACCATGGGTTGAACTTTAGGGTGACAGGCTCTATCGCGTATACGTCCCGTAGCGCACGCTTCCGCTCCCGCTTGGGAATGTGGGTTGCATATATCATGTTCACCGTCCGCACTTGTGGGGGAAAGCCCTTCTGTCCATTGTTGTTCGGCAGCTTGGGCTCCTCGTCGTCGCTGTGCAGCCCCTTGTCTCTGTTTTCGGCCCTTAACTTGCCTGCCTGCTTGAACACCCAACAATCCCTGTTAGTGTGATTGGCTGGCCTTTCGGGGGTGCCATGTATCTGGCACAAGCGATCGAGTATTCGGTCCAAACTAGACGGGCCCTGAGTATTCTTTTTGAATGGCTTTTTCCGCTGACCGGATTTATAGCCTTTGAATCCGGCGTTGACTGCCGTGTCTTCATTGTTGTTGCTGTTAACACGACGTTTTTGCTTATTCCGACGTGTCCTGCCACTTTTGTCCTTGGTATCCGAATTACCAGGGTTCTTTGATAAGTTGTTACTGCGAGCTAGCCAGCTATCTTCTCCCGTGCAAAAGCGGGTCATGAGTGTCGTGAGGGCTGCCATGGATTTCGGCTTTTCCTGTCCCAGGAGCCGGGCAAGCCACTCGTCGCGGATGTTATGCTTGAAGGCTGCTAGGGCCTCTGTGTCCGGACAGTCGACTATCTGGTTTTTCTTTGTTAGGAACCGTGTCCAGAATTGTCTGGCCGATTCCTCTGGTTGCTGAATTATGTGGCTTAAGTAGTCGACATCCGGCGGTCGCACGTAAGTGCCCTGGAAGTTGTCGAGGAATGCGGCTTCCAGGTCCTCCCAAGAACCGATTGAGTCTGCTGGCAAGCTGTTAAGCCAATGCCAGGCCGGTCCTTTAAGTTTGAG
Organism: Triticum dicoccoides; assembly: GCF_002162155.2. Classification (NCBI taxonomy): domain Eukaryota; kingdom Viridiplantae; phylum Streptophyta; class Magnoliopsida; order Poales; family Poaceae; genus Triticum; species Triticum dicoccoides. The sequence goes on along the minus strand of NC_041382.1, from coordinate 478,379,636 downwards.
CGGGAGGTATTTGATGGCGTGTAGATCATCTCCGCGTTCCATGTGGATGTGAAGGAGATAATCCTCGATCCATACTGCCGGATCTGTTGTGCCATCGTATGATTCGATGTTTACGGGTTTGAAACCCTCTGGGATTTTATGATCCATTACTTCATTCGTGAAGCATAGCGGGTGTGCGGCGCCTCTGTACTGGGCTATATCACGACGCAGCTCAGAAGAGCTATGTCTGCTGTGTTCGGCCCGGCCGGATTTGTTGTATCCGGCATGAAGATCATTGTCACATGCCGTAGGTCACCTGCGCGATCCGTAGATCAATCTTGTTTGTCTTGCCTTATCCTCCAGTATGTCTCACAGGTCGGGCGCATTTTCCCGTGCCTTAGTTGAGCGGCCTCGGGGCATGGTTTGGGTGGAGGGCCGAGAGGCCTCTCTGTCGCGGCTGCGAGGTGGCCGGTCTGCCATGTCATGCGCTGGTGATGTAGGTGCTTCCTCCTCTGATCGGGGTAGCGGCCTGCGCTTCGGGTAACTCTTGGAGGGGCGTTCGAGTTCATACTCTTCGGCCGCAAGGGCTTCTGTCCATCTGTCAGCTAGCAAATCTTGGGCAGCTCTAAGCTGTTGCTGCTTTTTCTTGAGGCTGCTTGCCGTGGCTAAAAGCCTGCGTTTATAACGCTCTTGTTCGGCGGGGTGTGATGGTATGACGAATTCGTCGTCATCGAGGCTTGCCTCGTCTTCGGAGGGAGGCGTATAGTTATCATCCTCGACCTCTCGGTCTGCCGCTCTCTTATGAGGGCTGGCTTCTCCATCTTCCTGTGCCGAATCTTGCTGAGGTGGGTGTTCTTCGGTGCTATCCGGGGTAGTATTATCTCCTGTGCCGGAATCACCGTTTTTGCTTTGGCGGGATTTAGAGCGGCGCCGCTGACATTGGCGCTTTGGCTGTTTCTTGGGGGCGTCATCCCCCACTGTTCCATCGCCATCTCCATCTTTTGGAGTATCCACCATATATATGCCATATGATGAGGTGGCCTTCAAGCGCCCTACAGGTGCTGGTTCCTGTTCGTCTCCTACATCGTCGTCCATGCCGTCGATGTCTTCGGAGCTGAAGTCAAGCATGTCGGTTAGATCGTCGACAGTGGCTACAAAGTGGGTGGTGGGTGGGCTTTGAATTTCCTCATTGTCCGTATCCCACCCTTGCTGACCGTAGTCCGGCCAGGGCTCTCCTGATAAAGAGAGAGACTTAAGAGAATTCAGGATGTCGCCAAAAGGCGAATGCTGAAAGATGTCTGCGGCGGTGAACTCCATTATCGGCGCCCAATCGTATTCGATTGGTAGGGGCGCGGGGGGTTTGGAGTCCGGGGAGGAGTCCGGATCCTCGGAGTCACGGGTCGTGCAGAGTGCGGGGCTAGTGTTCGGCTCGATCGCTTTCGGGGTCGCAGCTCCCGAGGTGACGTCCAACCGTTCATCCTCGACAGGCGCAATAGGATCCGAGTTAGGGGTCGGAACCGATGCGTGTGCGGCCTCCAGGACACTGTCCGGGGGCAGAGCTAGATCATGCCCCTCGAGATAGTGCGGCGCGCTTGGCCGTGGCTCGAGCCCGTCGAAGATCAAGTCTCCGCGGATGTCAGCCGTGTAGTTTAAGCTTCCAAACCTGACTTGATGGCCAGGGGCGTAGCTTTCGATCTTCTCCAGGTGGCCGAGCGAATCGGCCCGCAGAGCGAAGCCGCCGAAGATTAAGATCTGTCCGGGGAGCAAAGTCTTACCCTGGACCGCATCGTTGTTGATGATCAAAGGAGCCATCGGGCCTAAAGGCGACGACACAGAGGAACTCTCAATGAAAGCACCAATGTCGGTGTCAAAACCGGCGGATCTCGGGTAGGGGGTCCCGAACTGTGCGTCTAGGCCGGATGGTAACAGGAGGCAGGGAACACGATGTTTTACCTAGGTTCGGGCCCTCTTGATGGAGGTAAAACCCTACGTCCTGCTTGATTAATATTGATGATATGGGTAGTACAAGAGTAGATCTACCACGAGATCAAGGAGGCTAAACCCTAGAAGCTAGCCTACGGTATGATTGTTGTATATGGAGTTAATTGCCTACGGACTACAACCCTCCAGTTTATATAGACACCGGATAGGGTTAGGGTTACATAGAGTCGGTTACAATGATAGGAGATCTTGAATATCCGCATCGCAAAGCTTGCCTTCCACGCCAAGGAAAGTCCCATCCGGACACGGGACGAAGTCTTCAATCTTGTATCTTCATAGTCCAGGAGTCCGGCTGAAGGTATAGTCCGGCTACCCGAACACCCCCTAATCCAGGACTCCCTCAGACATCTTGTTGGATGATGTCCGCAAACTCCGACTGGATGCGAAAGAATTCTTGTCTGAGGTTCGCGTCCTGGACTGCTGACAAGCTCGCAGCCCAATCTTTGAGATTATCTGGTAGCAGAAGTTGATGATGGTCCCTTACGATCGCCCGCATGTGATGGAGGGCGTAGTAGGCATCCTTCTGACCGCCAGGCGGCTGCTTGACGCAGCAAAACTTCGTATTGTGTGAGAACATGTGCTTGCCGTACTTACGAACTGCCCTGGTGGAGGTGCCTCCAGATTTGGCGTAGGCGGGGAGAACATCATTAAGAACTTTCTTGACATTTGTGTAGTCTATCTTGGAGTTACGGTTCGGGTCTAAATATGTGGCCATGGAATATTTCAGGCTTAAGAGGATGAGTGTGCAATGTGTGTCACTGCACAGAACAAGGAATGTTAGAAAAAAAGAACGATCAAAATCTAAGAAATCATATGTTACGGGGCGGCTAAGGGATGTCTTACTCGGGAAAGTAAGCCACAAGGAAGTTATCCTTATCTGGGTTTGCCAGAATGACGCCTTCGAGGTGTGAACTCGCAACTTGGCGGTCCCCAGCGCTGCTCAAGTGCTTGGCACGCATGTAGAAGGGGTCGACTATCACGATGTCCGGGGTCTTATCTCTAATGATCCACATCTCCATACTCAGCAAAAACAGCCGAACGAAGGTGTAGTGCAGCGGATGAAGGCTAAACATAGCAAAGATGTCATCAAACCGCAGGATGATCGTACCCTTGATGTCGCCATCCACAAAGCCCTTGCCCTCTGGCACCTTGGCCACGAAAACCGGGTATGCCACATCCTTCTCTCTGAGACGCCGCTTCTCCAAAGAAAGAACACTATCGTGCAGACTCCGCATAGCACCGGTTGCAGCATTCAGCATATTTGGCGGTAGCATCGCCCTACCCGCCACATGCACCCTCCTCGAGATATCCTTAGGTGAAGGTGGCCCGTCCTGAGCACGGATCGAACTCGGTGCCGGCTGGCTCGCACCGTCGCCCTTGTTAGTCTTTCGTTTCCGTCCCTTCTTCTTGTTCTCCTATAATGGGACCGAGTTCTGCTCACAGACCGCCTTCTTGAGCGTGTTGGGGCTGATAATATTTCGCACCTCAGCTATCTGAGGCTCGGTGAAGGCGGGAGCTGGAGGCGTGTCCTGAGAACTGAACGACAGACGACGCCTGTTGCAATTGGATTTCTCCGCCGTACCAGCTAGATCGCGGTCGTCTTGGTTGGGTTCTTGAGAAAGAGGCCCGCAGAACTCGTCAGCGTACCCATGTTCGGCAAAGTACTTATCAACTTTGGTAAATGTACCGTCGTCGTCGCCGTCGCCGTCCGGATCCTGTGCCATAGGGCTGTCCGGATCCTGTGCCATAGGAATGTCCGGCAGGTCCGGTAGCGTTGCGGCGTTCTTGCCATGGCTTGGCACCGACACGACTGGCGGTCTTGTCTGTGGGGTGGTGTTCCCCGCCCCCAAACGAATCTGGCTCTTCGGCCAAAGCAGGGGCCAGTTTACGCAGGTGCTGAGGGTCATCTCATCTTCTTTGTCGGCCCCAGCGGGTCGAATCGGAGGTAACAGCTCGTCGCAGCCTGGCAGCACCCGAACCACTTCAACCCTATACATTGTGGGTGGCATCGGATTACCGTGGAACATGGGGTTGCCCGGTTGAACGATTCTGCCCTTGGCGACATCGACCAATTCGACGCCCACGAAGTGCAGAAGAGTGCAAGGAACGTCGGCGGTGCCCTGTGAAAACATGTACAGGGCGTCAGGGATGCCCAGTCAAAGGCAAGGAGATGAAGTCATCGGCCGAGAGGCTTAGTTACCATGATGCCGTCGAGCTCGGCTAATGTCGAGGCACCGCCAACGGCAGGCGTGCAACTGACGAAGGGGGCGCTTGCTGGCGAGGTGCCGGCCGGCGTACACCCGGGTGCATTAAGCTCCAATGCCCGTGCCGGCGCCGGAGACACGAATACCGCCTCCGCCGGAGACACCAATGGCGCCGCCGCCGGAGACACCAATGGCGTCGCCAGAGACACCAATGGAGCCGCCTGCGCGCTATGCGAGTTGCTGGACGTGAAGCCGGGAACCGGGGGAGGCCCCTGTTGGCCGCCCGCAATCCACGTCGTCAGCCCATGAATCAACGCAGGCACCATGGCATTGAGCGTCATTCCAAGTTGTTGTTGCACTTTCTCTTGGACAAGCTCCGGAATCCGCGCCACTTGTGCCTTGAGTTCTTCAACCTCGCGCGTCTGGCTTTCCGAGCTGGTCTTTTTCTCCTTCCGCACACCAGCGGTATAGTATGACCCCCATTTTGTGCACAAGCCTTTGCCGGCCACACGACCAGCTGACGTCGGCTTAGTGAGCTTATCCTTGTTTTTCATTATGTTCAACGCCCTATTTAAAGGGGTGTCGAAAGGGGAGCTCTTAGACGACCCGGCGCTACTGCTTTCAATGTCCTGCGAAAGGAACGTGAACCATTTAGAAATATTGGTGATTAATTAGAGTGCAACCATATGGAGCTAATTACGCGGGGGTGTATTCCTTACCAGAAGAAGCTCAAGCGCCCTGGTCTTCGGATCCGTGGTAAGCTCCTTTATTATCGGGTCCTCCTTGTACCAGGCCCTGACATAGTTCCTGGTCTGCTTGTCACCACTGTATTTCTCGAAGCGGGGCGGTAGGCCTTGCTCGGCACGCTCCGTCCTCCTTGTCCCATATAGGCTCCGCCACTCTGTAACCGCCGGGACCGAGTTTGTGTTCCCCTAAGTTCAACTCCCGCATTTCTTTCCCCCACTGACTTGATTCGGAGGTTGCACTACTCTCGCACATGATCTTGAACTCCTTGTACTCATATTCGCTCATCAAAGGATATTTCGCCTTGATCTTCTCATAACTATCACCTTTATCAATCATTCTCTTCACCGCACTTTTCCAAGTAGACAGGGCCGTGCTCATCTTTGTGAGGGCGGCACTGTTCACTTTATTCCCTGAGAGGCGTGTGTTTTCAAATTCGGCAGGGAACTTGTATCGTTCGTGCAGCTTCGTGAAGAGGAGGTTGCGCAAATTCCCTTGGTCCTTATGCCTAAGGTTCTCGGTGTTGATCGAGACGGTGCTCCGGAGAATGCACCCGAGCTGAACCGAGTACCCCTTGACTATATGTTTGGGCTCCGTTGGATTCCTGTCGGAGTCCACTTGAGTGAATTCCTCCTTGACGGTGCGAAGCGCATTCGGGCGCCGGTCCTTCCTTTGCTTCTTTGGTTGGCTGCCATCTGTGTGTGCGCCGCCATCATCAGTGGTGGCATCCTCGGCGGCACCATCAGTGGTGTCATCCCCGACGCCACTAGGGGTTGTGTAATTAGGATCGGTGTCTTCCGCGGCGTCCTCATAGCGGTGAGGTTGTTCCTCCATCTCCTGGGACAGCTCCTAGAATTGCTTGCCGCCCGAACCACCGGCCTCATCGTTGTGGGCCATGTTTCGCTCTAAATAGGAAAAAAGTTTGGTCAAAAAGTTGGTTATTGTCAAGGAACAAGATCATGGTCTCATCATTTAGGGTTTGTCGACACCAAGGCACCCTAAAAGCCTAAGCTTTCATCATTTAGGGTTTGTCGATGCCGAGGCACCCTAAAAGCCTAAGCGTACATCATTTAGGTTCTCATCGACACCGAGGCATCTGGGGCAGCCAAGTTAAGTTTTCATCATTTAGGGTTTATCGATGCCGAGGCACCCTAGGTTGGGCCTAATCACTTGGCACTAATCACTTGGCTCTATTGCCACCTATGGTTTAATACAGCAAGAATAAAGGGGCAGTTGATCCTACTTAATTAAGTACTAAGATACCCCGGCCCATGCATTAGTAGCAAGTACCTCATATGTCCGATTTTTAGCAAAGTCATGCTAAAATTCACGGAAAATTTCGGCATGACCTTTGCTAAAAATAGGACATATGGAGTACCCGAATTTGCCGGAACGAAAGTTAATCGACATTCCGGCAAACTCAAGGGCCTCTCGGGGTACCTGCAAAATCATCACGACACGAAGGGCCTCTCAAGGGCCTCAAGCAGCAGCGGCCCTTCATGAGCGAACTCAATGAGTGTGAACCAACAGAGTGTGGGTCACCACAGATTCTGTAGTCAAAAACCTTCAGGACAGAGTGAAAATAGTTACGATATGCTTGCAAGTAATTTTTCTGTAACTAAGGCACAATATGCTTGCAAGTAAATCACAATATGCTTGCAAGTAATTTTTCTGTAATAGTCTTGCCCCTATATGAAGGACAAGCAAATAGATACAATGGGTAGCTTTGGCACAATCCTAAGGCACAATCCTCTGACTAATTCATCACTGTAGGCCGGCATGAAACTCACTCCTCCAAAAAAGCCTAAAATTCCACTATTATTGCATGTAAAAAAGCCTAAAATGCACTAGTATTGCCTCTAAGAAAGCCTTAAAAGTCCACTATTATTGACAATCAAAATATGATCTGAACTGTAAGGAGTTAACTTAAAAATGAGTGTTAACTGAAGTTTTCTAGTACAGATCATAACTGAAGTTATTCATAGAATATAGTGACATCAAATGCAGTTAATTAGTCTTAATTGAATCTTAGTAAGGTTCATTCTGAAGTCAAAAGTCCCCAAACAGTGAAAGGGAACAAACAAAAAAATGTTCGAGAAATTCCAAAAGAGTCTAAAGGTATGGGTTGGTTTTTGGTTCCAATTTGAAAACCCAAAATTTCATCAACACATTAATTATAATTTGTTTGTGCAAATACTTCTCTCAGGCAGCCACACACATCTTTTTTCGTCCAATTTTTTCCTACAACATCATTGAACATCTGAAACTTACCAGCTCAACTTGAGAAAAAAATGGATAGGCAGGGACATTTGTGCTTTTTGCCATCTAATCTAATCTACCTCTGCTTGATTAACTATTGTTTTGGTTTTTACTTTGTGCCAGCCCATTAGATTAGTTGGTAAAGTACATGCTTCATCTTACATTCCCTACCTGTGTGTACATACATTTGCAGGCTTTCAGGCCCTGACTAATTAACTACATTGCTGATCAGAGACCCTGCTATTTACTGGGAGGTGGCAGTACTACTGTGCTAGTGTGCTAGTACTGGTTTTTATTCTTTGGAACCTTCTACTTATGAAGCTCTCTCAAGTAAAGATTTTCAACTAGTAGTACATTTTTGTATGGTGCAAAAGTACAGTAGCACTAGAACTGAACTGATTGATCTATACATGTTGTAGGAGGAGCTATATCATTTTCTCCTTGGGGAATTTTGTGTAGGTACTTAGACAGCCACACACATCACCAAATTTCAACAGGAGGCGGATACAGACTTACTAACCAGAATTTAGCTAGCAGTGTAGTAAATTGCAAGTGTTAATAGCTATAAACACTGAAATATGCATTTCTATCCATAAGCTATCAAATATCATCAGAAGATAACAGACATGGTCGAGGGGAGGGAGGGATGGAATGGGGAGGAAGGGTTGAGAGGGAGGAAGGAGGAAGGAGGAGAGGTACCTGGGCGGGCGCGGCCGGTCGCCGGAGGGGTTGGGGTCAGGGTTGGGGTTGGCGGCGGCGGCGGCGAAGGGATGGCTCGATTGGTCATCGGGGAGGCCTCCTGGGCGCCTCGGTTGGTCGTGGGGAGGCCAGCGGCCGCGGTCGTCGTCCTGCACCCCGTGCCCGGAGTGAGGTAGAGGCGGCGCAGGGCAGGGGCCGACGCGGGGAGGCTGCCGGCGACGGCGAGGTCACGGAGGCGTCGGCTATGGCGGATCTGCAGTGGTGGGGGGCGCGGGGGCGACGGCGCACGTAGGGGCGGCGGCGATGTG
>NC_041382.1:478314379-478370797 GCF_002162155.2 Triticum dicoccoides | reverse complement strand
CGAGATCGAGATGAAGGGGGATAGCGATCGAGATTTAAAAATATTCATCAAATTTGAAAAAATATTCATGAATTCGAAAAGTGCCCATGAAATTTAAAAATATTCATGACTTCAAAAAATGCCCATGTAATATAATCGAGAAATGAAGACTACGATATAAATACAATCGATCTTAGCTAGCTAGCTATCTGTTCACAATCTTCTTGCCCTTCTTTTTTGCAAATGGAGTTCTTCTGTGGAACGGACATCCTTTAGGTAGGGTGGTCCTGCTTCTTCTTATGGTGTATGCTGCTACTTCATCGTCATCGTCATGTTCGATTTCGGGTCGCCGTACTTGTCAAAGTCTTGCTCATTGGCTACTCCATCCATTCCGATGATCTTCCTTTTGCCTCTCCTCACGACAACACGACTAGGCTTTGACGGGTCGGTAATGAAGAAGCATTGGTCCACTTGGGAAGCCAGTACCCATGGCTCATTTTTCGCGATGACGTTTGCGCCCGCGGTCTTGGATTTGGCTTCGGGTATAACCATGGTGGTGAAATACCGGTCTTCTTTTAGGACGCTCTTGGCCCATCTGACATGGAACATCGGGACCTTCTCTACAGCGTAGCTCAGCTCCCAGATCTCCTCGATCCTTCCATAGTATATGTCCTTGTCGTTACCGGTGTAGGATTCCATCGTTACCCCGGAGTTCTGATAACCATCGCTCTTCATGTCCTTGTCCTCGGTGTAGAATGTGTAGTCGTTGATATCGTATGCCTCATAGGTCATTAGGTTGTGCTCGGCGCCCTGTGACAAGGCGAATATGAGTTGTTCTTCCGCGGAAGAATCTTCATGTAAAGGGTACGACAGAAGCTTCTGCTTGAACCAACGCGTGAAACATGAGTTGTGCTCTTTGAGTATATCTCCGTCCGTCCTCTGTTGTCCTCGGTCACTGTACGTCTTCTCAATAAAGGTTTTGTGCTCTACCACCCAAGGATCGACCACGTCTATGTGTTGTAGCGCGACTAGGTTTGCTCTTTAAAAGTCGGCGAGTCGACCCTCAAAGTCGACATGCATTTCGCGGTGACCCTCATGGTGACCCCATCCAGCGAGCCTGCCGAGGTGCCTATTGACGGGCAGACCAACGGGGTTCTCGATGCCTAGATAATTCGTGCAGTAGGAGATGCACTCTTCGGTCAGAAAGCCCCTGGCTATACTTCCCTCTGGATGTGACATGTTGCGAACGTATCCTTTGATGACACCATTCATCCTTTCAAACGGCATCATGCTGTGCAGGAACGTCGGCCTGAGTTGGATGATATCCTCCATGATATGGACCAGCAGATGCACCATAACGTCCAAGAATGCGCGCGGGAAGTACATATTAAGCTTGCATAGTATCACCACGATCTCTTCCTGTAGCCTTCTGAGTTGCCTCACGCCAATCGACTTCCGAGAGATGACGTCAAAAAAGTTGCATAGGCCAAATAGCGTTTCACGGACGTGTGCGTCCATGATCCCACGGATTGCAACTGGAAGTATCTGCGTCATCAGCACGTGACAGTCGTGAGACTTCATCCCGCTGAACTTCTGCTTCGCTGGGTCTAGGTATCTGCTTATCTTCCCCGCGTAACCGTAAGGAAGTTTTACTCCTAGGAGGCAGGTGAAAAACTGCTCGATCTCCTCCTGACTTAGAGTGAAGCACACGGGAGGGTAGTCATTTCCGGTCTTCTTGGCCTATTTGCCTTTGCGACGACTTTCTGTGTCCTGCTTCGCCTCATCATCATCATCATCATCATCATCATCATTAGCGTGAAGCTCCTGCCTGATGCCCATTGATTTCAAGTCTGCCCTTGCTTCCGGCCCATCTTTGGTCCTCTCTGGCATGTTGAGCAGGGTACCAAGCAGACTCTCGCACACGTTCTTCGTGATATGCATGACATCAAGGCTGTGAGGCACACGGTGGATCTTCCAGTACGGCAAGTCCCAGAAAACAGACCTCGTTTTCCATACCTTCAGCAGCGGCTCTGGCGCCTTTCGCTTCTTTCTCGGCTCTGGTGCCTTCTGCTTCTTTCCTGGCAGTGGGCAGTCTTTCCAATTTTTCAACAGCTCGTCTATTTCCTCGCCGCTCCTCGTACACGGGCGCTTTCGGGGTTCGGTTTCACCATCGAACAGATCCTTGCGTTTCCTCCACGAGTCATCGTCACGAAGCCACCTTCGATGTCCCATGAACACGGTTTTCGAAGACCCGGGATCTCTATCTACCTGGCGATACGTTGTGTCATCCATGCACCTTATGCATCCAGAAAATCCGTGGACTACCTGCCCCACGAGATATCCGTAACCGAGATAGTCGTGCACCGTCGTGAGCAGTGCGGCTCTCATAGGGAAATATTCTTTCTCTGCGGCGTCCCACGTATTGGCTGGCGTTTTCCACAGCGTGTCTAGCTCCTCCTTTAGCAGCCCCAAATATAGATTGATGTCGTTCCCTGGTTGTTTCGGCCCTTCAATTAGCATACTCATGTGAATGTACTTCCTCTTCATGCACAACTAGGGGGGAAGGTTGTACATCCACACAAACATAGGCCAGGTGCTATGTGTGCTTCTCTGGCTACCAAACGGATTGACTCCATCGGTGCTTGCGCCCAGCACGATGTTCCTTGGATCCTTCCCAAATTCTGGGTATTCGAAGTTCAACGCTTGCCACTGGCTCGCATCCTTAGGGTGACTCAGCATCTTGTCTTTTTTATTTATCTCCGGATCATTTCCGTCATCTTCCCACTTCTTCTCCTCCCTATCCGCATGCCAACGCAGGAGCTTTGCTACCTTAGGGTCCGCGAAATAGCGCTACAGACGAGGAGTGATCGGAAAGTACCACACCGATTTTCGAGGAGCTTTCTTCCTCTTCTTGTATCGAGTGACGCCGCACACCGGACATATGGTAGACTCCGCGTGCTCGTCCTGATAAATGATACAATTGTTCATGCACACATGGTATTTCACGTGCGGTAAATCTAGAGGACACACGATTTTCTTCACCTCCTCGAAACTGGTCGGGCACTTGTTCCCCTTGGGAAGACGTTCGTGCCAGAATGACATGTTCTCGTCGAAGCATGCGTCGGTCATTTTGTGTTTTACCTTCATCTCCAGAGCCATGAGCGTTACTTTCAGGCAAGTATCCTCGGGCCAGCATCCTTCATACAATGGAGTAACCGCGTCTATCTCCAGTTGATCCAGCTTGGCTTTCTCTCGGGCGGCAGCTCTTGCATTATCCATCTGCTTGAGAAGCAGCTCTTGAATATGAGGGTCCTGCACCCAGCCTCCATCGTCGTCTGCTCCGGCATCTTCATCTTCATGATCATGCCCTTCGTCTTGATCTTCCTCATCATCATGTACGACATCTTCTACATGATGACTGTGTACAGCATCACCATCGTGATCATGTCCTGGAGATTCTTCGTCTTCTCGCCCGCCCTTGTTGCGGTGGTACTTGTCTTGTTGCCCTTCCTCATTTCTTGCCCGGCCCCCATGGATGACTTCATAGTCATCTTCATCACCTTGCCACCGATAGCCATCCATGAAACCACGCAAGAGCAGGTGGTCCCGCACCTGCCCGGAATCCGGGTCCGCAATAAGGCTCTTCAGCTTGCATCTTTGACACGGACATCTTATCTCCGTCTCGTTCTTTTGAAGCATCTCGGCCTTCGCGGAGCTCAAAAACCTATTCACGATGCCTTCAGTCATCGTGCGGACCATGGTCACCTGCGGGGTAGAGCAAAACGATATTTTAGAACCAAGAAAAAATTTGGCATGACCTTCCCTAAAAATTGGACCAAAAAGAATGCATAGTGCCAAAATTCTCGCTGAAACGGAAATGAATCAAAACATTCCGGCAAAATATTGGCAGCTATCGCATTTCAAATACCGGTACCTTCAAACACAAACATATATGCAACACCACAAACACATGCAACACCACAAACATACATAGATCTAGCTAGGCCACAAAAAGTGCATGTGCACGTTGTTGGAGCCAGCTAGGGAGAAAAAAAGTAGATCTACATCATGAAGATAGCTTTCCCCTTACTTACCTATCAAAAAAAGGTAATTTCACCACTTAATTTTGATGAATCTATGGTGGAAATGAGGTGAGGAGGAGATGGCCGAAAGCTTGGAGAAGGAGGTGGAGGGAATGAAGTGGGGAAAGTGAGTGGGTAGGTGTGGGGCTGTCCAAAATATCTTGTTGGGGTCCCAGGTTACTAATGGTGCACCACCAGCAAATGCGCCATTAGTAACCCTGGTTACTAATGGCGCACCTGCAGGTGGTCCGCCATTAGTACTTTTGCAAAAAAGTAAAATATATATATATATATATACTAATGGCGCACCGGGTAATAGTGCGCCATTACTAGTTTAAACTAGTAATGGCGCACTGTGAAACGATGCGCCATTAGTAGTTTTGCAAAAAAAAGAATAATTTTTTTTACAGTAATGGCGCACTGTCTACTTGGTGCACCATTACTACTTCGAACTAGTAATAGCGCACTTCGACCTGATGCGCCATTAGTATGTATGGAAAAATGGAAAAAATAATAATTTAATACTAGTGGCGCACCCTGTTTCTGGTGCGCCATTAGTGTCTTACACACTAATGGCGCATCACCAACCGGTACGCCATTAGTATATAGTAGTGGCGCACTGCTTCCATGGTGCGCCATTAGTATCAATACTATCTATAGCCATTTTCCAAGTAGTGCCTGGTCCTCTTCCCAAATATCGAGCGGGAAGGAAGCCAACAATGGTGGGCTAATTTGAAGGGGGACAGCTAGTATCAGCTATCCTGACAAAAGTGGTCTTCGTCTGCGCAAAGATCTGGTGATGACACCGTCTTGGGCTCCACGGTGACCTCCGTCTCGTAGTCCTCCTGGTCTTGGTCTCGTTGCACCGAAATGGCAACCTTTGCCTGATGCCTCGGTACTCCACGACTGCGCTTGCCCCCTTTGCACCAAAGAGGAAGGGAGGACGCTGCGCGGGCTGGCACCCGCCTGGTGCCCCCGGTCGTCATGGCTTGCGTCACGGGCACCTCATGAGGTACCCCGCCTTGATCTCTCCGCCTCCTCGTGAGCCAGCCTGACGAGGCCGCGCCTGAGGAAGCTCCGCGTCATCCGCCCTGCGAGGCTTGGCCCCTCGCGAGGGTCTTGGGTTAGTGTTGGTGGAGATGGGCCGCGCTGGGCCCCCCTTTGAGCCACGCCGCAGACCGCAGGCTGGCAAGTCTGGGGACCCCCGTTCCCAGAACACCGACAGTAGCCCCCGGGTCCAAGGCGCGCCCGGACTTGGCCGTGCAGGGAGGCAGAAGGGCAAGAGCGAAGCGCCGCGGGCCCTAACAGCCTGCGGCCTTGGGCGCCGCGTGGCGGTTGATTGGATGTGGGCGCCCTTGCAACCGCTCAAGTTGATAAAGGAGCGGCGTCCACCTAGGCTTTGCTTCTTGCTTTCCCAGGTTGCCGCTCAGATCCCCTTTCTTGCGCCTCTCCTTCCTTCCTCCAAAATTTCCAGATCCACTCCGACCGTGTGACCTAGGAAGCCATGGTGCCTCGTCAGCCCCCGGTCGTAGCTTGGTACTCGTCTGCCCTGGATCCGCCGAATGTGTCGGAGGCGAGCCTCGCCCGGTTGCGCCGGATGGCGATGGCGCGGGGCGTCAACGGGGCGAAGGTGTTCAAATCCGGCTACGCCACCCCTGAGGGTCAAGGGAGCACCTTCTATCCGCTCTTCGTAAGTGCCATTGCTGTTGGCTTGGTGCCTCCCTTCTCCGAGTTCTTCTTCTCTGTCCTCCGCCACTATAAGCTACAAGCCCTGCATCTCCACCCCAACTCCGTCCTTCTCCTGACAATCTTCGCCTATTACTGCGAGGCTCACGTAGGGGTGCAGCCCTCAGTGGCCTTGCTGCGCCACTACTTCTACCTCTGGACCTCTCGTGGTACTGCTTCTGCGTGCGCGAGCTTCGTCGCGTACGGTGGCGCCATTGCCATTTCGAACCCCGGGAAAAGGATTGAGGGCTTCAGGAGCAAGTGGGTCTTGGTGGATGCTGGGCGCATCCATCCTCGGCTGATCTTGCCGATGGAGCAGCCCACGAGCTCCAGCGATTGGGGTCGAGCAGAGCTCACGGACCCCAGCGCGAAGCTGATGTTGGAGAAGATGGACGCGGATCTGAGGCCGACCAACATGGCGGCGGCGAAGCTGACCGGCGCGTCGCTGCTGAGGGAATTCCTAGAGCACCAGCTGGCTCCGCTTCGACGGTACTCACTTCCGATGTGGAGGCCCCTCTGAGCCCCGCGGCCTTAGCCGATGGAGATCTGGCTGTTGTCCTCCAATCTCTGGTCGGGGGCGATGTGGCGAGGTTGGCGGGCGCTCCTACGCCCTTGTTCCTCCGCGACGACTGGGAGCAGGTAGTGAAGTCCATGCCCATCTTCAACGGGTATGGGCCCGTGCCCATGGAAACTCCTGAGGAACCGGTGGACGTGCCTTCCGACGACCACTCCAACGAAGAGGAGGAAGGAGGGGGCGGGGAAAAGGGCCTGACTCTGAGGCGACTGACGGAGAGTCGAGGGCTCCTCTCCCCCGGTGCAGGTCCCGCATTCTCCGCCTCTCTCCGAGCGATGACGACGAGGATGACGACGAAGACGACGACGAGGACAACGACGAGCAGGATGGCGGGAGCTCGCCCCCGATCCCGAAGAAGGACAGGACCGGGCTGATCTCCCGCGGGTCTGCCCCGGCCCCGGGGCAGACCGCAGACGCACCTTCCGCCTCCAAGCTTCCCGAGGTTGACCCTTCCAGCCGGCTTTCAGGCTTCAAATTTGGCCGGAGGCCGCTTGAGCTCACTGGCGACGACCCGTAAGTATTCGATTCTTGGCTTTATTTCTTGCTCTGCTTCTGAGGCTTGACGCCCGCATCTCTTGGGTAGGCTGGCGCCCGCCGCAAAGAAGCCAAAGGGGGCTCCCGAGGTTCCATCCGTGGCAGCACTTCTGCCTGCGAAGGTGGGTGACCACGACGCACAGGCTTCTCCCGCCCGGTCATTCGCGCGAGGCCTGGCTGAGCCGGCTGGGGCGAGCTCAGCCCCCACGGCTCAAGTGGCTCCCGAGGTGCTCTTGCCTGCCGGCGCCACTTCAGCTGTCGGGGCGCGGCAGACTCCGCCTCAGGATGTTGTGGCCGTGCTGCCGTCTTCTCCTCCTACTGCACCGGCTGCTGTCTCTCCGACTCCTTCTTCCGTTCTGGATCGTGCTGTTGCTGAGCTAGACCGACTGCATTAGGATCTTCTTGGCGCCGACCCCCGCTTGGTGGCCGGGCGCTTGGAGCTGGCTTCAGGATGGGTTCGCTCCGACGCTTCGATTCGGGCGGCGCTGGTCCAGGCCTCGACGGCATGCGACAAGGAGAAGCAGGCCATCCTTGAGGCAAAGGCTGCTCGTGATGCAGCCCTGGGGGAGGTGGTTGACGTCCGTGATCGTTGCAAAGCGCTGGAGGGCGAACTGCAAGGTTTGCGGGACCAGCTCGCGAACGAGGCCCGCCTTCGCCAAGAGCAGGAAGAAGGCGTGAAGGCTCGCGAGGCGGCTCTCAAGGAGAGGGAGGTCAAGCTCAAGAAGTGCCGCGACCGCCTAGGCGCACTGGAGCAGGAGTTGGGGGCGAGGAAGGCCAAGCTGGACGACGAGGCCCTGGTTCTTGCCGAGGACCGCATGGCCTTCGCGGAGATGGAGGCGAGGGCTCGCTCCTCACTGAGGACGCTTTATGACAGTGGCCTGTAGAGCCCACTGGCTGGCGCCGAGGACGGCCCCGCCAAGCTACTTTCCTTCCTGGTTCACGCTGTTGAAGATGTCGCCCTTGGCCTTGGCCCCTCGGCCGAGGCCGAGGCGCGTGTCCTGTCTTCTGCAGCAATGACGCGGGTCCTCACCCACATCTACCTTCGCGATCCCGGTGTCAACCTCGACAGCCTGCTGGAGCCAGTGAGCGGCGAGCATGCCGCTACCGCTGCCGAGGCCGTGAAAGGTTGCGCAGAGGCCCTATTGGGGAAGTTCCGGGCCTTCAGCACCAAGCCGAAGCAAGGCACTGCGGACCCACCGCTCCGTGAGGCGTATCCAATCCGCGCTGCTCCATCGCCGACAGGTGACTCCGTCGCGGCTCCTGTCCTGCCTTTAATTCCTGCACATGTATCATGCCTCGGGGAGGCGTTTAAACTTGCGTTTGGCATGGAGATAACAGTGTGTAATGTAATATTTGCTTTTGAATTCCTTGAAATTTGTGCTTTCCCTTCCTACTTGCTTATGTTCTATGCCGGCAGAGCCCGATCCCGCGCATGCCTCACCCAGCATTGGTCCCGACCGGAAACCAGGACGGGGCCAATGAGTGAGGGGCCACGTGACAAGTTAGGCTCCTGAGTCGCGATGCTCAGGAGTCCCCCTTGGCGCACGAACAGCAAGTAGGGTGGTGTGATGCGGGTGGATCTATCGTTCTACGTCTGCAGGGCCCGGCCGCGCGCGTGCCTCACCCAGCGATGGTCCTGACCGAAAACCAGGACGGGGCCACGGAGTGAGGGGCCACGTGACCAGTTAGGCTCCTGAGTCGCGATGCTCAGGAGTCCCACTTGACGCGCGAACAGCAAGTATGGAGGCGTGATGCGGGTGGATCTACCGTTCTACGTCTGCAGGGCCCGGCCGCGGGCGTGCCTCACCCAGCGATGGTCCCGACCAGAAACCAGGACGGGGCCACAGAGTGAGGGGCCACGTGATCAGTTAGGCTCCTGAGTCGCGATGCTCAGGAGTCCCCCTTGACGCTCAAATGACCTTCGTACCTTGGCTCCGCTCGGGGAGAGACGTGTGACGAACCAGGCCCGGGGGGACCTGGCTGAGCGGCGTGCGCCTGGGTGTGACCCAGGCGCAGCCCCCGTGCCCAGCCCCCTCGCGCGGCACTCCCGAGGGGAGGCGTTACGATGAGGCTAGACACTGAGCTCTGGGCTCCCTGAGGTTGGTGCGGCCCGGGGGCCACCCTCAGTTGTTTATCACCAGCGCGGAGCATAGCGCTACCGTATGTGTACGGGCATAGCCGCTCCTCGGCAGTGTCGTCAGCCAGCACAGAGCATGGTGCTTCCACTGGTACGTGGGAGGGGGCCCCCTACGGGAGGAGCCCCCGGGGCATGTACAGCCCCGCCCTGACACGTGGCTGGCATGGTAGGGCCTGGCGAGGTGTATCTTGGCACCCGTGAGCCAGCGCGGGACTCACGGGGCCCTACCTCTAGGCGGGTTGCGCCTGGCACTGGGCCTTATCTTGTGATGTGTCCCTGCAAATTTGGTTAGATGTCGGCACTCTACGTCCTCAGGTCCCGGCCCTCGAGCTAGTCTCAGCCATCGCTGGTATGCCAGGTCGCGATGCCATGGACAAGGCCAGAGGGTGAGGGCTGGAGAGCCAGTAAGAGCCCTGAGTCGCGATGCTCAGGTACCCCCCCCCCTTTAACGTGCAAGTGGTCGGCATGGAGAAGAAGAGGTGCCGTGGACCGGCATCAAATAATCAAGCATGGTGGGTCTAATGCATAATCATAAATAAACGCAAATGGGATACATGCCGCTGGGCCTGGCCCGAGCGGCTTGGGGATCATGCAGCCCGAGGGGCGCCCCCAACAAGGTAAGCTAACAACATGGAATAAAAAGGGATACACACCACAGGGTCGGACCCACGCGGCGTGGGAATAATGCAGCCCTGGGGGGGCGCTCCCAGCTGGAAATAAAACTCGAAAGATGTCACCTGATGATGTTGAGGACGAAGGAGCGTTGGTGTAGCAGGCTCGGTGGGCTGCGGGAGCCGATCCTCACGAGCCTCCAGGCCCAGGGGCCTCGGGGGGCTCCGGAGGCGCTGGCGGCTCCTCACGGGCCATCTCCATCCCGGCCAGGGCTGCAGAACACCCTACCTCTCGTGCCTCCGTGATGCCCCTCATGAGGCGCTGGTACGTGTCAGCTGCGTTTGGCAACCCGTAAGGCATGCGAACGTAGCTGTGGGGTGGGCCTCCACAGCGCCCCACTCGCGAGGGCCAGAGGCACTCCAGAGAGGCGACTCGGTTGAGCCCTGGTATGTCGATGCAGACGCGCAGCCCACCATCCTCGCCTGGATGGGGAGCCACTGGTGGTAGTCGGTGGCCGCCTTTCATGACCCTTGACTTCTGTAGCTCCTGAATGGCCTTGCTGATGAACTCCTGAGGGCCTGGGTCTCCTTGCCTTGCTCCTTCTTGAGGGAAACACGCTTCGAAACACGCCTCCATGTGGTGCCCAAGCGCCTCCCTCGTGACCCTGGCAAGGTCGGTGGCCCTCCAGGGGAGAGCCCCCGAGCCCTGCCTGAGGAGGGCGCTAGGCGCGCTTTCCTATGTGATGGAAGGAGGTTCCCCCTGGGCAGGCGCGGGCCCAGAGAGTCCTGCCTCCTGAGGGGTGGGGCCGGATGATGTCTTCTTCTTCTTAGGGGCGGTCTCGGGAGGCCTCCTGCTTCCACGATCCGGGTCTTCCAGTGACGCGGCCTGAAAGGCTCGTTCCAGGGAACACACCGCGTCCTTCTCTTCACATGGCACCGTGATGACTCCGCCGCTTGGAGGTTGTTGAATGTTTCCACGGACAGGACGTTGAGCCCTGCACCGCCATCGATGAGGGTCTTGGTGACCACCACGTTGTTGATGATTGGGGAACAAAGCATCGGGAGAACTCCGGCTGTAGCCGCACACTTGAGCTGATCTGCTGAGCTGAACATGATGGCGCATGCTGACCACCTGAGAGGGCGCGTGGCTTCGAGCCTGGGGAGGACTGCGTTCACTTCGCGGGCGAACTGCTTGAAGATGCGCTGAGAGGCTGGGGCTTGTGCCCCGCCCAGGATGCAGGCGATTGCGCGCGGCTCCTGGAAGCCCCCAGCCCCCTCGTCCTGGTGGCGGTCCTTGTTTCTCCTTGGCTGCAGCGGCAGCGGTGGGAGGCTTGCGTTGCCCTACGGGCGATCCTCGCGAGGCTGATCCCTCCAGTCTCCTTCGCGAGGCTGATCCCTCCAGTCTCCTTCGCGAGGCTGATCTCTCCAGCCTCCCTCGCGAGGCGGGTCTTGCCAGCGATCCTCGCGAGGTTGATCGCGCCACCCTTGGCGCGGGCCACGGTCTTCCTAGCGTCCTGCGTTCCTTCCTCCTCCTCGGTCGTAGCCCCGGTCACTGCAGTCAGGGCGACGGCCGATCATTCCTTCTCGCACGGCTCGGAGCTCTTGACATTCGTTGGTGTTGTGGGTGTGGAGGTCGTGGTACACATAGTACCGGCTGCCCTTGGAATGTTCGGGCTGATCTCTACCCCGCTTGGTGCCTGGTTCTGCCGCGAGCACGGCAGCCCCCTTGCGCTTCACATCCTTGGCCTTGGGCTTCTTCTCTTCTGGGTCTGCGGCAGGCAGCTCGAGGAGGGAGAGACGCCCTTCCTCGGCCCTGGCGCACTTGGTTGCCAGGTTGAACAGCTCCAGGGAAGTGCACAGGTCTTCATGCATCGCCAGCTCCTCCTTGATCTTGACGTCGCGCACCCCGTCGGAGAAGGCCGAGATGATGGCCTCCTCAGTCACCTTAGGAATCTTGAGGCGCGCGTTGTTGAAGCGCTGGATGTACTTCTGCAGGGTCTCCCGGGCTGTTGCTTGATGCGGCGCATGTCGCTCACGGCGGGTGGCCGGTCGCGATTGCCTTGGAAGTTGGCGATGAAGCGGGTGCGCATCTCATCCCAGGAGGATATTGTTCCTGGAGCCAGGTTCAGCAGCCAGGTGCGGGCCCCTTCCTTGAGCGCCATGGGGAACCAATTCGCCATGACCTTCTCGTCTCCGTTGGCAGCTTCGATGCCCAGCTCGTAGAGCTGGAGGAACTCCGCAGGGTCAGCCGTGCCGTTGTAGCGAGGAGGCAAGTCTGTCTTGAACTTGCCGGGCCACGCGACGTTGCGTAGCTCGGCGGTGAAGGCGCGGCAGCCTGTTGTGGCCACGGGAGGCCTTGGATGATGGGGAACTTGGTCTTGTATGTCCCCACGTGTTGCAGCTTGAAGCAGCGCGCGATCTTGACGCGTGGGAGCAGGAGCATGGTCGCGACGTGCTGGAGCAGGGAGCGCCCGGGCAGCTTCTTGCGGGCGAGGGACTTCTTGACAGCTCTGCTCTTGCTGCGCTGGCGCCTGACGGAGCGGGTTCCTGAGGAGGAGGCGGCCGGGGCGCCGCTGGAGCTTCACCGCCCGCGCGGGGCAGGGTGCGGTGCAGCGGAACGGACGATGCAGGAGAGCCCCTGCGGCACGGACGAGCTCAGCGACGCGGTTGAGCCATTCTTCATAGACGTCGTCGACGGGACGGTAGCGCAGGAGCTCGTTCGCCGCGATGAGTGCAGCCCGAGCCTCCATGGGCGCGCGGAGCGCGCGGGACGAAGAAACAGCTGGGGTGAGCGAGGGAGTCACGGTGCGGCCGTCTTGCCGCACGGACGGATGCTGGGACGATGCTTACTGCTCGTCCCCCGCCGGGCCGGTGGCGGCGTTGACGGCAGGTGACGGGGAACAGCGAAGACGCCCGCCGACAGGGGCCGTCTGGGTGATGCGGGAAGCGAGTGCGGCCCGGTGCTCGGCGCGGGCCCGACGAGCGTCAGACATGGGCGTGATGGTCGGAGGAGAACGGGGTGGTGGAAGACGAATCCCGGCGCACCCCTACCTGGCACGCCAAATGTAGGATTTCGGGTTCCGGCAGACCCTTGAGGTTTGAACACTGGGGTGTGCGCGGAGATTTCGCCTCCTACCTTCCCGCACCCCTTCGCCTTGCTGGGATCTGAACTAAGGAAAGAACAACACAAGAGACACAGGGTTTATACTGGTTCGGGCCACCGTTGTGGTGTAATACCCTACTCCAGTTTGTGGTGTGGTGGATTGCCTCTTGGGCTGATGATGATGAACAATACAAGGAAGAACAGCCTCGCGAGGGTCTGTTCTTGGCTGGGATGATGAACTGCTGGGAGGAGCTCATTCACCTTTCTCTCTCTCTCTCTCTCTCTCTCTCTCTCTCTCTCTCTCTCTCTCTCTTTCCGTCTCTGTCTCTCTCCTTCCCTCTGCCTACCTGCTTCCTTTTTCCCACCCCTTGCTCTATGGGTGGCTGGTCCTATTTATAGAGGCCCTGGTCCTCTTCCCAAATATCAAGCGGGAAGGGAGCCAACAATGGCGGGATAATTTGAAGGGGGACAGCTAGTATCAACTATCCTGACAAAAGTAGTCTTCGCCTGCGCAAAGCTCTGGTGATGACGCCGTCTTGGGCTCCACGGTGACCTCCATCTCGTAGTCCTCCTGGTCTTGGTCTCGTTGCACCGAAATGGCAACCTTTGCCTGATGCCTTGGTACTCCGCGGCTACGCTTGCCCCCTTTGCACCAAAGAGGAAGGGAGGACGCTGCGCGGGCTGGCACCCGCCTGGTGCCCCCAGTCGTCATGGCTTGCGTCACGGGCACCTCGTGAGGTACCCCGCCTTGATCTCTCCGCCTCCTCATGAGCCAGCCTGACGAGGCCGCGCCTGAGGAAGCTCCGCGTCATCCGCCCCGCGAGGCTTGGCCCCTCGCGAGGGTCTTGGGTTTGTGTTGGTGGAGATGGGCCGCGCTGGGCCCCCCTTTGAGCCACGCCGCAGACCGCAGGCAGGCAAGTCTGGGGACCCCCGTTCCCAGAATGCCGACAAGGTCTGTAATTGGAAACGTGTGCGAAGACTGATAACAACACAGACGATTACTGCTAACAAGTTGTGTGTGTTGTGAGCGAACGATTGCTAGTATACAATTGTGAGTGATTCTTGAAAACATCACCAACGGGTTCCATTGTTTAGTCCGTGTGCGATGTGATTTTTTTTTCCGCACAACATCTATGCTCTGTCTACAGAGCATCAACATACATACTTAAAAGGACGGCATTGCATAACCAAATTAAGCATACAATTACACAAGTGAGTACACACATAACATTTCCACACACTAAAGAAAGCAATTACATGCATACTAAAGTAGGAGAAATGAGGATCTAATCATCTACTTATTGTTGCGATGATGCTTTCCATTGCTCTGCTTCCGGCTGGATCCCTGGCCGTTTTAGGGAAGGAGGGACTTCCTCATGTCAACGATCTGCCTGTACATGTCGTAGCTCGTGTACGCTTCCTTGGCCGCGTACACGACGTGAGCTTTGTCAAGTTTCTCCATCCAGGCCGACTGCCAGGCACACTTGTCCTTGTTGCACGAATCCTTCATGTCTCTGTAGTAGGGGTCGATGATGGCCTCGGGGAGGTGAACCAGTGAGTCCTTCTCATGCTCCTTGCTGCCCCTGATCTTGTATTGGCCCTGGATGTTGACAATATTCTGGCAGGCGATGCCTGAATTCTTGAGTGCCTTTACATCGTTGGTGATGTACAGCATAGCGAACATGTAGTGGGGGTTGTTGACAAACCTGGTGAAACGCTCGCAAGGCCTTGTGGCCAGGCAGTAGTGCTAGACGATGACATGGTAGCGCACGCACATCTAGGCGATGGTGACCTTGGTACGATACCTGGCACGAGCGTGGGTGTACTCGAGGTCGAACCCGACCACCTTGTACTTCTGCTCGGCAAGCAACAACTCCATGATGTGGATGGAGTGCTCCGCCCAGACCGGGTCATTGGTGTACACCACCGACAGGTCCATGAACCTTCTGTGGGTGCCCACCATGGCACGCATGGTGAACCGCTGCTCGTTGTCGGCAGCCGCTCGGTGCGCAATTGGAGCCGCGCAAGATACCCTCTAATAATTTCTCGTGGTGGGTGTGCTTCTTGCAATGGTGGGGCGCGATTGAAAGGTTGAAGAGACACATGGGTAGGTTAAATGGCCGCTGTAATAAATGGGGGCCGGCTGGCCTGTAATAGTCATGTCTTGTCACGGCGTTCATAGCGGAGGATTCCAGAATCCAGTGCACGCTTGACAACACCGCACCCCAGGCGTGGGCTCGAAGAGGCGCCAAATGTATCATCAGTGAGCCCGTTCCCACGCTACCGCGCTGTTTACCGTGCAAGCTTCCCGCCCGGGTAGTTTGGCCACGCGTCGGCTAGAAGAGGGACAAATCATGAGCATTTATTGGCAAAAAGCTTTGTAAAACCGAAGTTTGTGGAATGACATCGGTCATAAGTTTACCCTTGGGTGATGAGGTCCAAGTTACACAGAAGGGTGATGATGGACACTCGAGTGCGATAATTAATTATGCGCTCTACAGTGCACACGGTGGAAGAAACCAACTATGTGCCATAATGTTAAAGATCGCAGTCGAGTTAGCTATATAGATCGTGTGGTGTGAGATCGACAAGGTAAACTGATTCGAGAATGGTTAATAAAATCTAAGACCATTGCATATTAAGGTCAAAATAGTGCTAGCAATATACGAGTCTCATACGATGCCATTTCAACGATTGTACCACAAAAGCTCGAAATGTTATAAGGTTCAAATTCCAGAGTTATATGGCTCAAATTCGAAGATTACAAGGTTCAAAATGATATTAGAAATGAAATTCAGCTCTTCAGCTGCAAACGCTCGCGCTGATGCGCTGAACATGGATATCAGAGAGGTTCAAAGTAATATCACCGCTTCTAAGTCTGGCTTCGAAACCTCACAACTTTTGCAAAGGAGTCAGCCACTGAGAAGTCATGTATGGGGTTGACCCGATGACTTCCGATTACTCTGTCATCTGAAGTTCCAAAATGAAATTCATCATTTTTGGAGCCTGCTTCATTCTGCCGCAGGCGCCGGTGCTGATCAATAGACCATTCATTTTTGCGAAATAAATGTAGGGCAAATCTCATTTCCTTCAGCACCCTTGCTCTGAGAACAAAGAACCTGGCGAATATAATCTCCGATAAGGTCCCTCGGTAGGAGTTCAAAGTAATTTCTGAGAGATGCAGATCTATGCATTCGATGTGATTGTTATATTGTATCGCATTATCCACCATTGGGCCTAATGTTATCTGCAAAAGAAGAAAACGTGTTAGTGCCTACATGCAATCTTGAACATTACTACAGGCCTAGCTATTTGGTTTGCAGGATTTGTAAAATGCACTAACATGCCATCTTCGATTTGACATGATTAACATGGGCATTTGATTACATTTTAGAAAAATGTAGCCTTCTTCACAAGAGGTTGGAGTGGATGAGAAGTTCCCTAAGAAAACTAGTACAGATGAATCCAAAGGAGAAATGCTTATTGATTGTAACCATATGTATCAAGCAACCAATATGGGGGGGGGCATGTATGTACTGAAATCCTCCAAAAGAACCTTCAGAAATCGTAGTACATTGTCATTGTAAACTTGGAAAAAGGTGACATGTAGCGACCCGACCCGAATGGATCAAGTCTTTGTGCTTAAGTGTCATCCCTGGATCGGTATGCTGACACACACAGTACTCGAGGATTTATAACAAAGGTAAATCACATGTATAAAGTAACGTAAATACTATTACCTCAATCCAAAAATAGAGGAAGTAACAAGGTTGTGGATTCCCATCAACACCAATGGCAAAGTTGAGTGTAGAAATCGTAACCCTAATGTATCACTTACTCGTCGTAAGATAATCCTGCAACATGAGATGTTGCAACCACAAAGGGTCAGTACATTGAATGTACTGGCAAATTCACACTGTAGAGCAATGATGAATAATGGCTATCACTACATGCATATATGGCTGGTGGAAAAGCTCTACGATTATAAGGTTTTTGCGAAAAAGCCAATTTTTCCCTACTACAAAGGAATAAATTTTATTTAACTATCATGGTGGTTGTTAAACATTGAGAATGGTTGACAGCATTCTCAATCCCAATTAAGCATCATTAAACTCAACAATATTCATTTAAAGTAGGGACAATTCCATTTCCCCCCTAACATGAGCCACCACCTGGCATTTGCCCCTAATTTTCAGGTATGCTCAAATTTACCCATGTGCCATTAGGTAGTGTTATAAAAATACCCTTCTGCTTCGTTAACGTCCAGTCAAGGGCCTTTGACCGTCGTTGGTACATTTTTTGGACAATTTTGCCCCACTTCGTGCATGCCACTTACAGGTGGGACCCATCCAAATAAAAATTAAAAAACTATCCCAAGTCAAAGTAGTCAACATTGACTAGGTCAAGAGAGGACTTGGCCCACATGTTAGTGACTCATTAGTTATTTCCTGTAATAATTAGCTATGTTTTTAGCACTATAATTAGATCTATTGCCCAAGAAGAGCCCACTAGTCAGCTATGCACTAAAAAGGATTAGGGCTAATGACAGGCCCCACATGTCTCATCACCGATTTAAATGCCGGCGATGAGCAAACGCGCGGCCCTGACTTGGAACACCAGCGACGAGTAGAGGCAGATAGTTGTGCGGGACGCGGGGCTTGCTGGTGTGGGTTGGCACCTTCTAGGAGTGGTGAGCACGCATGGGGCGGCCGGGAAGCTCGCCGGTGACAAGTTTCTCAGCCAGCGGCCGGAGCAAGTTGACATGGGGAAGCAGCTCCGGGATGAGGCACAGATTAGGGACAGCAGAGGAAGCTTCGCAAGGGCTTCACTGAGATGAGGACGAGGTGCTGCTCTAGATTGCCTCCCGCGCCCAACAAAAAAAAGCTCCGTCGCCGCTTCCTTCGTCTCCGCGAGGCCAACGACCTCCTCGTGACCATCCCCCATATGCAGGAGCTCCGCCATTATCTCCTTTCCCTCCCAATGGAACGAATTGAAGCGGGGAGCCTCCGTTCGGCCACGCCATGGTCGTCTTCTTCGCCTCCGGGCGGCCACATTCGTGCCCCGATCTCCCGCTCCAGCGAGCTCTGGTTTCCCTCCTCGTGTTACTCGGCAACCAGACGTGGATGCGAAGCTCCTGGACCCCCCACTCGAGTCCCACGACCTCGATGCATCCTTCCCACGAAGCCAAGCTCCGCCGGTCACCAACGTGGTTGGAGACCTTACTCCGGCCTCCCCGTCTTCCATATTGGGAATGGTCCACTGCCCCCGCGCCCAGCAATCTTCCTCCCGTGCACCCCGTGCTCGCCGCCGTGCGTGGTCGCGCGCCCAGCTGTGGTTGTTGCCGGAGAAGATGAACGGGGGTGGGAGGAGGAAGAAGGGGATTGGGCATGGTGGGGTCGTGCTGGCAGGACAGTGTGTGTGTGTGTGTGTGTGTGTGTGTTTCCAAAAAAATATTCCTTTCTCTTTATTTCTTGCATGGGTCCACTTGCCAGGAAGGGCAAAAATGTCCATGGAATGGCTCGGTCACAGTCAAAGGCCTTTGACCGGATGGTAATGGAGAAGAAGGGTATTTTTATAACATCACCTAACGGCAGAGGGGTAAATTTGAGCATACCTGAAAATTAGGGGCAAATGCCAGGTGGTGGCTCAAGTTAGGGGGGAAAATGGAATTGTCCCTTTAAAGTAACATGATGAGATTCACATGATAATCCAGGTACTAGATACTCAAGTTGTCCATAACCGGGGACACGGCTAACCATGATTAGTTTATACACTCTGCAGAGGTTTGCTCACTTTTCCCCACAAGACTCGATCGCCTCCGTTTGGTTTCTCGCACTACATGGTGTTTGAGAAGACAGATGCCCGAGACATAGTCTTTCAGAAGCGCTAGCACCTTACGATGGATAGTCCGTTACACCTACTTTCCCCTACATCTGCTAGAAAACCTTGTAAGAGTTCACACGACTTAATCAACTATGCTAGAGCCCATAATAGCTTGTGGCTGCACACAGAAGTTTCTAGTATGAATAATCTCATGATCCCTTTGAGCCTGGGTGGCGGTCCATAAAAAAACAGTTAATCCTGGTCTACCCAGGTGCATAGACAGGCAATCCTAGAATAACCAGGTGCCTCAATCCACCCAGATGTGTGTTTAAGTTGCCACCTTAAGTAAACCATTAATTAACAATCTCACATCTGTCATGAATACTCTCCAAAAAAACCCAATCCACGTCTACGAGCATAGCATGGCAATGTAAGCATAACGTAATAGTAACTCCCAAGGTTTGAATGCAGGGCAATAGGTTGCTACCTCATGAACTACTTCCCAACCCACAATTTATTCAGATCCTAACCATGCAATGTTTGGGGATTGGAACTAATGCATAAAAACTGGGTGTTAAAGGAATATGATCAAAGTGTGAAGTTGCCTGCAATGTTGATGAAGATGATTTGCACTCAAAAATCTTGATAGCTCTACTCGTCACACTCCTGTCAATCTATCGTAATCAAGCAATAGTAACCACACATAAGCAATCACTCAAAGATCAGAAAGAACGAAGAAGACGATTCGGAAAACATCAAAACCAAGCAAATAACTCTTGCTACATAAAACAATTTCTAACAGTACCAAAATTATGTGAATTTGGCCTTATCAGAAAGTTTTGGTCAAGAGCTTCGATTTGCAAAAAGAATCAACTCAAACGGAGCTACGAAATTCAAGTTATGACCAAACGAAGTTTGAATTCAAATCTGATCTAATTCAAATTTTAAACTTTTCAAAAACATGTTAGAGTTGTATTACTGGATAGAGGAGATCATAATGAAGACATGAGCGTTGGTTTCGTTGGATTTGGATAAACGAGTAAAAAGATGTGGTGTTTTGAAAATCAGGGACTAAACTGCAAAGAAAGAAATTGCAACTAGGTCCCTGGATACGTGTCAGAAATCTACTGGCCGAAATTTGTTCACTGCGAGGCTAAAATGGCGGATGTTCGCTATTTAGCGCATACCGGTTCGAGAAAAAAAACAGATCTAATCCAAACCGTAGCTCTAAGATCGGACGGTCGAGGTGAGAGGGGGGCTTTACCGCGGCGGTCACGTCGGCGGCGTCGGAGAAGAAAGCGGCGGCGGCGGCGGCTCGAACGGGACGGCGGCCCCGGGGCTCGGCGGCGCTGGTGGAGATGATGGAGAGGCGCGGCTCGATGAGGGGAAGGCAGTGGCGGTGTCGGCGCTCGGCCTCGGAGTCGGAACGGCGCAGGCTTGGCGGCGGATCTCGCGAACTCCGACGAGTTCGCGCGGGGCGTGGAGAGCTGCGGTTTCAGGCAAAACGAGGCCAGGGCCTCGGCTTATAAAGGGGGTCATCTTGGGCGAGGGGAGAAGATGGGGGAGGCGCCTGGGTTGAGGACGGTGTCGGCCGGCGAATCGTGCGCGTGCTGGACTCCGGCGGGAGGTCGGTGACGAACCCGAGAGCTGGGTCCCACCTGTCGGTGGCTGGGCGTGGCAGCATGCATGCGGAGGAGAGAGTGGGTGGGCGAGGCGGAGGCGGTTCGGGCGCGCGGAGGCTGCTGCTGAGCTGGGCTGGCGCTGGACTAGGCCGGGCCGGTCCAGTTCGGCAGCGGAGGAGGATTTGTTTTTTTACACAGGCAAAAGAAAATAAAAGCGAACTTAAAAGAAAATATTATATAGCCATATAATATATCAAAATTTTCATAAAAAGATTTCCAACAACATGGACATTTTACTAGCATTGAATAAAATCCACGTAATTTTAAATAAAGCCAAGAGTGCTATTGACCTACTAAAATCCAGTAAAAATCATTTTAAAAATATCAGAATGATTTCAAATTTATTTCTCTCCAATTTTCTGTTGTAGGGAATCATGTTACCCTAATTTCCATATATTTTATTTTTGGAGAAAAATAATTTGAATAAAACTCAAATATCTCCAAATTGAAAATAAATTCAAAAGAACTTTGAATTTAATTCTTTGAAACTCCCAACTCATATTTCATATAATTTGAAGAAGTCATTTTATCTTCGCTCGTGAAAATCATTGAGTTGCATAAAGTTGCAGAATTGGAAATATTCTAAAATGAAATTCAAATATTTTCAACACCCCTTGTCATTTAAATAAATGGAAGAAGTCATGTCATCTTCTCTCCAGGGTTTTGTGTTTGAAAAGAATTTGAATTCATGGAGATCAAAATGCAAAATGAAAGTTTGGGAAAGTCCTTTTATTCCCTCTCATTTAACTTTCAAAAGTTTCAAATTTCACTCACTTTCAGTCAATCAATCAAACAGTCAATCAAATCTATCTATTTAATATAACATTCCAAAATTTAGAATTTTGGGATGTTGCAAACCTACCACCCTTAAAATGAATCTCGTCCTCGAGATTCGGAGAGGCTAGCAAGAAAAAGGTTAGGGTTTGGGGGTCTCCCCAAAATTTCATCAATCGTCTCTGTGGTCTGGGGTGCTACCACCCTTATAAGCATGGTTATGGTTCCAACAAAACTCATATACTCCATCCTTATTCTTGATGGGGTCGGTCTTCTCAAATCTTCAGTATAATTCCTTTCTCTGGGCTCTTCAGGTAACGGCATAACCTTTTCCTCAATTCTTTTGTCCTTTCATCTTGGTAAGGTTATTTCCGAGACTGGGTCTTCTTAGCTGATGGGTCTGGCGCGAATACTAAACAACTATCGATATCTCATGGTGGTCAACAATTTATGGTTCCTTCTACAGGAAATGGGTCTGGTTGATCCTCACCGTATAACCTACGGTTGGCAAAGCTGCCTTGTACAAGGGAAAATACATATACCATTCTAAGGTTCAAACAAGGTTTAATATCACCGTCTCTCTACTATAGGTAAGTCACTCAGATTTACCATCCCATATAGCAAGGCGAATAATAAGAGTAAGTCGGTATGGTGATCAATCCATCCCGCACCCAAATCATTACCCTGTATATGCTTTAGCGAATCTCGCATTCTAACACTTGGTTATCCTCACATGCATTGCAGAATTTCTCTTGTCAACGAATGAAGTTCGAATATATCCATAGATTCTGCAAGCCAGAAAAACATCTATCGTTCCTTCACAACTCTCAGGTTTTGCGTTACTCCTATAAAATTGTCTGCCGATAAACGTCATATCTTCCTCTAGGGTTTTTCCTTCAGCAAGAATGTGCTTGCTTCTTGGCAGGTCCTGGGGCATGTGGGATATGGCCCATCTCATCACTTGTAGTCCTTGAACTTATCATCGGGCAACTGATCATTATTCCAACTTCCAACTTCCTAGCATTCTTAATTCCTTCCATTTGTATTGTCTTCCTTCCTTCTATTGGCACCAAACTAAGACATGATTACTCAGACTCATCATGGAATTTCCATTGATCCTTATTTCCAACATCATACCTCCTTTATATCCAATAGTAATTTATCTATTCATCCTCGTGGGATATCCCTCATACCGAGATAAAACTTATAATTATGAAGTCCATATTCCACTTCGTGGAACATCATTATCCTTTCCAGGGTCAAGCGTTCTTACAGGGGAATATTGGCCATCTCTGCATGGCACTTCTTCAACTGGGAAACGTGAAACACATCATGAACTCCTGACAGTCCTTCGGGTAACTCCAACTTGTAGGCCACTTCTCTCATACGCTCCAAAACTCAGTATGGTCCTACAAATCTCGGGGCTAACTTTCCTTTAACTCCAAATCGTTTAACTCCTCGCAGAGGGGCACAGGAAGACATGCTCTGTCTCCAATTTCATAGACTACCTCCTTGTGTTTTTAAGTCTGCATAACTCTTCTGCCTGGATTGAGCTACCTTTAGTCTATCTCGGAGTAACTTAACATTCTCTTCTGCCTCCTTGATCACAGTTGGTCCAAACAACTGACGGTCTCCACTTCATCCCACATACTCTTGGATCATCACACATATTGAGACAAAACTCGTATTCATTTTGTCTGAAATCCACTCAGTGGAGTATCCTAATCTTTTCCAGGGGTCAAGGGTTCTTACAAGGTACTACCACCCTTAGAATGGACAAATCTTCCATAGACCATATTTCTCATATCCTCAGAATGGCCGAAATTCTTCTTCATAGAGTAACAACTCATAAAATCCATATCAGTACCAGCGATGCTAACTTTCTCAATTTCTCAAAGTATTACAATCTCCCGCACTTCCATTACATGCCTCAACTCAACACCTCAATATAAAAGAAAATGTTCTCACTTCCACTACTCCATTTCTTTTGTTGCAAACTCACTATCTAGCACAAGTTTCCTTCTCCTTGGGGCATTCTCTGGCAAAGTGCCCTGCTCCATTACAACTAAAACATATTACTTCTGACAAGTATCGGGGTTTCCTTTTTGGGCAACTGCTGAGGTAGTGCCCTGACTCCTTGCACCTGTAACAGGTGATATGACTCGGATCCTTCCTGGAATCCAATCTGCTTCTCTTCCTAGACCTTTTCATGCCAATCATGGCTTCTATTTCTTATGGGTCATATTCTACTTCCTCTGTCGGGAATTCTACTAGATCCCCATTTAAACAATTTTGGGAGATGTGTCCTTCTTCTCCACATGAATAGCATGAGTTGGTGTAGGGTTTAATTGGTTCTTCTTTGGGTGTGTCCCCCACCTTTTCCTTCATCAAAGTTTCTTCTAAAATTTCCATGAGGTATCCTTTCATTACTTCTTTCTTCTGTTGGATGGTTCGTTGTACCATGGGGTAAATGTGACACTGAGCAGGATAGTGGGTAGTCCCTTCACACAAGAAACAAGTAATCTGCCTAGTTGGGAATTCTTCAACTGGGTGACTTCCTTCACAATTAGGGCTTTCATCCTTGTGTTCTTTATGGGTGTGTCCTATTTCTCCACAAATCTTGCATGCACAAGGTTTCTTCATGTCCTTTCCATAAGGCTTCAACTTCTGGGACACAAGCCGAGACTTTGGCAAAGTCAACTTAAATTCTTTCCAAGTGGTTACTCCTTGCCATCCATTGATGGTTTGGTACATCCTCCACTAAATAGCAACACCTCTTTCAAAGCACTGAAGAGCATGTTGGGTCATATCCTTACCGACTACAGAGTTATTCTTCACGTGATCCTCCATGTTCTAAATCCATCGGTCCGTCTCCAACTGACTCATCGGTCCAGAAAATCCAAGCTCATCTTCATTCTTCCTCTATTGGGTGCATGGGTTTGGGGTGAGATAAGAGATATAGAGAGGGATACACACAATACAAACAAAAGTTTTGAAAAGACAGATTTTATTGTGGCTGTCGGAAAACATCAAACAATGACAGCTCACAATCATCGCATCTAGCGTAGGCATATGAAAGGGGTTTGGTCTTCCAAAGGTCAATAAATCTTCAACATCGTCTAACTCTTCAAGTCTTGTTCATGCCTCCAATGGCTTCTTCCGATCATGCTTGTCTTTCTCAAATCCTTTTGCCAGATCATTTCTGTTGTCGCAAAGTTTATCGTGATGTCCTTTAATATTCTGGAGTTGCGTTCCAAACTTTTGGTTTCAACATCCTTCACATGAACCATGGTCATACTGTCCTTCAGTTCCTGACGAATCTTCGGTGTCTCCAGGTTTTGCTCCTCTAGCTTGGCTACTTTCAGCTTTTGGTTCCTGAGTTCTTCACGAAATGCTTCCTTGTCTAATACGGCTTCATGGAGCTCCACCTTAAACTTCTTGATGTACTACTCCAGATCCTGGCGATACACCGGCTAAGGTTAAAACTTCAGCTTACTAATAGGTACTCCATCAGCCTTCTTCCATCAAATCCATTCTGAAGAAATGCATCCTTAACTCAGCACGGTGACAATAGCATCAGCGGGCGATGACATCATGGATAGCCATGTTTCTGCTCTTGTCATTCCCATGAGCTATCTCTCCACAGTTGATATCTCCTGCCTTAGGGTTTCTTGACAAAACTTTGAGTCCTATGCTCCATGTTCCAGTCTTTCTCCAACACACCTTAATCTCGGGCATTGACAACTTCCATAATCTGTCAAGTTCCATAAGGGTAGCCTTCCTAGGTCATACAAATCTAGGGATTCTTTCGAGCCTCCAAATTCTCCTAGTCTTCGGAGTCTTCAACCGTTGTAGTTTCCATTATTCAGATGCATAGTAAAATCCTCTTCATTCCGAAGCAGTCTTAGTTGTCCAATATCTTGTACTTCTTAGAGTGGTCTCATCAGTCAGATCCTCGTCTGGTCAAAAGGGGAAGGGGTATGGTCTAACTAAAAGGGAATATTTGAATAAGCTCAGAAGAGAAGAGAGGTAAAAGGTCTTTTTTTAAAAGGGAAAGTTGTAGAGAAAAATCTTTGCTATGGGCTTGCCAGTTTCTAGGGTCACGTCTTACAGTCAACATGTGCTCTAATACCATCTTGTAGCGACCCGACCCGAATGGATCAAGTCTCTGTGCTTAAGCGTCATCCCTGGATCGGTATGCTGACACACACAGTACTTGAGGATTTATAACAGAGGTAAATCACATGTATAAAGTAACGTAAATACTATTACCTCAATCCAAAATAGCGGAAGTAACAAGGTTGTGGATTCCCATCAACACCAACGACAAAGTTGAGTGTAGAAATCGTAACCCTAACGTATCACTTACTCGTCGTAAGATAATCCTGCAACATGAGACGTTGCAGCCACAAAGGGTCAGTACATTGAGTGTACTGGCAAATTCACACTATAGAGCAATGATGAATAATGGCTATCACTACATGCATATATGGCTGGTGGAAAAGCTCTACGGTTATAAGGTTTTTGCGAAAAAGCCAATTTTTCCCTACTACAAAGGAATAAATTTTATTTAACTATCATGGTGGTTGTTAAACATTGAGAATGGTTGACAGCATTCTCAATCCCAATTAAGCATCATTAAACTCAACAATATTCATTTAAAGTAACATGATAAGATTCATATGATAATCCAGGTACTAGATACTCAAGTTGTCCATAACCGGGGACACGGCTAACCATGATTAGTTTATACACTCTGCAGATGTTTGCGCACTTTTCCCCACAAGACTCGATCGCCTCTGTTTGGTTTCTCGCACTACATGGTGTTTGAGAAGACGGATGACCGAGACATAGCCTTTTAGAAGTGCTAGCACCTTATGATGGATAGACCGTTACACCTACTTTCCCCTACATCTGCTAGTCTACCCTGTAAGAGTTCGGACGACTTAATCAACTATGCTAGAGCCCATAATAGCTTGTGGCTGCACACGGAAGTTTTTAGTATGAATAATCTCATGATCCCTTTGTGCCTGGGTGGCGGTCCATAAAAAACAGGCAATCCTGGTCTACCCAGGTGCCTAGACAGGCAATCCTAGAATAACCAGGTGCCTTGATCCACCCAGATGTGTGTTTAAGTTGCCACCTTAAGTAATCATTAATTAACAATCTCACATCTATCATGAATACTCTCCAAAAAACCCAATCCATGTCGATGAGCATAGCATGGCAATGTAAGTATAACGTAATAGTAACTCCCAAGGTTTGAATGTAGGGCAATAGGTTCCTACCTCATCAACTACTTCCCAACCCACAGTTTATTCAGATCCTAACCATGCAATGTTTGGGGATTGGAACTAATGCATAAAAACTGGGTGTTAAAGGAATATAATCAAAGTGTGACTTGCCTGCAATGTTGATGAAGACGATTCGCACTCAAAAATCTTGATAGCTCTACTCGTGACACTCCGGTCAATCTATCGTAATCAAGCAATAGTAACCACACATAAGCAATCACTCAAAGATCAGAAAGAATGAAGAAGACGATTCGGAAAACATCAAAACCAAGCAAATAACTCTTGCTACATAAAACAATTTCTAACAGTACCAAAATT
The DNA here is from genome assembly GCF_002162155.2 of Triticum dicoccoides. NCBI lineage: Eukaryota > Viridiplantae > Streptophyta > Magnoliopsida > Poales > Poaceae > Triticum > Triticum dicoccoides. Next base: position 478,344,161 of record NC_041382.1, on the reverse strand, counting down.
ATGTGAATTTGGCCTTATCAGAAAGTTTAGGTCAAGAGCTTCGATTTGCAAAAAGAATCAACTCAAATGGAGCTACGAAACTCAAGTTATGATCAAACAAAGTTTGAATTCAAATCTGGTCTAATTCAAATTTTAAACTTTTCAAAAACATGTTTGAGTTGTATTACTGGATAGAGGAGATCATAACGAAGACGTGAGCGTTGGTTTCGTTGGATTTGGATAAACGAGTAAAAAGATGTGGTGTTTTGAAAATCAGGGACCAAACTGCAAAGAAAGAAATTGCAACTAGGTCCCTGGATACGTGCCAGAAATCTTCTGGCCGAAATCTGTTCGCTGCAAGGCTAAAACGGCGGATGTTCGCTATTTAGCGCATACCGATTCGAGAAAAAAAATAGATCTAATCCTAACCGTAGCTCTAAGATCGGACGGTCGAGGTGAGAGGGGGGCTTTACCGCGGCGGATACGTCGTCGGCGTCGGAGAAGAAAGCGGCGGCGGCGGCTCGAAGGGGCGGTGGCCCCGGGGCTCGGCGGCACCGGTGGAGAAGATGGAGAGGCGCGACTCGACGAGGGGAAGGCGGTGGCTGTGTCGGCGCTCGGCCTCGGAGTTGGAACGGGGCGGGCTTGGCAGCGGATCTCGCGAACGCCGGCGAGTTCGCGCGGGGCGTGGAGAGCTGCGGTTTGAGGCAAAACGAGGCCAAGGCCTCGGCTTATAAAGGGGGTCGCCTTGGGCGAGGGGATAAGACGAGGGAGGCGCCCGGGTTGAGCCCGGTGTCGGCCGGCGAATCATGCGCGTGCTGGACTCCGGCGGGAGGTCGGTGACGAACCCGACAGGTGGGTCCCACCTGTCGGTGGTTGGGCGTGGCAGCGTGCGCGCGGAGGAGAGAGCGGGTGGGCAAGGCGGAGGCGGTTCGGGCACGCGGAGGCCGCTGCTGGGCTGGGCTGGCGCTGGACTGGGCTGGGCCGGTCCAGTTCGGCGGTGGAGGAGGATTTTTTTTACACAGGCAAAAGAAAATAAAAGCGAACTTAAAAGAAAATATTATATAGCCATATAATATATCAAAATTTTCAAAAAAAGATTTCCTACAACATGGACATTTTACTAGCATTAAATAAAATCCACGTAATTTTAAATAAACCCAAGAGTGCTACTGACCTACTAAAATCCAGTAAAAATCATTTTAAAAATATCAAAATGATTTCAAATTTATTTCTCTCCAATTTTCTGTTGTAGGGAATCATGTTACCCTAATTTCCATATATTTTATTTTTGGAGAAAAATAATTTGAATAAAACTCAAATATCTCCAAATTGAAAATAAATTCGAAAGAACTTTGAATTTAATTCTTTGAAACTCCCAACTCATATTTCATATAATTTGAAGAAGTCATTTTATCTTCGCTCCTGAAAATCATTGAGTTGCATAAAGTTGCAGAATTGGAAATATTCTAAAATGAAATTCAAATATTTTCAACACCCCTTGTCATTTAAATAAATGGAAGAAGTCATGTCATCTTCTCTCCAGGGTTTTGTGTTTGAAAAGAATTTGAATTCATGGAGATCAAAATGCAAAATGAAAGTTTGGGAAAGTCCTTTTATTCCCTCTCATTTAACTTTCAAAAGTTTTGAATTTCACTCACTTTCAGTCAATTAATCAAACAGTCAATGAAATCTATCTATTTAATATAACATTCCTAAATTTGGAATTTTGGGATGTTACATGACACAAATTGAACTCCCTTATGGTTAATATTTAATAGGAAAGGAACATCACCTCGATATATAGCTTCTCTAGGCACAGAAAGCATCTCTAGAAACTGACAACTTGCTCCAGGTCGGGCCCGATATATTCTAGTGCCAAGACCTTCACTGTGCGCAGTTTCGAGGTCAAGCTTGTCGGAATCATTTTATGAATGACAGACGAACAAACATCTTCAAGATTAGAAATAATGTTAATTTTTAGAAGGAGATGTAGAAGGTGGCTGCTGTACCTGAACGGGTGTGGATCCAATAACGATTTCGGAGTATTTGTCACATGAGTAGCCCACCACTGTCAATTTCGACACAGAAATGACATTTATTCTTGTTGGACCTTCTTGATCAACTACAAGTAATCTCTCAAGTGCAGGTGTGTCCTGGATGACCATACAGTGGTCCACCTTTTGTGATGTCTTCCTGCTGCACCAGCAACACACATAAATAGTCCAGAGAGTCATGGAGGTGATGTGGAAGGTACTCAACCCATTAATCGCCTGAAGACGAAGGTACTCGAGTGTAGTACAGCCACGGAGCAGGCGCTCCATGTCACCCTTTGAGAGGCAGATGGCGACGAGCTTGAGGTGCTTCAGTCGTGGTAGAATAAGAGCGGGCGCGTCATTAAGGCGCGGGAAATGGAAGTTCCTGAACTTGGCGACGTGCAGCGTGGGCGCGAGGTGGAGTGCAGACGTTGGCAGCGACCGCATATGCCCATCATCAAAAGTGAGCTCCTCGAGCTGATCTAGGGCGGGATCGGAACCAGTCGTCAAGCTTGACTCGGTCCTTGCCGTTGGAACGGAACTCCATTCTAAGGCCTTTGGTTGGGCCAAGGTGACTGCCGAGGATCTTGGAGAACGCATCCAAAATTTTGCGATAGCCATGGTAGATCTCGTGGGTGTCGATGAGGTCAAGAGGGCTGGAGTTCCATAGGGGGTGCCATCGCCGGGAAAGGAGGGTTGTCCGTGCCCCATATTTGATTGGGAGGAGGAGATGATGACTCTCAACATATCATCGGGGAGGCTGCTGATTAAGTCTAGGCTTGCTGGATTCGCTTGCGGCTCTAGCTCGCCCCTCCTCCGCTTGTTGGCAGCCCCGTTCTCCCTCCTCCGGAATCTCCTTGTTAGCGACGCATTCTGATAGAAATGGGAGTACAGGGAAACTTTAGTTAAAACAGGGCAATAGAAAAATGTATTGGTAACTAGAAGTTATTAGGTAGGAATATAGTAAGAAAAGGGAATAACAATTGGTTGCCTAAATACTACACAATTCATTTGACATTGCTGGGTAAGTCAACATATGCAAATAGTTGAAAAGAAAACTTACTTCGGACAAAGTCTGGACTGATGATTTTGTCCGGGAAGTTAGCATATATCTCATGACTAGGCCCTTCTATGTGAAGTGCAATTTTATTGCCAGCTTTCAGTACATAAAACTTTGCAATTTCATTCCAAAAGCCAGTGCCAAAATAGGAGTCACCATATTCATCAAGTCTTACAGTAGCAACAATTGTAAATCCATGGTTTGTGTGCAGTATGACATTCATGGAGCCTTGATGTATCTAAAGGAAAAATTGTGCACTACATAATCTGTTGCATAGCGAGGGATGTCCTGCAGAAAATGGTAGGATTGTTAAATAAAATATGGTAACATGCATATGGGCCCAAATTGAAAGAATTGTATAGTAGTTGAAATCAAAGGATAAAAGTCTATAATTGAACAGATAGGGTAAACATGATGTCATGGAAATATGTGAGTAATCTAAAGAACAATACACCATTAATTTTCCTAATATAGAAAGAAGAGGGGAAAATCCCCTTTGACGTATATGGTGCATGTGGCACCTTTTATCCAAATGTAGCAATATTTAAAATATGTTCAGGCAAATAGGCCATGCCAACCGATTTAGGGTGAGATTGAACATAGCGCGCGCGTCCTCAAGTTATCTGGTACGATGAGATGGAATCTCTGGCGGCGGTCGCCATGTCCAGAAGTGTCGGCGCATTGTACATTCTATGAATGAAAGAAAACCCTCAAACCAGCTCGAATAAAAATGAATTCACGATGATTTCCGCCGAGTGATTAGAGGCAGATGAACTGGGATAAGAGATGAGATAATATCTCATTAAACTAGTTACCTTGTTATCCATGAGAAAGAACCCTCAGTACAACAGATTCCCCAACCGAGCGGAGCTGGGTCGACCGCGAGTAGCGTCGAGGAAGTCGATGGCGATAGGCGGCGGCAAGCAGAAGTGGCAAAATGCGGTGGGCTTTGCCGGCAGCCTGGCAGCGGCAGGCTTCGAGCTAAGTGTTTACCACCGCGATAGGCGGTGCCATGGCATAGACGCGGAGGAGCTTGTGCAGGTGTGAATGGGAAACGTACCGGAGGGGCCAAGGGGGTGGCGGGTGGGGTGAGGGTTCTTGTGATGTGGGGATGGTGAGGGTTTTCCTTTTTCTTTTTCGAATTGGGTGGTGAAGGTTTTCTGTCCCACAAAGAATTTTGGGGGCGATGGTTTGCTAGAGTGAACCGTGTGTGATTGACGCAGCAGGCAAAATGAAAGTCATTGCGCATGGTCCCAATTTTGGGAACCGTGTGTGATTGATGTACTACCTCCGTCCTGGTTTATTGGTCCCCCATTGTAATTTTTACCAAAATGTGGTGAAATATTTAACATACTCAGACATAGATAATAGGCGTACACGTACATAACCATAAGTAGTACATAGTTCAACAATATTAAGCATACTCAAGCGTACACCCATCCATCCCACATCTCATCTCACTGGCCAGCACGATCCTGAAGCTTCTCCAGGTAGTCGGCGTACGTGCCATGCGCCATCCGGCGAGAATACTTCTGCTTGAAGGAGCCAACGGCCCATCCTGTTCCATGCGCCAGAACACTTAGATACGCGTCATGAAGCTTCTGGTTGCAAAATGGGCATCTATAGCCGCCATTCCAGGTCCTAATATGCCTGTTATGCATTCCCGCATAAAGCTCCCTCAGGATTTGCCTGTTGTACCTCCTCTGGACATCTTCATCCTCGTTGTCCACATCGTCAGACAGCACCTATATAAATAGTAAAACAAATTTGGCATCAAATCAATGATTACATGCCGTGAAGTAGGATTATGAATTTATGGCTATTTATTTATACATATCCAGAGATTATGGTTCGATTTTAAGCGCAGTCGCCTATGTATAGACCAATCTTGAAGAAAATAATGGCACAAACATATGTAGGTCATTGAAAATCAATTGTCAAGCCCTGGCTAGGAATTATTTGCACGAACAATAACCCTAGTCGGATTACTAGCAGAAATCATTTGTACAGATGAAATAACTAATCACTTATCACTTGTAACATTCAAACAATTAATACAATACAGAGGTCTAATGAAACTTACTCAGATTTCATGGATTGGGAGAACATAACCCTAGAATTTCTATTCCAAAAAGGGGGAGGCAGGAGTAACCAGAGAAACCCTATGATCTATTTGACACATCAATGGGTATAGATGACTAAAGAGTTGTCCGTCGTCGTCGGAGTCGTCGTCGGAGTGGTCATTAGAGTTGTCGCCGGAGTGGTCGTCAGAGTCATCACCGGAGTGGTCGTCAGAGTCGGTGTGGAACTCCGCCTCCGGCTGTGGAAGCTTGACACCGTCGACAACGTCAGGGTGCAGCGATAACTCACTGGCAATGACAGCAACCTCTGTCTCCATCTCCACGCCGTGCTCCGGTGCTTTAGCAGCCCCAGCCTCTCCACTTCCTTTGATGAGGCGCTTCAGCTGCATCCTCATACACTGACGACTTTGAGGACTGAGAGCGGCATCGAGGATGCAAGCGGAGAGAGAAGATTGTGTGTCCGTAGCGAGGATGGGGGGTGCGGCCGCTCCAGCGCACCATTAGTATGGAGTAGTGGGAGTAGTGGGAGAGAGGTGGGCGGCGTTCAAACCGATGGCTCGCCTCCCGGTGAGCCTGTGAACTAGAGTGCTAGCATGCCTACCAAAGTTTCACATAGCTATTCGCACGCCTCTAGATGACACTGCGCAGCGAGCACGCCTCCGTCAATTCACACACCTGCACGCACGCCTCCCCGTCTGCCTGCGCGGCGGACGTGTCCCGTCAACTCACGCCTGCTTGCACACCACACAGGTCTCGCGGTGGCACATATATTGTTTTTCTATTTGGATGATTAATGCTGCCACTTTATTGGTTAACCGAAGCATGGCACGTATCCATTGTTGGTCTACTGCTCACGGTTTGAATAAATAATCCGTTTGGGATATTGGTTCCCAATTATTAATAATCTCCCGCCTGTAATTAGATAAAGATTACATCAAAACTGGTCTCAAATTTGACCGAAAAAGTACAATGCCACTTTGTATTGGTGTCCATATGACAACACGATAAGTTTCACGAACTTTAAATAAGTTTTGGATGTACTAGAATTTAAAAATCAAGATTCTCAATGTTTGAAATTTGTTGCACGGGGAGTAAACATGCACCCAGTGAGACACATGTGTTTTGGCAATCCATTTAGGTGCACTGTCACGTGTGCATGTAGCTCATATTTGATTTTTGCACATTATACCCGTAGAAAATCAATCAATCAATGTACTAAAACGTCTTAATGATCTCTATGATTTTCTTGAAATTAAAATGTCCCCCATTTGGTAACATGTCTGTTCACCGCGGGATAATTAATTTAACATGCATCGTAGTTGCGGTAGGTTCGTGGTGTCTGTGTGTGTGGGTGGGTGTGTGCGTCTGGGGGTGGCGGGTGGCTCGCAGTACACTACGAGTTGTGAGCCACCGTGTGGGTTGGCCATTTTGTTAGGCAGACCTATGCCACATCAGAGTCGTGAACTCGTTATTTAAAAGATTACACAACCCTGTCATACATAAATGTTTTGGTCACATGCAGTCGATGGTTGTCCTACACGACACTTGATACTCGCATGTGACGCTTTCTATGGGCCAGCGAGGTCGTCGTCCATCACTTTGACGAACAACCGGTAGTGAGGTTAATTTGACCAGCAAGGTGGAATATTTTTTGTTTGTGTTATGGTGGTATATAGTACGCGTGGAAGAGGTGGGAGGGGACTAGCATACATACTATACGTACGAGTCTGTGAACAAGTACACCTCACTCAATGTCGGGACTTTTTTGTTTCTGAGGCACGTGCCACATCAAAATTGTGAAATTGGTTATTCAAACATCACACAACACCTTTTTGGGCCACATGCATATCCTAGCTAGGACACTCACGTGTGACGCTTCCATCTGTGGGCCCACGAGGCCATCATCGATGCATGCATGCATCACTTTGACCTACATCGGGAGAGGTTAATTAATTTCACCATTGATGAGGATTATTTTGGGTTACATATATTATGGCAGGAGCATATAGTATCACTACAAAAAAGACACATACGTGATATTTTGGGCCGAACGAATTTTTTTTCTGTCATACATATGACACTTCTATGATGATAATTGTGACAAAACCTGATATCATCATAGATGTGGTGGGCTCCTACTTCTATGACAAAAAATCATGACAGAAAATGGGCTTTTCGTCCTGGGTGGGCCGGAGACGCAGCTGCATGACATTCTTTGGGCCGTCCATGACGGAAAAAACCGTGGTAGAAGCGAGGGCGAGGAAAATTTCGGGGAGTTCCGGGTTACGGTGGGTGGTCGGGGGCCGAGCGATGCGCGTTTCTCTCGTACACGTACGCGCGTGTGTGCGAGGCGTTGGCTCTAACTGAACCCGAGCGAGGCGTTGGGCTCTAACTGAACCCGAGCGATTGCACTGCAGGCTACGCGTTACTGAACCCGAGCGATCGATCGTTGGCTGTTAACTGAACCCGATCAAGTGATTCCTTCGCTACTGCTGCTAACTGAAGCCGATCGATGCTGCCTCTGGATGAACAGTGAGCGTTGCGGGGGGTTTGGGATGAACAGTTCCCAGTGGGGGTGGATGAACAGGACCCCGTGGTGTTGCCTCTGGATGAACAGGACCCCGATCGATCGAGCCGGTTGGGGCTGGATGAACAGGACCACCCCATGGAGGGCAGGATGAACAGTAGACGGTGGAGGGCAGGATGAAAAGTAGCCCATGGAGGGGTGGTTGAACAGGAGCCCATGGAGAGGGTTGGTTGAACAGTAGCTGGTGGAGTACCGCGCGGTGGAGGCTGGATGAACAGGAGCCCGTGGATGAACAGTCGCAGGTGGAGGCTGGAGGAGGTCGACGGTGGATGAACAGTAGCTCGTGGAGGCTGGAGGGGGTCGACGGTGGAGATGAACAGTATCCCGTGGAGTCTCGTTTTGCGGTACGCCACACCCCTCCCGATGAACAGGACCCCCGTTTCGACCGTAGCGCTCAAACACAAGTCCGTTTCGTCCGTTTTGCGGTACGCCGCACCCCTCCCGATCAATAGGACCCCCGTTTCGACCATAGGAGGTCCGTTTCCTCCATTTTGCGGTACGCCAGACCCCTCCCAATGAACAGGATCCCATTTCGAATGTGGTCGGTCGAACACAAGGCCGTTTCCTTCGTTCTGCGGTATGCCAGGGCTCGTTTCCATCGCCTGTTCCGTCCAAGCCCTCCCGATGAACACGACACATTCCGTTGCCTCCCCATGAACACAACGCATTCCGTTGCCTCCCCTTGAACACGACGCATTCCGTTGCCTCCCCATGAACACAACGACGATGTTGTTTCTCTGTTCCGACCCAGCCATGTACACGAGCCCTGGCCGTACGTATGCGCGAGTAGGCATTCGAGACCCTGCCCGTATGTACACATACGTGACCGTATTTTCTTTCTTGCACCCTGGCCGCCTCTACTACGACACGTGCGCGCCTCTACATCCACCAGTATATATGTACGTACACGTTCGCGACCAGAATGACAATGCTACGTACGCTTCGACCAGGTGGGTCCCGACTATCAGGCACTTCCTTGCGTGCGAAGATGTAGCTGGTGGGTCCCAGCAGTCAGGGGGCGAATCGTTTTTTTTGCCCGGACGCACTTCCTTGCGTGCGAAGATGTAGCTGGTGGGTCCTAGCAGTCAGGGGGCGAATCGTTTTTTTTTGCCCGGACGCACTTCCTTGCGTGCGAAGATGTAGCTGGTAGGTCCCAGCAGTCAGGGGAAACGTTTTTTTCGCGAAATACGGTGGCCCGTCCGGTGGGTGCCGCTGTTAGGTGGAGGAATAATTATTTTGCACGTAATAAGGAGGCACTTCCTTGCTGCGGCTGTGGACCCAGCTGTCAGCCTCTCCACGTATAGTCCACATCCAATGGAAGCCGTTCCTTGACCACGTTGACCACGCTGCGCCGAGAGCACCAGGGCGGTGGACGACGGCGAGGCCTAGGAAGGTTACGACGTGGAGCCGTGCAAGACGCGGCAGTGGATGCCCACGCATAGAGGAGTATGAGGGTTCACTGGTTCGCTGCGGTGTGAGGCTGCCGTCTCCGCAGAATAACATGGGGTGTGGGTGAGTAGAGGGATGGCCTGGCCAGCGGTGGGAGTAGTAGGGGGCGGTGAGGCCTCTGCCGCATCGCAGCCGGCCACGGGAGGCAGGAGCACGAGGCACGACCGGCGCTGGTTTGTGCGGCTGGAGCAACAAGACCAGAGGTTGAAGAAGCACTACGTCTGTTGGATCGACATTGTACGGTCACTGGAGCTAGAATCGTGCATATTGAGTAAGTTGACAAATCCCTCCATCCCCGTGAACTTAGTAGGCCCACAAGTCAGCCTGCCACTATACTGGGTCCCAGCTAACAGGGGGAGTATTCATTTTTTTGTGCATAATAAGGAGGCACTTCCTTGCGTGCGAAGATATAGCTGGTGGGTCCGAGTTGTCAGCGGCGGTAACGTTTTTTTCGCGAAATACAGAGGCCCTTTCGGTGGGTCCCTGATGTTAGGTGGAGGAATCATTATTTTGCACGTAATAAGGAGGCATTTCCTTGCGTGCGACCGTGGACCCAGCTGTCGGCCTCTCCACGTAAAGTCCACTTCAGATGCATGTCGGTCGTTGACCATGTTGACCAGGCCGCGCCGAGAGCACCAGGGCGGTGGACGAGGCGAGGCCTAGGAAGGGCATGACACGGAGGCAGGGAAGACTCGGCAGTTGTTTCCTATGGGGAGGGGAGTACGACTGTACGAGGGTTTACTAGTTCGTCTGTCGTCGCCGGAGAATAACAGCAAGTGTGGGTGAGTAGAGGGATGGCTAGGCCAGCGATGGGAGTACGGTCGGGCGGTGAGGCCTGCGCAGCAGCACAGCCGACCGCGAGGAGGGAGCAGGCAGTCCCGCCGGCGCTTGTTTGAGCGGCTGGAGCAGGAAGAGCAGAGATTGAAGAAGCACGACGGGCATTGGATGGACATCCAATAGTCAGTGCTTGTGCGTCAACCTTTTTTTAGGAAAGCCTCAAATCTGTGGAAAACAGCATACAAACCATCTGCCATTATTTCTAATAATTTACAGCCCATTTGCTAATTCTTTAGTTTTTTTGGAGCCCATATTCTTTTTGTTAGCATTACAGCCCATATTATGGGAACGGTTAAAAAATTATACGAAATTTTGCATATCTCGGTGCGGTCCGAACTGTTTTTAATCCTGAAATTTCGACTCACATTCAAACTGATTTTAAAAATAAATGTATATCAATATAAAATCCAACAAATTCTCCACGCATAAAAATTAATGTAATTTAAAATCTTGAAATGAAAAAAAAAGATATTTGAAACTAATTGCCGGTTTGTTGTGTTTTAAAAATGTACAACCCATTTCTCATTACTGGTGGGCCATTTTCTCGGCCAGCCGAATGAAAGCTCTCCTCGTCTTGAAAGATTTGCAGCCCAACAGTCCTGACAAAGCGACTTACTTGGCAAATCACAAAAAAACTAGTTTGTGGCCGCGGACCCAGCTGTCAGCCTCTCCACCTACAATACTCTTTCGATGGAAGTCGTTCCTTGACCACATTGACCATGCCGCGCGGAGAGCACCACGGCGGTGGAGAATGGAGAGGCCTAGGAAGGGGACGACGCGGTAGTGGAAGCCCGCGCGGAGAGGACTACGAGCATTCACTGGTTCGGCTGTGGTGTGTGGCTGCCGTCGTCGCAGGGCCTGGCCAGCGGTGGGAATAGTAGGGGGCGGTGAGGCCTCTGCGGCAGCACAGCTGACCATGGGAGGCAGGAGCATGCGGCATGACCGGCGCTGCTTTGGGCGGCTAGAGCAAGAATACCAGAGGTTGAAGAAGCACTACGGCCGTTGGATGGACATCGTACGGTCACACGAGCTAGAATCGTTCATATTGACTAAGTTGACAAAGCCCTTTGTCCCCGTCAACTTAGTAGGCCAACAAGTTAGCCTCCCAGCAAGGTGGGTCCCAGCTAGCCGAGGGAGTATTCATTTTTTGTGCGTAATAAGGAGGCACTTTCGGTGGGTTCGAGCTGATAACGGGGGAACGTTTTTTTCGTGAAATATGGTGGCCCGTCCGGTGGGTCCCAGCAGTCAGGGGAAATGATTTTTTTCGCAAAATACTGGTGGCCCATCCGGTGGGTCCCCGCTGTCAGGTGGAGGAATAATTATTTTCCGCGTAATAAGGAGGCACTTCCTTGCGGCTGCCGTGGACCCAGCTATCAGCCTCTCCACGTATAGTACTTTTCCGATGGAAGTCGGTCGTTGACCACATTGACCACGCCGCGCCGAGAGCACCACGGCGGTGGATGACGGCGAGGCCTAGGAAGGGGACGACGCGGAGCCGTGCAAGACGCGCCAGTGGATGCCCACGCGGAGAGGAGTACGAGTGTTCACTGGTTCGGCTGCGGTGTGAGGCTGCCGTCACCGCAGAATAACAGGGGGTGTGGGTGAGTGGAGGGATGGTCTGGCCAGTGGTGGGAGTAGTATGGGGGCGGTGAGGCCTCCGCGGTAGCACAGCCGGCCACGGGAGGCAGGAGCAGGCGGCACGACCAGCGCTGCTTTGGGCGGCTGGAGCAACAAGACCAGAGGTTGAAGAAGCACTATGGCCGTTGGATGGACATCATACGGTCACTGGAGTATTGACTAAGTTGACAAAGCTCTCCGTCCCTGTCAACTTAGTAGGCCCACAAGTCAGCCCAACAATATGGTGGGTCCCAGCTAGCAGGGGGGTATTCATTTTTTTGGGCGTAATAAGGAGGCACTTCCTTGCATGAAAAGATATAGCTGGTGGGTCTGACCTGTCAGCGGGGGGAACATTTTTTCACGAAATACAGAGGCCCTTCCTGTGGGTCCTAGCTGTCAGGTGGAGGAATCATTATTTTGCGCGTAATAAGGAGGCATTTCCTTGCGTGCGGCCGTGGACCCAGCAGTCAGCCTCTCCACGTACAGTCCACTTCTGATGGATGTCGTTCATTGACCACGTTGACCAGGCCATGCCGAGAGCACCAGGGCGGTGGACGACGGCGAGGCCTAGGAAGGGAACGACACGGAGCCAGGGAATACTCGGCAGTTGTTTCCCACGCGGAGGAGTACAAGGGTTTACTGGTTCGTCTGCCATCGCCGGAGAATAACAGCATGTGTGGGTGAGTAGAGGGATGGCTAGGCCAGCAATGGGAGTACGGTGGGGCCGTGAGGCCTGCACGGCAGCATAGCCGGCCACGGGAGGAGGGAGCAGCCAGTCCTGCCGGCGCTTGTTTGAGCGGCTTGAGCATGAAGAGTAGAGATTGAAGAAGCACGATAACCGTTGGATGGACATCCAACAGTCACTCCTCTCGTGTGTTGACTAAGTTGACAGGGCGTTGCATGTGCGTCAACCTTTTTTATGAAAGCATACGCGTCAACCTGTAGTAGGCGCACAAGTCAGCCTCAAATCTATGGAAAACAGCATACAACCCATCTGCCATTATTTCTAATAATGTACAGCCCATTTGCTAATTCTTAAGAATTTTTTTGGAGCCCATCTTCTTTTTGTTAGCATCACACCCCATATTGTGGCCACGCTTAAAAAGTATACGAAATTTTGCATATTTCGGTGCAGTCAACTGTTTTTAATCCAGAAATATCGATTCACATTCAAACTATTTTGAAAAATAATTTATATAAATATAAAATCCAAATAATTGTCCACGCATAAACATCAATGGAATTTAAGATCTTGTAATGAAAAAAAATTGAAACTAATTCCCGGTTTGCTGTGTTTTAAAAATGTACAACCCATTTCTGGGCAAACCGAATGAAACTCTCCTCATCTTGTAAGATTTGCAGCCCAGCAGGGCCAATAAAGCAAGTAGGCCTTGTTTGGGTATTTCTTAAAAAAAATAGTACTGGGCTAGCCATTTTTAGCAAGAAAAAACACAACTGGGCTCATGATGTGGTAAACATAAATAAAACCCTGGCTAGACGGGCCACAGCCCCCACACAGCCCCGTTGTTACCCTGATCCGTCGCTAAAACTAGTATAAATAACAAGTGCTTGTTCCTAAAAAAACTGCGTGACTTGCTGGGTCCCTGGTGTCAGCCGCTCGTAGTGTAATTCTCTCGTTTATTGACTACGTTGACAATGGCGTGAGCCCCAGATGTCCAACCATTAGGAGGAACCATATTTTTGGGCTTGTACTATAGAGGCACTTGCTTGCGTACTTCCATGACGCTGGTGGGTCCCTACTGTCATCCTCTCCACGTACAGTCATCTCCTTGTTCCTCTCGGTTGTTGACAACGTTGACAACGCAAGAGGGCGGCGCACTGCGCACGGTGAGCGAACCAAGGCCGCAACGCGGAGGACGACGGCGAGGCCTCGGACGGAACGAACAGGAGCCATTGAAGATGCGCCGGTCCAGTCGCAGGCGGAGGGGAGTACGAGGGTTGACTGGTTCGGGCGCGGGTGCGTGTTGGGGCTGACGTCGCCGGAGAATAACAGGACATGTGGGGGAATAGAGGGAGGGACTGACCAACATTGGAGGGTACATACGGTAGGGAGGCGGAGGCACAGCCAACCATGGGAGGTGGGAGCAGGCGGAGCCGACGGGGTGGTTTGGTTTGGGCGATTGGAGGAAGAAGAAGACAAGAGATAGAAGATACACGACAGATGTTGGATGTCAATCCAACGGCTGGTAGGCAGAATCGTTTGTTGACTGGCTTGTAAGTCGACACCACCTTGGATAGGCTATTTCCTCGCGGGTCCCAAATGTCAGAATCCAAATCTGTCACGGTCATGCAGCCTTTCCTATGAAAATTTACAGCCCATTTGATGTGCTAGTTCGAAATAAGTTTGTGGGTGCTGGTGGGGGCTAATGACTTGGCTTCTGTAATGCACATTGAGCTCAAGCAGCCGGCGAGAGTGATGTTATTTCCCTTTGTTTTGGATTTGCTACAATATTTCACTCTAAATTAAACGAATGGCAAGCCATTTGCCTTGTTTCAAAGAAAATATGACAGTCACAACCGAGTTGAAAAGGGCAGGAACATCTAACTCCAGCTTACAAACTATACAAAAGCACGAGGGTTAATTGTTCATCAGGTTTACAAAAAAAACAGATTGAAAAGGGCAACAACATCTAACTCCAGCACTGTTTTCGGCAGTCACAGTCAAATGGATCGGTCAGGTCCATAGAATGAACATCCTGGGTCTTAAAATTTACTGGATTATGACCACAATATGTTGTAAATTGAAGCCCGATATGTTCAGAAGCTCTTTTGCCCACCTGAAACTCCTTTTTTTGCTCTTCGACATACCCATCCGTCAAAACCATGCTGCTGATAAACTTAAGCTTGATGGACAAAAGTAACCTCGCATTCAGCAGGAAGAATGTGACAAATCTTGTGTTTGCACGGTTGGCTACATATCGTTCTAGCGTTATTGTCTTCAATCTAATCTCATGAGAAGTGAGAAAATCCCGATGCTTACGAATGCACCGATTGGTTATAACTTTCTTACCCTGTCCTATTGCCTAAATAGACATGAAGATTGAAAAAAGTTAAGGTCTAAAAGAAGAGTGTAAAGAGCAACAGCTGAACGGTTAATTCTAGTACACTATATGCGGGCTTCCAATGTGCGTGAAATTATCACCTTTATATACAACTTCTCTAGACATGGAAAGCATTGCAGCAAGCCAATAATCTTGTTCACATCAAAACTATTCATTTGGATATATAAGATCTTGACAGAATCCAGCACCATTGATAGGCCATCCATGGAGAAATTCTTCATTGAGCATAGAACATAATATTAGTAAAAAAATGTGTACTCCAAGATGATATATAAATTATGCGCAGAAATTTAAAATGCAGCTTATGGTTACAAGTGTAGATGATGTACCTGAAGAACTATGGAGCCAAACACCATATTGAAATGAGCACAAAGATCATGTATTACACCCAAGGTCTCTAGTTTAGGCGCAAAGAGGACAATTATTTGCAACAGTGAATAACTAGATTCAAGGATCAACCTTTGAAGTGAAGGGGCATCTTGGATGATGAGCTGCCTTCCGTCAAAAGAAATTCCAATTCTTACAAGGTTAGGTGACTTTATTTGGAGACAACCGATTCTAACTATGAAAACAAGCACCAAGCACTCCAGCGCAGGGCAACTGGAGTGGATGATGCTGTGCAATGAGGCCTCCGATATATGAACCCGCACAAGTGAAAGTTTCTTGAGAAATGGGAGTCAAAGGTTTAGTACGAGATTGTCTGGTAGGTAGCACTGTGCAAAGGTGGCGGTGTGGAGAGAGGACGAAAACCCCGAGATGGACATCGGTGCTGAGGGCACAAGTTCATGGCGTTCGGTATGTGGTATGTGATTTCCAGGGGAATAGTAGAACTCAAGCAGCTGTAGTTCTATGAATTCAGGGGATTCCGGCTAGGCGTCCAATGTGTAGGGCATGGTATGCTTGCTCAGGTAGCATGACGGGATGCAGAGGCTTTGACCGGAGCCCTGGTGGGAGGAGATGATGGCTCTAGGGATTTCAAAATCATTGAAGAGAGATAGCTGACGACAGTCGAGATTAAGGGGAATGGCGTGCCATAGAGGGCGCCACCGAATTGAGAGGACTTGGGTGCGGCAGCAATCCTTGGTGGGGAGAAGCGAGATGATCTCCCGAAGGATGGCGTCCGGGAGATCGCTAATGTGGTCCACCCAAGATTCTACGGGTTCCTGGGATCCGGTGGGGGCGGGGTCGTCGCTTCTCCCCGCGCTGCCGGGTGCGGGATCTACAACAGGCGTCGCTGCTGGCGGGAGCCTCATCTTCTTGGTGCTGGGGTCAGCCGAGTCCATTTTCCTCGAGGGCGTCGCGTCACGCTCATGGATTTGAGCAAAGTACCGAATGACGAGCCAAGCTGTAGTGCGAGCGAAGAAGAAGGGGAGCTAGGGGTTTTCTGTAGGAGTGAGGAAGAAGGGGAGCTAGGGTTTTCTGTAGGAGTGAGATGAGGAATTTGGGGGTACGAGTGGAGCGAGCTGACGTGAGGTGGGTGGGAGCGAGGAGGAAGAAGAGCACCCAGGTTTTTGAATTGATTTTACTATTTACTAGTGTGGATGGGCTGTTTTGTCTTGGGACCCGAGAAACAATTACTACTAGTACAGTGGAGACACTCTACAGCTACCCAGAAAAACAATTACTACAAGTACAGTGGAGACACTCTACCGCTTCTGGCTCCTCCTAGGTCATTGAAACGTCTCCCTCTACTGAATGTCGTTATACTTTTGTTCACCAACATGCGGGCCATGCAGCGCGCGGGCCCAAATGCCATCCACCAAATTAGAAGGCAGTATGCAGGCGGAGAGTCGCCCTGATCATAGCGCGGCTGTAACGAGCCGTCGTATCACAAAACCCCACCTCCCTGTAGTATAAGTTCGACGGACGAAGCAACCATCATTTCACTCTTCATTGAATCCCCTTCTCCCTCACCGTCTTCAAGAAAGGCAACACTTGCATCTGCCACTGTTCTTCTCTCCGAACGAAGGGAAGGTAAGCGAATCCGTGATGTTGGTATATTTTCATTCAGAGGAAAAAAAAAGAACTTTTGCAAAGCAGTAACCGATCCTCACTCTCTTTTTTGTTTCATTGTCATTGCGATTGTGTTTTCCTTTCAGTGGACTCCTAGTATTTGATAGTTTCACGATGGACTAAGGAGAACGAGGCAAAGATCTGCCGATATTGGAGCAGACGCGGGAGGCTGATCCCCACGAGACAGAGAGCTCCAAGAAGATGGAGGCAACCACCAAGGTGACCCCAGATACTGAGATGGTCAACGCCCCATTTGAGGTTACAGCCCCCGTGGCACTGCAGGAGCAGTTTTCCCCCTTCGAGGATGTGCCCCCCCTCCGCTGAGCTACCCAAGGTGATTTCCTTCTTTGCCGATTTCTATTGTGGTTTTTCATCTAAGTATGTGGTGATTTTTTTTAGAAAAGGAAGTATGTGGTGATTAATAATGCAAAATTTTATTAGCTTCGATGCCATGGTATACGTAGTGGTTTAAATAACTTGTGTTTCTTATACTGGAAAGTAATTCAGAATTTGTTTCTGTTTCAATTAGAGCCCGGATGCAGACAAGGATTGTGTGGTTGTACATGTCACTCGGTATGAGGCGGACGACCTAAATATACGCACTGGGAAAACAGAGTTCTTAGGCTGTTGGATCCTGGAAGCCATTTGCGGTTATACCAATGAAGAGTTGTATTCCAGCCTCACTGTTGTCAAGCGTGTTGTCCAGGGTGTACTGAAGCACAAGAAGTTCAAAGCTACTCCTTCATTTGTCAGGAATACTGTTCTTGTCAAGCTTACGCAGGAAGATGACATGGCATGCCTCCACAAACAAGTTTATCAGTGGCAAGGCCACAAGGTTGTCTTCATGAAGGTTCACAGGATTGAGCTGTTGCGGGACGTCCTCGATGATGTTCATGGCAAGGTCCGTCTTGTGTCCAGCCCAAATTAGATCGAGGCATGAAATAGTTGCCCCAGCTAGTGTTTAGTAGTAGTTTGGATTGTGTCTAATTATCCGAACCTTGCCTGTTATCGAGCCCTCTGGGGCTAGTACTATGTTTGAATCCGTCTATGGGAACTGCTGCTACTTTTGTGTGCCCGTGAATCATGTGAGAACCATCGTAATTGTTGTCGAAACAGATGCGTCCTCACTAGTTTTTTCATGAATATGTCATGGTAAGACATAAGTTGTCACGGTTTATCATACGAGCAGTGTGTGTTTTGATGAAATAGAGCACTTGTTCGAGAACCGTGCGTCGACGTATACATAAGTGCTTATAAACACTGTTGGTGCTACCCCACTTGTAAGAGTTGTGCAAAACACGACACATTGGCTCAGCTCACTTCAACACTAGGCTATCGACCAGCTAACAATCAACAATCTGTTGTCTGACATATAAGCAACTATGTATCTTGTTACAGTGGTTCATGCAGTTAATTGAGGCCACAACGTAATAAATTCCAAACGTTCACACGCTTGTCCAACGCTCATATGGAACACTCACATTAAACTCGTCTTCATAAAAAACATGAAAAGCATAAGTTAAGCAATTTTATACATCTCAATGATTCATAGAACATAACAAACATATACTAGTTCACAACAAAATACAAAGTTGTGAGAAGGTTTACAAATCAGGGAAAAACAAGCAAGGCTTCTCTCAGAGCAAAGGGCCTCCCGGCAGGCTTAAATTTCCTGGAGTTCACTCTCGTTTTTTATTGTTGCCACCATTCAGGGTTAGGTTCTCTCATTCCAGAATAACCAATTATAATTGTGGTATCAGCTGGAATGCTGAACTGAACCATGCATTCCACTAAATTTAAGCACCGCTATTTGCAGAAATAAGCAGACCACAATGCCTCTTGTCCGTGCACCTGTCCAAAAAACCGCCGTGCAGCCGTGCCAGCTAGTCCTTGGTCCATGGATGAACTGGTAGAAAGTGCATTCCGGACTAGGATGCAGTTGTTTTCGCTCGTCCCTGCACTGCAATCAGGAAGTAAAATGTACGAATCGGCTTCTTTTAGATTGCGTTGGTCATTCTACCTTAGTTACTACCAATGTAGGGATACCTTGAAGATGGGAGGTTAGACGATGGCAGCGAGGGATAGCCATCTCATTTTGCGTAGTTGTACTAAAACTGAGGTGTGTGCTTTTGATTGCGCGGATAGAAACGATACGGAGATAGAC
This sequence comes from Triticum dicoccoides, assembly GCF_002162155.2. Lineage (NCBI taxonomy): Eukaryota > Viridiplantae > Streptophyta > Magnoliopsida > Poales > Poaceae > Triticum > Triticum dicoccoides. Next base: position 478,325,258 of record NC_041382.1, on the reverse strand, counting down.
ATCCCGAAACGATATGGAGACAGACATCCCTGTTTGCGCAAATAAGATATACGGTTATTTAAACAGTGATAGATATTACTACTTTCCCCCGTTTCCTCTTAGAACTAGGTCCTAGATTCATGCTACAGCTTTCCCACTTTCTTCCCTGTTTGAACCAACACTTTGAGTCGACTGTATGAAATAGCTTTACTTCTAATCTACTACTACTATAATGTGGCAGTTTTAAAATTTGATTTACCACTCCATCTTCGGTTCTCCCGCCCAAACAAGCATTGGCTCAAAATCCATCGTTCATTTCCCCTCTCATGCATATCACTACCGTCCATCAAATAAAGGATGACATGATCTGACAGCTAAGAGCTGCCGGATTCACTCCCGCTCCTTGTGCACATGGCCGACTCTGCTCTCCAAGTAAACAAATAAAGAAGTCCCCATTGAATCTGGATTGCACCTACTGAAGTTGAGAAATGTCTAGAAACTGCTGACACCTCCTCACATGCAAGTACGACAAGTTGGAAAATAGCTAGCACATTTTGGTTCCCCATTGTCACCTGGGAAATAAACACTCTACTACTAACTTATTTTTTAGATTACTGTAAAAAATGGATTTTTTTAGATGCCGCTATACTGCAAAGTTTACACTGTTCACATAACATAACATTGCATGGCTGATGCTAGCTAAAGTTTTATTCTGCCTCATCGAGAAATGTCATATTTTTATTATTCGTAGAAAAAGTGTAATATTTTATTTCAGTCATACATAAGCTATACCTCAAGCTAATACAGGACATGAGTGTCTGTCAGACCTAAATGACTTATTTAGTTGCACAAAATAGTCCATAAACATGCATGTAAACCGTCAAACAACTCTGGAACCATAAATCAGTGGAACCCAGGAAACAACATATAATAAAACTACAACTTTTATCTTGTAATCAAATTCTTACTTGGAACTCAGTTTGATTTGTGCAAGTGATTTGCTTCTTATTTCAGAATAGTCCTTAGATCATGCAAACAAACACACTATGATATCTACTCAAGATACGAGTACCCATTTCTCTCTCTAAAAAGAAGGTATATGAGTATATATCATACAGAACACACGTGCCCTCTAGGTGGCTTTGGAACAGCGGACGGAAGTAGAAAAAGGATCCACACGAAGGGAGCTGGGGCAGTAGAGCAAGGCAGGTTTCGAAGGAATATATACCTGAGGGTCGTCGGCATGTCGCAAAGACGGCGTCGGGAGGCCACATCTTGGCCACAATACCGCAGGGAGGAAGAAGGGGTCGGAGGCCCTCCCGAACCGGCGCTCTCTCGGAGAGAACGGCACGGCCGCCGATCGAGATGCGCGGGCAGCCGTTGGTCTCCTCCCTCGCCACTGACGACAACGTGAATGATGCACCTACACCCCTGCCCCGGTCGAGGTTGTCCGGCCAGATTTGTGACCAGCCGTGAGCTGAGAGAGAGTGTGTCCACCTATGTGTTGCTTAGATCTGGAGAGCATGAGAGAGTGAACGAGAGGAACCCTAGTAAAGCAAGCGCTAAGGCTCCTGCTTTTATATATAGTGGAGTGATTTTGTTGTACCAGCTTCAAAAAAATGCGCTCCTGCATGTACCCGCGAGTGGGTGTGAGAGAACTAGTGTGTGCGTGCACCGCTTCTCTTCGTGAGAGTACAATATACTATGCCCAAAGAACGTTCGCCGCAAGAGTAATAGTACAAGTGTGTGACGTGTGAGCTAAAATAAAATGTGCGCGCCGTCTTTTGTTTTTTAGAAGTTTTGAGGGTAGGGTGTGAAGAGCACATATGTGCGTGATGTCTACCTGCAGATAGACGGTGGGTGCGACATGTGAGTCTGCGAGAGGACTCAGGAGAGTCGTGACTCGTGAGGGTGCGTGTGCGTGAGAGAGAGGGGGCCACGTATCAATGCAGTGCATGTGTCCGCAAATCGTTCTCCGACAAACGTTTGCCACAAGCCTTTTCCTGACGGACGCCGTAAGGACCGTTAGATCGGCATCCAACAATGTCAGTTTTGCCATGTCATTTAACAGAACAGCCACTCCTCCTACACACAAATCTTCCACGTGAGTGTTCGCAACTGCCGTATGCTCCCTCCGTTCCGAAATGCAGTGCATATAACTTTATTGAAAATTCGAACCTCGCAAACTTTTACCGAGTTTTCATGTACCAAATTGCACATGTAGAGTACCATGTATATATCATTTCATTCATCTTCGAGAGGTAACTATAAAGTTGGGTGAGGAGTCTACAAAGAAAGACCATCGTATCACACGCGGCAATTTCAAGCATCCTTTATTGTCGAGGAATATCATAGGAACTCTATATGATATGATTTTTATAGGATTTTTTCCTTTAGAGCCAATTGGTTCATAGGAATAGATTCATATACTCCACATTTCAAAGGAAATAAACATGATATCATTTCTATAGCTTTAGAGCCACTTGGTTCATATGAATGGATTCCTATACTCCCTTAATTTCAAATGAAAATAAACATTAGCGTATATTCAATAGAAAATTTCCTATGATATGAACCAAATTACATCTCTTTTCTAATCCCTCCTCATAGGAATTGAGAGACATGTCATCTCTATATTCAATAGAAAAGTTCCTATGATGTGAACCAAATGACATCTCTTTTCCAATCCCAACTCATAGGAATTGAGATGCTCCATGTCATCTCTTTCCCTACAACTTCCATGTATACACTTCTATTCCTAAATAGATAGTACAACCCAGTAGTAGCTTTTTTTTCCAAAACATGCAACTATGGCACAAGAACTATATAGTGTGCCAATAACTTTGAAAGATGGTCGCTGGATGAAGCTAACCCGACAGTGCAGAGATAGGTAAATCCGAGCACTACTGGTCGTTGGATATCATCAACATTCCACCAGATCTGCCACATGTACAATTTAGAAGACTCCATGGTTGAACTTAAGCATAATGCACAAACCTCAAAACACAAGAACTTCTCCTTTGTTCTAGAATCTTCTGTATCATAATTGATTATTTTTTTCTAAATGAATTGCCATTATTTGTTTTTTACTTTATGATTTACTCCCTCAGTTCCAAAATAGATGACCCAACTTTGCACTAACTTTGTACAAAGTTAGTGCAAAGTTGGGTCATCTATTTTGGAACGGAGGGAGTACAATGCATAACCCCATGAATCTTAACATTTTTATAAAACTTATTGATTTTGAATGAGATGAACTATAAGAACTAAACGAACATCTACATCATGCATATATGACTCAAAGCTTTACATCCTGTACTGTGTATTTATTCATAATTTGGTTTCGAAATCTCATGCATTCAATACATGTGTACCTTACTAGTTTTGAGTAGAGTAGCAAATTTCACGCGGTCCCGGGTATATCAAAATACAGGGTCCATGCATCATTGCCTTTCGGTCGAACCTACGTCCACAATTTTTTGTACGTACTATATCTCCACTGGTCCCCGAACCCAAAATGCTACCTTGTTCCCGTAAAACCAAGTGGCCCACACATATTTAAGGCGTCGGCTCGAACCCGTTTACTACGACGTGGCCCCGCACGCCGTAGTACTCCTACAAACACTACCGCCGCACTCATCATCGGTTTTCTTCAAGAGGACGAGGGAGAAGCCGATTTGTAGTGGAGGCGCTTTCAAAAAAAGGATCTGTAGTGGAGACCCCTACCCTAGGGTGCCCTAGGTAGCTGCCGCACGCATCATTGTTTTCTCTTTTCTTTATGCTCTTCCGCCCTAGAGTGAAATGATGGTTGCTTTGTCTGTCCAGCTTAATGCGGGAAAGGTGGGGCTTTGTGATTTGACCCCTCGTCGCTCATTTTCTACTACTACGGCGCTATGACCGGGGTGCCTCCAATTCCAACCGCTGCTCCGAACTGTAATTTGGTGCATCGCACGTGGAACAAGACGGTGGATGAGCCACATGTCGACCAAAGGGGTCCTGCTAAGTGTGTCGCCATTTCATGTGCGGACTGACCCTCCTTGAGTTGCTACTCCAACACGACAGGAGCAGCCTACCACTTGGTTTTGCTCCTTGGTGAATCCCGACTATATTGATCTAAAAAGATACGTGCTGAACTACCCTCTCCGTCTCGGTTTTTTTTATTTTTAGGCGTCTCGGTTTATAGGGCCTGCACGTAGTTCTAGGTCATCCATTTGACTAACTAAATATGAGTTACTATGTCACAAAAAGTATATCATTGGATTCTTAAGCGGATGTAGTTGTATTTAAAAGTCGAGGGCGGGGCTTTTCCTGCGCGGTAGGCGGCGGGGCAGTTCCGCTTAGTCGGTTTGAGAGAGACGCGAGAAGACGAGGGAGTAGGCTGCTGCAAACGTAGGGCTGTTTGATTTGACAGCGAGTTACTGCTGGACAGGTGGGGCCCCGTGATTTGACTTGCCATTATCATTTTAATTGCGGCGCTACGACCGGCGTGAGTCTCCCAGATTCCTGACCACCTCCATACAGGTGCCTCTCCCAATGCTCCACCATGTAGTAGAGGCTGGCTCTTGCATGAGAGCCCACATCTCCACTTTTTCCTTGCCTCTCTTTCCTCCACATATGCAAAAAATGCCATGTAAAGCGCACTATTGTACTTACTTTTACTTGATCCTACAGGTGCTTAAGCTTGCCACATAGGCATAAAGTCTGATGTGGCAAGTTAATCAAGAAGAGAGAGACTAGTTTGGTGACCCAAGGAAGAAACGGTGCTAAGCGCGTGTACCTAGGTGAAAAGACAATTTTGAATCTATAGCTAATTAAATGAAGCAAACTTAGCAACACCATTTCATTGGAAGAGGTCACTCCTTGGCAAATGCAATAAATACACGCGCTTAGCACCATTTCTTCCTTGAGTACGAAGAAAGAGATAGAGAGGAGTAAAAAATACACTTATAGCCAACCTTGTTGTAGTATGAGTGACTAAGTGATGACTATGTATGACATGCCAACATCAGATAGCCTAACGCACCGTGTTAAATCTCCAAGGGCGTGACCGCGCGAGCGACGCGACGGTCGTGGTAGGCGCGACCATGATACGGGCTGCTGGCAGCCCTTGGATCTGAGATCAAACGGTCGCATGCTAAGTTGTTGAAAATTTGCAGAATAACCCTCTAGGATAGGATATTCACCCATAGGTCTAGAATCACGCCATGCAACCGTTCGATCTTAGATCCAAGGGCTCTCGGAGACCCGTATCATGGGAGAATGGAAAGCCACTACCCTGCCATTCGCACGCTGGCAGTTCGCTCCTACTCGTCCCCGCACGTCCTTCAATACTATGGCGGTTCGCTCCTAGTCGTCCCGTCCATTCACATTACGGCAGTTCCACTAATCCTAACCCTCCTCCCAAATCCATGGCATCCCAAATCTCCACGATCGGCGGTGAGTAAAAGGTTAGAACCATCACAGTCGATGAGTTCGACGTCATCTACACCCGTTCTTCCGCGACGGTGAAAGGATGCCTTTCTCGCTTCAGCCGCATGTTCGAAAACTCAGATGATGAGTGGGTCGCTGGGCTAGATGTTGAGTACACCACAGTCCTGGGACTAGAGAAGGATCTAAAGGATGAAGAGAGGAAGAAGCCCGCCGTGATCCAGGTTTGCATACATAACATTTTCTTGGTCTACCACATATGCCATGCCGACGTTGAGTGCCAGAATTTTAAGAACTTCCTCAAGGACAAAATAGTGAAATTCGTTATTGTAGACTTTGGTAACGACAAAGAAGTCCTGCATCGGATAGGCGTCATTGTAGGCAACACCTTCGACCTCCAGAAGAATCGGCTGGTGTCCTCTCGTCAGCCTTCAATGCTGACCCTGGCAGGAGCCATGGTTCATCCTTCGTACGGTAAACTGGAGAAACCTCATTACATGTTTCATCGTCATGCATGGCAGCGGAATGTACTAGAAATAGACCACATCCACTACGCTGCAATGGATGGCTACCTTTGCTTCAATATCTACAAGGGTTGGATGAAGAGCAACAACCAAGTGTGCGGTTCAACGAAAGAAGTATCGGCCAGGAGGAAGAGGGACAAGGATGAAGTCGAGGACGTGGACGAGGACTCCGAGTAAGGTGGCAGTGTCGTTGCTCATGGTGGTTCTAATGCAGTGTCTACCGGAATAGTTGCAAAGTTTAATTTCAGGTGTGCTTAATTTAATCTGAGGGGTGTGTTGTGCTGAGCCCCCAACAGAACTATGTTATGTTTCTTCTCGTTACTTTAACTCTTTAGTACGTACAAACTAGTATTTCTTACATTTCATCTTTTAGTTGGTATAGTACTACCACTCGTTTCTTCACATTATATACGTACAATATATATGGCCAACATCATATAGCCAGCAGTTTAGTTGTCAAAGAATTTCAGGGTTCTTAGTTTTGTCAAAGAATTCCTGGATGCTTAGAGGGTGCTTGGATCCAAGGGACTTATTTTAGTCTGACTAAAAATAGTCTCTTTAAGAGGGTAAAGTTCCAAGCACCCCTAACTAAAGAGGGGCTAAAACTAGTCTTGAGACTAAATTTTTTTAGTCAGGGGTACCCCTACTAAAATGTGGATCAGTCCTCTCTCTACTCATTTAACTCCTCTCCTTTAACACAGGCAAGTTCTGGATTGGAGGGTTTGGAGGATAATAAATGCTCATTAACTTGATTTTAGACTTTTTAGTATTTGGATCCAAGCATGGGTGAGGCTAGCATGTTTTAGTCCCACTACTTTTAGTCATAGGACTAAAACGTATCCAACACCCTCTTAGTTTTATTTGAGGGTTGGGTTGTGTTGGACACCATTATTGTGACTAGCCCTTTTAATAGTACTATATACATAATTTGGCGACAAGCGCTCTCTATATGTACCACCTTTTTTTAATTTCAATTTTTGCTCCATGGCGCAATCCATCGATAGTACTACTGTACAAAAGTATACATTTTTTAAAAGGCTAGAGTACTGTTCATCACATATATAGCCAGTTAAATTCTCAACCTAGAACGACGTGCATGCCATGTAGTAAACCGATACAGAGGAAGTATAGTAAAAATGAGGTGATTTTACCGAGCGATCGGCGAGGGAGCATGGACTGTCATGCGGTCCCACGTGTCATGATGTACCAAGGCGATGTGTGTGTCCCTCTTGAGGCAGAAGCAATACTAGTACGTGGTTTGAGATGATGGCGAACCGAAGTGTGAAATAATGGTTGCTTCGTCCGTCTGGGGAAGTGTGGCATTGTGATTTGACGTCTCATTGCTCATTACTACTACTGGGCCGGTACGAGTGGGGTGCGTCCCCCTGCTATTCTGCACTGTTATTTGGTGCGTGACACGTCGACCCGGTTGCTATATGTCTCACATGTCGGCGACAGGAAGTACAGAATTCATGAAAGGGAGCATCGACGGAGGAGTATACTACAAAATTCATGAAAGGGAGCGACTTAGTTTTGGAATAATCTATTTTTACGGAGTACGTACCCACTAGGGTTTATAGGGCTCAGCTAAAAAACATTTGTTTTTCCGTTTGATAAGTCTCAATTCTACTATACTAGTAGTAGTACCATTACATGTTGGATTTCGAGGTGCGTTAGATCACCCGACGCAAGCAGTGTCAAGAGGAAACTAACCAATGCATGTACAAGTTCATGGAAATTTAGTGGTCATTCATGCATTCGTTCTAATTAATGCCTCGGTAAACATAACTTCTTGAGAAAAAGAGCGTACTAATTACTTGTGCAAAATACAAAATTAATTCGACCACTCACCGTCTACCTTGGTTGGAGAGATTTTGAAATTGAGCCATAAACTGGAAAGGAGGGAGTAGTAACTTTTGTCTCGATTACTATTTGTGGCCTTGTATAGATGCAAAATGTATTTTTTTATAGTGTCCTTGTATAAGTAAATGGAGGGAGTACTAACCAAGGTACGTAGTAGGGACGAGGAGTAAACGGAGGGAGTAGTAAAATTTTCTCCTCATGCTGCGAGCCACCGCGTGCATGGGCGAGGGAGCGGGCGTAAGGCATAGTAAGCAAGCTTCAACTCATCCTACGAGCCACCGCGCCCGTGGGCGGGGGAGACGGCGTACTAAGCAAGCTTCTCCTCGTTCTGCGAGTTGACAGGACACATCAAAAGTACTCCAGTGTATAGAGCCTTGCCTCTAAGGTAGGCCCCACATGGTTTACCTCTTTTTTTAATTTAACATAACGCGTCAAGTCGCAATTTGTTTGTTCACCCATGGTAGACGATCCTCCCTCCACCAAATGGACAACCAGTACACGTGCCAAATTACCACGTGGGCTGCCTTTTTTGTATAGAAATGAGCTCCATCATGTACCCGCGCGGGTGTGGTTGGGAAAGAGACGGGAGTACGTGTGCCGTGCATGCACTTCTTCTCTTCGTGCACGCCCCCACCTACGTGGGTGTGTGTGAGAGAGATACAAACCTAGACATAATGCACCGTCCATCCGCATGCCTCCGCCCAGTCTGACCACCAGTCACCACCACGCCCCACTCCTCCTCACCTTATCTCTCATCTTTCTCCCTCCATTTTTATATACAAGGGGCCAGTATCAAAATTAAAATTTGCAGATATACAAGGCCACTAACACTAATCGATGCAATATTAATGGTGTTTGCCTCGTGGTACTAGCAAAGGAGGACATTAATTATCCCTTGCATGCATGCGGGAGTTTGTAAAAAAATGCATCTTGATGTTCCTTGCAATGCACGGGCATCTTGCTAGTCCATGAAAACAACACATGGCAAAATTCAATGGCGAACAAGGGATTTGAATCTATTGGGAGCGGTTGTTTGAATCTTGCCCGAGGTAGCCAAAATATTGGTGACCCTTTTGTCCACCGGTGCCTTTGCCACCGATGAACGAGGAATGGCTCAGGTGCTCATGCTGTCATCCATCCTCCAGCGTGCACGTTGGGCACGAGCTCACACGAGCTATGTTTTTTTGTCCCGCAACGCTGCCCGAGCCGCCCGCAGACCGACCGGCAACCCGCAAATTACGCCATCCAACCGTAGCCGGACACATTATGATAACAACTCAACCAACCGGACGAAATTCATGGAAACACATAGACAAACTTATATTTCATATAAACAACGACGGAAATCATATAAAATACCGAATTTTCATACAAACATGACGGATTTCATTATATTCAAATGAACTACGCGGTGCTAGTTCTAGACAGCACATGTATATAATACCAGGCCTAAATGGTCGCTCGCCGATCGATTTGTGTTCCTCATGTCCGGCAGCACGATCACCGGACTACCGGGAGCCCCGGAGGTATATGCTTCAGTGCAAAGGACGGCTCGCTTCCCCACTGCCCAACTGATATCATTGGCTGGTGCCGAAGATGATGGTGGCCGGCACCGGTTCGAGTTCATCACCGGCCACTACTTCGCCATGGCCGGCACCGGCTCGAGTTCATCCTAACATTCCCCTCTTCCGTGGAGCCCATGCGGGGTCGATGAAGGTCCTTGCAAAAAAAGGATCTGGCAAGACACCTGCTGTGTACACCGGCGTCGCCTCCGCGGTGGCCTTCATGGGACCCAAGCGGCGGCGGCCTCCCGTGTTCTACTTCTCCTCGATGATGGCGGCGGACGCAGAGGCGCTGGCCACCGACTCATCGCTCTCCGCGCACCCGGCTTCTGTTCCTGCTTGCATGGCGCGGCTGCCGGCATGGGAGTCTCGGCCACAGAAACGGGAGACGCGGTACGAGGCGGCAGCGTGGACGGCAGCAATGACGCCCGTGCGCCGCTCCTCGTCGAGCTGGCCAGGAGCGGCGAGTTGCTGAACCGCGCGCCGGCATGGGGCGGCAACTGGCTCTATCGGGCGAGGGGAGGGTGGTGGATCAGCGAGCTGCATAGCTCGTATCCGACGGGCTACCCAGCCGGCTTGGATGCGGAATAACTACTCTTCGTAAGCCATTGTAAGAGTGGACAAAATGGTGGAGGAGATAGGGGAGCAGCCCATTCATGAACGGACGTGTGTCCATAGTGGGTTTCTCGGCTTCCACACGGGCGGGTTTCATGGAGACGTTTGAATGCGGCACGGAGGCGTGTTCAGCCGGGCATGCCGCGAGTGGCGCCCTCGACTCTGACCTAGGACACCGCGTCGTTCTTCCACTGACATGTGGGCTCTTTGGGTGCATGGCATGCATGTCAGTGACCCAATGCAGGCAGCGCACAGCAGAGGAACCTTTGGTGGGCCAGGGCGGTCAGAAGCGTGCATTTCATAAACCGATGATTGTTCATTGAGTGTGACGTCATCTTTTTCATGTAGATAAGCCTACTATGTTGATAGCCCGTTCGATATGTTGTGATTCATAAAGACCGCTGCAAACATCAATGTTCTGCTTATCACAGATAAGATTGATTAATACTCGTAACAATCCATGTCCTTAACAAAGGGTGCATGCATGTATAGGTTGAACGTGTGTCTTGCGTCGTGTGCTGTGCATGCAGGCGTGCGAGTGTTGTGTGTGTGCAAGGGTACGTTTCAGTGTTGCATGCATGGGTGTGTACATGCGTGTGTTCGTGAGTGCATGTGTACGTGTCAGTGTTGCACGCCAGCATGCGTGCGTGTGTATGTGTCAGTGTTTCACGCCTACATGCGTGTGTGTCTTGCGTGCGTGCATGTGTACGTATGGGGTGAGGCTACACGTCAGTCGACTGACTTCTTCATCTCTGGTCATTAGATTTTCCAGCCGTTGGATACGAAATCAAGGGCCTCGAGTTTATCATCAAACTCCACCCCCCCTGAGCCGCCAGCCACCACCGGCCGAACTGCCAGCCCCCACCGCCCGTGGCCGGCCTGCCCTCCCCAAAACCACTCCCCACCGCC
>NC_041382.1:478280114-478314049 GCF_002162155.2 Triticum dicoccoides | reverse complement strand
CCCACCGCCCAATGAACGCCCCCAACTGCCGGTGACTGCCAACCAGAGGTCTCATGACTTCGAATACCCACCGACCACTAATTTATTACCATTTATGTCCTTCATGTACGCACTGACGGGTGGGCCCTATGGTAATGTGCGCTACTGAATGTGGACCGTTTGACTGGTCAATTGATCGTGTTATCAACAAATTACGGAGCTGTATGGTGAGCCAGTGACTGTATGATCACCCTAAAATGTACTCCTATTTTATTAACACAGTACGAACTCAAACTACCATTTCTTTCTTTCATATACGGGCTGACAGGTGGGCCCCACGGTTACGCGCCCCGATGGTGCAACACTAGTTGCGCCGCATGGAACATTTGACTGGTCAATTGATTGTGTCATCAACAAAATACGGAGTTGTACGGGTGAGCCAGTGACCGTATAATCATGATATGTATTTGTTTAACATGGTACAGACGCAAGGGATCATATATACGCACAAGCACTCACCGCTATAAGCGCACACACGCGAACCCTACCCCTATGAGCACCTTCGAGAGAGTGGGCCAGCATATATGATCTTGAGATTTTACAAAGTCACCATATGTGCCTCGTAGTCGAGTGGAACGTCTCCTCCCACTGAACGTACGTCACCGGAAAATACTGAAATTAACGCAAGATAAATGCGAGCACCGGGACTTTAACCTTGGTGGGATCGAGAAACCACTGTCCTCTAACCATCCAACCACATGTTGGTTAGCACGACAAAATGTATGTGGTGACCGTGATGAGCTTATTCTGAAGTCCAGTGACCATATCGTGCTTTCGCTTCAAATACAATGACCGTAAGTGTCGTCAACAAAATACGGAGCACGCATCAAATGCAAAGTCCGTCAGTGTCATCAACAAAATATGGAGACGTATCGTGAGCTAGATACCGTTGTACTATTGTATATGCTTATTTTCTTAGTGGCCGATTACGTGTGTGGTGTGGTGGGCACATCATTTCAAGTTGTGGTGGGTCAACATGAAGACTCATGGGTCGGTTCCATCCTGCACCACATATAGGTTGGACCGAGACGTGTTATACGAAGACCCATGTGGAGGACTCGGTGTACAACACGAAGCTACAAGAGTCGCGGAGGACTGTATCCCCACTGGTGATAAGCCGACTATATATGATTTGTAACCCTAGGCCCTTAGTATGTTGTACAAGCTTGGGGGCTAGTTCGTCGATAGTATACACACACGCACAATGCCTGGTATTCACGCGTACTTTTTACACACCCCTATCACTAATATACAGTACCGGGAGTAGGCTCTTTCTTCAACTGCAATTGAATTCTAGCATGTGCATGTGTTTATTTCATATTATCAATCCATAGAGTGAGAGCGGTTCGAAATACAGGCAATGGATGCTTTTGCATTTCATATATAAACATTAATTACTGCACTCCATGTTGTTAGTGTGAAGCACTTTATACATTTGTCACTTGCATGGATACATTCCAAATTGCTAGCTATGAAATAGAATACATGTCGAATTCAACATAAAGGGGGTTTCGAAGATTCGAATTCATAGGAAGTGCATTCATCTATTTGAACCCGAGATAATGGCATTTGTAAATCAAATGTAAAAGGGGGCATCAATCTTTGTTGTGAGTTTGAACATGCTATATATATTCATACGCATATCTAACTTTTTTTTTGCAACCAAGGAGATTATATTCGGAACCATGCATGAACTGAGGTAAGTTGCATATTTTTTAATATATACTCGTGTACAATGTATATTCAAATGTACCCCCTCCATTCCAAAATAATCATAGCTTTTGGATTTTCAAGAGTAAAGATTTGTGAAGTTTGACAAATCCTGAAAGTTCAATTCAAGAGAACCGAAAACGTTAAGGCCTTCTTTGGTTCATAGGATAGGAATTTTATAGGAATAGGAAAATCATAGGAAGTGAGATGACATGCATGTCAATTCATATAGAGAAAGAGATGTCATTTGGTGCATAGGATAGGATTTTTTCCATCGAGTCTAGGCTAATGTTTTTTCCTCCAAAACGTGAAGGATTGATTCCTATCCTACATAGGAATAGGAATCCATTCCTACAAACCAAAGGGCTTCAAAGGAATTTTTCCTTTGCAAATCCTATCCTATAGAATTCCTACAAAAATCCTACAAACCAAAGGAGGCCTAATGCTTCTGCTCCCAAATATTGAATGAAGCGCCAAATAGGCCTCTGGTCACCCGAAACCGCGCGAGACTAATGTTTTGGTGGTAGGAAATTACTGTCCTGACTCTGGCCCGTGTAGCCTATCGGCCCAATGTCCAAAGGTCTAAACCGGGGTAGGTTTGTAACTTCACCAAGACACCAGAGAAGCATTCATACATCGTGGGCGCCTACCCATGCGCTCGGCCGAAATCTATCCCGCCCACATTTGGGACACCTGACATGACTTTCCACCCCCAACCCGCAATATGTCCGAAATTTTAGATGGGGGGAAAGTTTGTAACTTTCCCCAAATTTCAAACAAGCGCGTCTCAAACCGAAACATTGTTCCCCCTTAGTTCCCGCCTCCCTCCGTTTCCCCATTCATACTCTGTGGGCGCGAAAATGCCCTCTCCATCAGCCGCGAAACCCCAGCCTCCTCCATCCTCCACCCCATAGCAGCAAATCCACCGCCGCCCTCCTCCATCACGCCAGAGCCGGTACAACAACGTCGTCGTCCAACGCAACCACAACCGCAACGCCCTCAAGGACTTAGCAGCTGAAGGCGAGGCAGAGCTGCCTCCACGACACCGATGCCGACGTGCGCCGTACCAGAACCACTCCGACCACGCCGTCCTGCGCCTCACTGCTGCGGCTCCACTATCGCAACCGTCCACCGCACCGGAGCTGTTCCCACTATGCCGTCGTTCGCCGCCTCGGATTTGCTTCCCCGCCGCCAACAGACAGCCACCGCACCACACTCAACAACTTGGCTATGGGTTCGTCCAAGGCTGCACCGTCCTCCACAACTTCTGGTTTCCGGCGAACAACAAGAAGATTGTCGGAAAAACAGAAGGAGGACACAACACTGCCAGGAGAAAGAGTTACTCCTCTTCCCTTATTCGTGCAAATATTACGTCTCCGCTCACACCGTATTCTCCCACGAAAGAAACTACTTGAGCGCTTCTTACTGCATCTTCTTCGTGATACTAAATGCACAAGGTTTCCTCCCTTTTACTATTTCACCTTTGCTAGAGGTCAGTAGCCTGCCTGGATTTCAATTCAGGGTCAGTCGAACCGCAATTAAAAGAAGCAACACCCGCTTAGGCGCGCGGAGCACCTAGTCTGCCTGTTCCCCGGGGAAGCGGCGCATCGGTGTCTATCATAGGGGTGTGGGGCGCAGGAGCTACTTGCGCCCGATCTGGAGGTCGGCAGTTCTTGAATGGATGGCCGGGGGTGGTGCCAAGCACGGCGGTGCGGTGAGGTCGAGGGGAGGGCACGGGCAGGGGAGGAATACTGGGCCGGTGGTCGCTGGCGTTTCAAGGAAGATCGTCAACACTGACTCGTTGGAGGTAGATGAAGGTGATTTGCCCGTTCTTTGTACATCGGACGATGCAGAAAAAATGGACTGACCTATTTTCTATCAGTCGACTATTATTTTCATAGAATCCTGTAGTAATTTAGTGTGCCATGCATGTTGTAGAGCTATCATATGTCTCCCGTCATTTATTTCTCACCGACCCGCTATCTGCTACCTTTACACTTTACTAATTGTGCACACACTTCACCCATACTCACACTATTGTTTTTTTATGCATGGGTATTTCAGACTTTGACGTAGTGTTGATGAATGCAGAAAAGAAAAGACAGAAATCGCTCCAGTGTAATTTGAAGATAAGCACTAAGCCTTCCAGTGCTCTAACGGGTGCAGTGTCAGCAGTTGGAGACAGTAAACTTAGCTCTGCAGTTGATGATCTCAATTGCCACACACAACCATCCCAGGTGCTTGCTTTAACTTCATGCTGTCAAATGTGGTTGCATGTTGCATATGGTGTCTAGCTTGTATTGCTTCCAATTTGGTTAAATTGCATCTGCTTACTTTACACATTATACCTTTGATAATTACATGCCTTCCTGTTTTTGATACATACTACATATGTCTATTAACCATGTTCGTACATAAAACTAATGCTCTTTTGTATCCCTCGTCAATCACTTATGATGAGATAGTCACCCGGGTGGGTTTCTGTGAGACGCCATACTCGTTTAAAGAGTGAAGTGTCATCCTCCCCACATGATTCTCAAGAAACAGCAAGGCTAAATGAAGATAGTCAACGTAGCTCTCTAGTTGATCACCACAATTCCCCCACACCACCATCGCAGGTGCTTGCTCTTACTCGGCAGTGTGATATGTAGTGTTTGTCTTACATGAAAGTAGTGTTCGTCAGTATCATGCATCAATGAGTTCTGAAGAGCAAATTTTATTCCTTTTTCTTGTGGGTTTGACTTGACAAGGCAAAATCAAGAAAGAGGATGGAAAAGAGTAAGGAAGGCGATGATGGTGGTCCTCTGCAGCAACGTAAACGGAGCATCTGTACCGATTCTCCTTGTACTAATAGTGCATTACAAGGTCCAAGTCTCCGCTCCCCTACTCCACCATCCAAGGTGCTTGCTCTAACTTGGCAGTGTGATATCTGGTTGCATGTTGCATATGGTGTCTAGCTCGTATTGCTCCTAATTAGTGTAAACTGCATATGCTTAGCTTACACATGATACATGTGAATATGACACGCTTTCCTGTTTTTGGTACATACTATATCTTATGATAAGGCACCTTTAAGTCGCCACTATGATATTGGTTGTGTCTTGCATATTGTCGGATTTCGGGTTCTGGCAGACCCTTGAGGTTCGAACACTGGGGTGCGCATGGAGATTTCGCCTCCTACCTACCTGCACCCCTCCGCCATGCTAGGATCTAAAACTAAGGAAAGAACAACACAAGAGACACAGGGTTTATACTGGTTCGGGCCACTGTTGTGGTGTAATACCCTACTCCAGTGTGTGGTGCGGTGGATTGCCTCTTAGGCTGATGATGATGAACAATACAAGGAAGAACAGCCTCGCGAGGGTCTGTTCTTGGCTGGGGCGATGAAATGCTCAGTGGAGTTCAGTCACCTTCTCTCTCTCTCTCTCTGCCTCCAGCCAACCGACCGAACCCCCTCTCTCTGTGGGTGGCTGGTCCTATTTATAGAGGCCCTGGTCCTCTTCCCAAATATCGAGTGGGAAGGGAGCCAACAATGGCGGGCTAATTTGAAGGGGGACAACTAGTATCAGCTATCCTGACAAAAGTGGTCTTCGTCTGCGCAAAGCTCTGGTGATGACGCCATATTGGGCTCCACAATGACCTCCGTCTCGTAGTCCTCCTGGTCTTGGTCTCGTTGCACCGAAATGGCAACCTTTGCCTGATGCCTCGGTACTCCGCGGCTGCGCTTGCCCCCTTTGCACCAAAGAGGAAAGGAGGACGCTACGCGGGCTGGCACCCACCTGGCGCCCTGAGTTGTCTTGGCTTGCGTCACGGGCACCTCGTGAGGTACCCTGCCTTGATCTCTCCGCCTCCTCGTGAGCCAGCCTGACGAGGCCGTGCCTGAGGAAGCTCCGCGTCGTCTGCCCCACGAGGCTTGGCCCCTCGCGAGGGTCTTGGGTTTGTGTTGGTGAAGATGGGCCGTGCTGGGCCCCCCTTTGAGCCACACCGCAGGCCGCAGGCAGGCAAGTCTGGGGACCCCCGTTCCCAGAACACCGACAGTAGCCCTCGGGCCCAAGGCGCGCCCGGACTTGGCCGTGCAGGGAGGCGGAAGGGCAAGAGCGAAGCGCCGCGGGCCCTAACAGCCTACGGCCTTAGGCGCCGCGCAGCGGTTGATTGGTCGTGGGCGGCACTGTTCCCCCACGCCCTCCTTATTTTGCGCCACGCTAGGCGGACCCGTAGTCGTACACAACCATTCCCTTTTCTGTTGCTCGAGTGCCCTCTGTCCTCCTTCCGCTCGAACTCCGGCTTCTGTTTTCAACCTGATCTCGAACCTTCCCCCCCCCTTCCCATCGCCATGGCTCTGACGAAGAAGGGGAGAGGGAAGAAACCCATGTCTCCGCCTTGCCCGCCGCCGTCGGCGGCCCCTGCCGAGGGCTTGGGCAAGGTCAGCTTGGCTCTGGCCACCATCTTCAATGAATGCGGGAGGATGACGGCCTGGCCCGCGTCCCACTTCTCCATCAACAGGACAACCACCAAGGTCCCGTATCTTGCCGACGCCCTGTGGGCGGGTCTGGTTCCTCCCTTTTCTGATTTCTTCAACGCCGTGCTTTCCCACTATCAGATCCACATGATGCATCTGGGTCCTGAATCCATCACCCTCCTTTCTGTCTTCGCCTTTGTTTGCGAAGCTATGGTGGGCATCCCTCCTTCGGTTGCCTTGCTGCGCCACTTCTTCTCATTGCATCTTGTCGACCCTACCCAATGTTGGGCTTGCGTGAGCTTCGTTGCCGCGCCTGAGACGGCGGCCTCTGGGATTGACTTCAAGCTCCCCCTGCCCGCGGTTGGGTTCCGCGAGCAGTGGCTGTATGTGGACGCAAGGGTGCCCAACCCCCTGCTATTGGAGCCGACCTCACCTGCCGTCCCCAATTCGGGCTGGGGCCAGGAGACGCTTGAGAGCCCCCGGCTCGTCTTCGTCTGGCGCCGTTTCGCGCTCTTGAGGTCGCTTGGCGTGACAGCGCCCAAGGTGGTGAAGGAGTTCCTGCTATGCCGTGTTGCTCTCTTCAATGCCACTCTCGCCGGATGTGGGCCTTTCGTGGGCGCGAGGATCGTATGAGGCTCCAGGAAGAGGACCTGACTCCTGAGGTGCTGAGGACGGCGCTCTTGACCTTGGCTGGGGACCCCAACCCCGGCAGCGTCCGGCAAGGAGGGGCCTTGCTGTACCTCTGCCAGAGCAGGGGCGACTTTGTGAAGCAGATGCCTGTCTTTGATGAGTGGGGGCCACACCCCGCCGGCCTTCAGGGGCCTTGCGAGAACCCAGTGGTGGTGACTGCCCTTCCAGTCGGCCAAGGCGACTCATCCTCGAGTGGCGGAGCAGGAAGGCACGAGGCGCCAGAGGCCGAGAGGGCTCTCGGCGCGGTGACAGCACCGGGCGGGGCTCATGAGGAAGCAGCTCTTGGGGCCCGTGCCATTGAGGCTGAGGGTGACGAGCAGCTGCCCTCAGTGCCTGCGACTGGGGCCCCTGAGGCTCCAGCTGCGTCTCTTGAGGAGGCGATTGGCAGCGCACGTCAGGCAGGCTCCCCTGCCGCAGATCGCCTTGACGCTCCGTCTTCGTCGAAGGTTGATCCATGCGCCCAACTCTTGGGCCGGTTCCGCGTGGACTTTGGGGCTCTCCGGAGGAGAAGGGAGGCCCTGGGCGACGATTACCCTTGTCGCCTGCTGAAGCATAGGAAGTACTTCACCACTGATGAGTAAGCCTTCTCCTTTCCCGGCTCCTGATCCTTCTGTTACTTGTACTGACCCTTGCTCCACATGCCCCTTCCAGCCGAGCTTGCGGAGACGACTGAGGAGCCGTCCCTCTTGACCTCGCCCCCTCCACCGTCCTCAAGCGCTCCGAGCAGCTGAGCCCTTGTGGTGAGGGCGATTGAAGAGGCGAACCATCCCGAGGCATATCGTGGCCCCGCGCACCTCGCGATCCTCCTTCGCGGGCCTTCTCGTGGCATAGCTAGCCTGCCATGGGCTTCTCGCCTGGTCGTGGACTGCGGTTGGCTGAGGCGTTTCCTGCGCTCTTCTCCTGAGGACGGGCTGGCCCCAGGCCGGGCTTCTGACGCGGCGTGCCCGGCCGTCCCGAGGGTGCCAGCCCCCAGCCCCCAGCCCGGAGGGGGAGTGCTGACTCGCGGCCCCCGGCGCTTGCTTGGGGCAGATGATGGTGTGGAAGACGTGCTCGAGCACGCTCGGGAGCGTCGCGCTCTCCGCCAAGGATTCCTTTGAAGGGCGGCTGATGCAGTGAGCCTGCTTGGTGAGGAGCTTGCTGATGAAGACGCGCGCCTTGAGGCCGAGGACCTGTGCCTGGCTGCAGAGAGGCGCGAGCTGGAGGGCGCCATCGCCCTTGCACGCCGTCAGCGTGATCTTGATGAAGCAGAGGCCAAGGTGTCGCTGGTGGCCTCTCGGGAGGCCCGGTCTCGGGCCGTTGAGGAGGCTCGGGAAGCTGATCGGCGGCGAACGGCTGTGGAGGAGCGGGCTCGGGAGCTTCTGGCCTGGTGCCACTCGCTGGAGGAGCAGGTGGAGCTGCGCGAGGCAGCCCTCGCGTCGATGAAGGTGGCCTCTGGCAACTCAGCAGAGCTCCAGAAGCGTGAGGAGGCGCTGACGCTGGAAGCCGCTGAACGTACTCGTGAGTACGAGCGTCTGGAGACAAGGGAGCGCTTGGTGACGCAGGCGGAGGATGATGTTGCCGCACAGGAAGCCCGCGTCCTGGAGGAGGTCGGACGTCGAGTGGCGATGGCGCGCTTGAACCTTGAGCACGAGTTCGAAGAGAAGCTGGGGCTGATCTGGGCTGGAGCTGAAGGCAGGACTGCCGCCTTGAGGGCCAGGCTGGCGGAGGCGGCGCGGCGGGCCGATGCTTCCCGGGCCTCCCATGAGGTGGCGCGAGGTGAGTTAACCACCTCCCAGGCTGAGGTGCTCCTTCTTCGCCAGCGGGTGGAGGAGGCTGAGGCCGTCGCGCGCCAGAATGCGGACGAGATACGTCAGCGGCGGATCTTGGAGCATGAGCATGGCCCCATGCTCGCCACTCTCTGGGAGAGAGCCAACACGGCCTTGGGCAACATCTGGGAGGAGGCCGTCGGCAAGCCGCACGCAGTTAACTACGCGGGCAATCTTCAGTTCTTCACTGATGTGGTGACGTAGCTGGAGGCGCGGTCGACCAGGGCTGACAGGTTGGTGGAGGAGAGGAGCCGCGCCCTGCTCAGGCACGCCTTTTCCCGCGTCTTCAGCCACCTCCGGAACATGGATCCCCACTTTGATTTTGACGCCGCCATCGCCCTAGTCCCCCAGGCCGTCCGAGGCGAGCTGGCGCACTGGGTGGAAGACAATGTGGACGCTCTTATCAGGGCCTTCGCCTCGGACAACGACGATGTGATCGTGGCGGCTGACGAGGGCGGCGTGATGGACGACTCTGGTGGTGCTCCTGAGGACGCATTAGGGGATTCATCTGACTGATTGTGCATCGTTCCTGCTTCCTCACCCTGCATGAATAGAACTCAGGTTTTGGCCTGATAGCTGTGAGAGCATTTTGGAGGGGGAGCCCCTCATGTAAAACTTGTGTTTATCGTATCAGTAGAAGCTACATCGCCCATGCGCCCGCGCCAAGTGGATGGCTTAAGCGACACGCTGGTCGGCTAGTTTACCTTTGTTCTGTGCTGGCCCTAAGGCAGCCCGCGGGGGGTGTGGTGTCCTGAGTGTCCCCTGATTGAATCCGTAGGATCTGCAGTAAAACACCCTCCTGAGAGGACACGGCGGCGGCAGTCTGGGCTGCGCGCAAGCTAGGCCTGACCTGGCTCGCGAGGGGCTCGCGAGGGGAGGCGGCTGAGGCGAAGTGGTAACCAAAACGCGAGAAATTGCTCGAACGAGACTAAGCACCCCTTCCCCAAACACACGCAAATCACAAATTCGAATCCAACTTGAATCCAGCGGGGGAAAGCGACAACCAAGGGGAAGAGCAACGAAAGCAAACAAAAGGCCACGTCCGGCACCTAGTCTAGTTTTGGACGTCTTCTCACCAGTGCGGAGCTAAGTGCTGCTTCTGGGTGTGGGAGGGAGCCCCAGGGCCTGAGGCCGGCACACCTGAGACTCCGGGGCGTGTACAACCCCACCCATTATTACGTGAGAGTGTCATGGGGCGGCGAGCTTCATAGGCACTAGGCCTTCTTCACAGGAACAGGCCTTGCTTCATATCGCCAGATGAGGGCCCCGCCTTGCGCTACACTCTAGTGCCATCAACGATGATCGGAAACCAGGACGCCGCCGATGGGGTAGAGCGGTCGCCAGCGGTGCCCCCGACGACCACGGGTCCTCCGCCGGGGGCAGGCCCTGGGGCACCTCCCCTGCGGAGGGCCTACCTCCTGAGAACACCTTGCTGCGAACGCCGCGGTGGTGATGTCGAATCCCTGCCCCTCTCCTGCAGCCCCCTGCGCCCTCCTCCCAAGGGGTAGGAGACTGTGGGAGCGGGGCAGCTGCCCGCTGCGACAACTTGCACCTCCTGCGATCCATGGTTAGCGTATGCCTGCTGAAGAATTAGCGGTACCCGATAGTCATTGCCTCCAGCGTGCCCAGTGGGACCGTCCCGAGACTCCTGGAAGGGCTCAGCTTCTGGCGCCTCGTCCCCCCAGCTTGGTCTGAGGAGCGAGCCTTGTTCGCCCTCGTGTGGGTGTCCTTGGTCCATCATGAGGGGCACGTATTCCTCTGGCGTCGTCACCCCGAAGGCCATGCCGTAGTGCTCTGCGCGCCACGCGGTCCTGCCTGACGCGCCTACCGTGGGTGGCAGCGCGGCTGTCCATTGGGGCCGCGGGTCGCGTCGAGTCCTTCTTCTTTGCGGACCAGGAGCAGGGGCTGCACCACCGCCGGTCCGGTGGTGACAGCCTCGTAGGTGTTGGAGTAGCCTTGGAGCCCATGGGTGCGCGCGGGGCCCCCGCGCGGGCCGCTGTGGGTTGGAGATGGGAGCTGGGTGCAGAAGGGGTGAGCCCCCGAGGCGGCGAAGCCCAGGAGCTCTGCCACCCGCTCCAGCAGCACGTCGCGGCTGCCCTCCAGCAGTCTGCACTGCAGCAGCTCTCGGGCCACCGTGAGCGCGGCCCTCGAGTTCGCTTGCTCCCGGCGGGTGTACGGTGTCATGGTCGCGGCGTGATTGGAGGCCCTTGCTGCCGACCGTGCCTGCCGCGGTGTGAGAGCTGTCGCAGCCTGTCCGCGTCGCCTGCGGCCCACAGCGCCCTGCGGACCGCGAGCTGCCTAGGGCACGGGGTCGCCCGAGGCGAGCGGCTCTGCGCGGGCGGGCCATGCCGCCCATGGGTCTGGGTTTCCCTCCTGGTCACCGGGCATGGTGATGGCGACGCGATGGGGCACAGAGCGGTGGAAGACGAATTCCGGCGCACCCCTACCTGGCGCGCCAAATGTCAGATTTCGGGTTCCGGCAGACCCTTGAGGTTTGAACACTGGGGTGCGCGCGGAGATTTTGCCTCCTACCTACCTGCACCCCTCCGCCATGCTAGGATCTAAAACTAAGGAAAGAACAACACAAGAGACACAGGGTTTATACTGGTTCGGGCCACCGTTGTGGTGTAATACCCTACTCAAGTGTGTGGTGTGGTGGATTGCCTCTTGGGCTGATGATGATGAACAATACAAGGAAGAACAGCCCCGCGAGGGTCTATTCTTGCCTGGGGCAATGAACTGCTCAGTGGAGTTCAGTCACCTTCTCTCTCTCTCTGCCTCCAGCCAACCGACCGAACCCCCTCTCTCTGTGGGTGGCTGGTCCTATTTATAGAGGCCCTGGTCCTCTTCCCAAATATCGAGCAGGAAGGGAGCCAACACTGGCGGGCTAATTTGAATGGGGACAGCTAGTATCAGCTATCCTGACAAAGCTCTGGCGTTGACGCCGTCTTGGGCTCCACGATGACCTCCGTCTCGTAGTCCTCCTGGTCTTGGTCTCATTGCACCGAAATGGCAACCTTTGCCTGACGCCTCGATACTCCGCGGCTGCACTTGCCCCCTTTGCAAAAAAGAGGAAAGGAGGACGCTGCGCGGGCTGGCACCCGCCTGGCGCCCTGAGTCGTCATGGCTTGGGTCACGGGCACCTCGTGAGGTACCCTGCCTTGATCTCTCCGCCTCCTCGTGAGCCAGCCTGACGAGGCCGTGCCTGAGGAAGCTCCACGTCGTCCGCCCCGCGAGGCTTGGCCCCTCGCGAGGGTCTTGGGTTTGTGTTGGTGAAGATGGGCCGTGCTGGGCCCCCCTTTGAGCCACGCCGCAGGCCGCAGGTAGGCAAGTCTGGGGACCCCCGTTCCCAGAACACTGACACATATGATTTATAGCATGTACTGCTTCTAATTTGTTAAAACGCCATACAGTTTGAACTTGGCAGAGTGATATTGGTTGCATCTTTCATATGGTGTCTAGCTTGCAGTGCGCCTTCTGCTTAGTTACCACATCATAGGTGTGAATATGTCACACCATCATGTTTTCCATACATATTCCATCCTCGCATCATGTGTTTGCCTTTCATCCTAGTAGTGTTCGTCAGTATCATGCATGAATGAGTTCTGAAGAGCGAATTTTATTCCTTTTTCTTATCGGTTTGACTTCACAATGCAAAATCATTACAGCTGAAGGAAATTAGTTCGGCAGTGGATGATGGTGGTCCTTCGGAGCAACTCAAACAGGGGGTCTCTACAGATTCTACTCCTCCATCCTCCCAACAAGATTCGCAAGACAACACAAGGCTGGACAGTCAACGTAGCTGTGTAGATGATGAGCACATCTCCCCTACTCCACCATCACAGGTGCTTGCTCTAACTTGACACTATTATATGTGGTTGCATGTTGCGTATGATGTCTATCTTGTATTGCTTCTAACTTGAATTGCATCTGCTTACTTTACACATAATGCATGTGAATATGACACGTGTTCCTGTTTCTAGAACATATGTGTACATGATGAGCACATCTCCCCTACTCCACCATCACAGGTGCTTGTTCTTACTTGGAACTGTTATACGTGGTTGCGTTTTCCGTATGATGTCTAGTTTGTATTGCTTCTGATTATGTTGAATTGCATCTGCGTAGCTTACAACTTATACCTACAACGGTCACTTACCCATAAGACACATTTAACTTGGGACTGTGATGTAGGTTGCATCTTGCATTGTCTTCTAGCTTGTACTGCTTCTAATTTCTTGAAATGGCACTTACGACGAGACACTTTTTACATGATAGAGTGATATTGGTTGCATGTTCATATGGTGCCTAGCTTTCATTTCTTCTAATTTTGTTGAAATGCCTCCCGCTTATTGTTTTTTCATACATATTCCATCCTCCTATCATACGTGTGAATATGAAACGCTGTCTTTTTATGTATATATTCCATCCTCCTATCCTGCGCTTGCCTTACATCAAAGTAGTGTTCATCTGTATCATGCATCAACCAGTTATGCAGAGCTAATTTTATTCATCTTCTTGTGGTTTTGACTTCATAAGGCAATATCAGAAAATAGGAGGGAAAAGAGTAAGTTAGGAGATGTTGGTGGTCCTCCGCACCGACGCAAACAGAGACTCTCTAGATTTGCCACTGCTACTGCTAATGAAGTTGAAGTCCCAAGTCTACATGATGAGTTCATCTCCCGTACTCCACCATCGCAGGTGCTTGCTCTAAGTTGACAGTGTGATAATTGGTTTCATGTTGCATATGTTGTCTAGCCTGTATTTCTTCTATTTGATTAAATTGCACCTGCTGAGTTTATACGTTATACATGTGCATATGACATGGCTTTCTGTGTCTAGAATACACTGCATCTATCTATCATACCATGTTCTTACATCAAAGTACTGATGTTGTGTATCCCGCATCAGTCACTCATGATTGGACGCTTTTAACATGGCAGTTTGATAGTGGTTGCATCTTGCATTGATTTCTATGTTGTACTGTTCCTAATTTTTCGAATTTTCACTTATGACAAGACACTTTTAACTTGGTAGAGTAATATTGGTTGCATCTTTCATATGGTGTCTAGCTTGCATTACTTCTATTTCTTGAACATCCTTCTACTTAGTTTGCACATCGTAGCTGTGAATATGTCATGTCGTCCTGTTTTTCTTACATATTCCATCCTCATACAGTTGTCTTACATCAAAGTATTGCTTGTCTGTATCATGCATCAATGAGTTCTGAAGAGTGATTTTATTCTTTTGTGTTGTGGGTACAACTTGACATGGCAAAGTCAAAAAAGAGCAAGGAAAATAATATAGTAGGGAGTGTTGTTACTCGTCAGGTGAAATGGAAAAGGTTCTGCCATCGAGATTCTGCTGGTACTTATAGTGCAGTAGCAGGTCCAAGTCCACCGGCTAAATCTACCAACATAGTATCACCTGCTCCACCAGCTGCAGCATCCGCTTCAACTGTACCAGCATCTCAACCAGTTACTCGTTCGTTTGCTCCGGAACTGGCCAGTTCCCAAGCTGCATTCACACCTAACACTACTTCCGAAGCACTGCTGACACAACATGACTTGGCAAGATCAGATGAACCTCATGAGCATCAACACTAAGAGGTACCTGAGCGAGTCAAGTTGCAGTTGCATGCTCCTTTATATGTACTCTCACAGTTTGATGTACACTAACACTTTCCATATTCGTTGTTGAACTAGCACCACGGCGCAAGCGGAAACAGACATCAGGGATAATGCTTGACAGATTAACAAAATCTAAAGGAGGAAGAATGGAGATCCATTTTGAGGCAGGTTTAAAAAGGCCACGTGATGCTACAGAGTCAGCCAAGTTAGTATCAGAGGCAGCCGTTGCTGTTAGGTGTCATGCACGTATCCTCCCAACGTGGATCCAGTACGAGAATGAGAAAGACAATATGCAGTTTAACACCTTCCTTGACCATTTATCCGTAAGTAATGTTATTCATCGCAATTAGTAATATTGTCTTGCTCTGTCCCATACTTTCTAGATTCCTCCTAATAAGACTCACATTCTTTTTTCAACAGATGAGGTTCAAGTTGGATCCGAAAGATGATGCAACTAGACAAGCATGCACTCATGTTTTTCAGTCTGCTCTGCGACAGTATCGGTACCACCTTAGAAAATCTCACTTTGAAGGCAAGGCTAACAATGAAATCACCCAAACATCTCTAGTGGAATATATTACAGATGAAGACTGGACAGCCCTCGTTAAACACTGGTCCGATCCAAAGTATCAGGTAGGCTATATGTATTTGATCAGACCACATATTGAACTTGTATTTATGTATGTGCCTTACAAGTGTATCTTCTTCTAGGCTAACTATTTGAAGAACAAAACCAACCGTTCTAAAGTGAAATTCCAACAGACCACAGGATCTCGTAGCTATATTGCACACTGCGAGGCTCTTGTAAATAGCTGCTACTTCCTTCTTTTTTTGTGCCATATTATCATATCTATATTGACTTGTTCCAAATACAGAGGAAATCCTGTGCGGACCAAAAAGAACCTGAACCGAATGCAGTGCAAATCTTCAAGGATTTCCACACCAGCAAGATGAAGGGCATGAGCACACTAGTGCAAGCCGCTGTTGTAAGTCCTTACTCCTCCTGCCTTGAACTGATTGGTACTGTGATGTGTTCATTTAACTACTTGGTTTGCAGCCAATGTCAGTTACTCTATTCACTTTTATTCACATTTGTCTTAACGTATCATTTCACCTTACATGGTTTAAAAGAGATGAAGGATATTCTTTTGGTCTTGATGTGTAATCTAGTTGTTATGTTCACGTGCGCACACAATGACAAAATAGCCTGTTTGTTTTATATCTGTTTGCCCATGATATGAATGATGTCATACTATGTTCATCCTACTTTAAACCATGTCTCTTTATCCTTAGATGTCAACGAATGTGAGGAAATAGACAATACAGTAGTCATGCTACATGGACATATGTTCTGAAAGTGATTTTATTATGTAGTAGGCACTACAATACATGCTATTGCATTACAGTAGTTCACCGAAATAAGTTATGTATAAATGTTTAACCTACTTTGTTTGTTTTTATCTCATTAGTAACTTATCTAGTACACTAATCTACAAGTTCAAACTTTCAGGAAGCTATGGAACAAATGATTGAACAACCACAACCACCTAAAGGTGACGAGGCTACTACAGGCACAATGTCACCTCTTGCTGCAGTGCGTTAGTATCTCTCCACTAACAGTGCAAAAAGCACCTTTCTGCATAATTCTGGGTTGGTTGTCAATGTAACCTCGTCCAAATCACCTACTGAACAAAATCTTCCTGCTAGACAGAGTGATATATCTGTGCTCCAGACACAAGTCCAATCCCTAATGGACGTTGTTTCGGAAACAAGAATAGTGGTTAAGAAATGTCGTCAAGATATGAATGGTTTTGAATCCAGACTACCAGACATTCGCTTCGTTGTTCAAGAGCAATGGCGGAAAAAAGGTGGAGATCGTGCTGCTCCATCAGATTCTACAGCCTGAAACATTAGCACTTAGGTCAAATGATCTGTGCTTCTATACATCTGATGGTGCTTTTATCTAGAAGGACTGTAAACTTTATGCCAACAGGCCTTTTGTTGTATGGTTGGAATTTATTTTGTTGTGATACAACATTTATGATGCAGCCTCAGGCTGTAGTAATTACGACACTATTTTTGTACTAGTATGCAAGCACGCGCAATGCGCGTCTTTATGTTGCAGAGTGATTCTTGGGAATGTAAGTCATGAAAATTATTGACAAATAAAACAAATGTCCATTGTGCATGTAATCGGAATTACAATAAGAAAGCTTCTCTTGTTCTTACGGAATCACTATCACATGAATATGTAATTTGCACAAAAATTGGGGTACCTATTGCGGAAAATACATTGATGAACCCACTTCAAAAATATAGTTCTAAATGACAAAAAAGTCTGAAAAAGTACATATGAGCACACTTCGGAAAACACATTCTTAAAAAAGTATATATGAACCCACTTCGAAAAACACATTTCTGAAAAAAAAAGTTGCAGGCATTCATCCCCACCAAGTTATACGTGCAAATAGAAAATTTCATGGAAGAATTAAACAATTTTTTGCTTTAGAAAAAAAGATGAAAAAACGTGTTGTGAAACACTATTTAGAAGCACTAAAAATCATATTTTATATTGAGTCAAAATAAAAATGCAATTATTCTTAAAATTTTGTTTCCCGAACATATTTTGTGAAGATATACGCGTGAAATTTTGTTTTGTGCTTTGACATTTTCAAACATGCTTAAAATGCATTTTGAAAAAACGGGTTTATATATACCTAGGTTTAGGTAGTGCAGACCCTACCAATTGCTATGTTTCATTGTAGCATTTACTAAAGCATTCCACCCAGAACCAGAATGCGGCAGTGAGGCCATGTATCGTATGTGCATGCTGAAAAAGACGTACGTGGGCGTTGCACCTTGTTTGATTTTTTTACTTTTTATTTTTTATCCTTTCACTTTTTCACCTCCTGCCGGACTTGTTTCTCTGACCACACAGGCCATGTAGCTCTGCGGGTGTCAGTACTACTATAAAACAGTTTGTTAGCAATGTGAATATGGCATGGTGACTGTTTGCTCGAACGAACTGACATGCAGCGGGGTTCTTTACTCAAAGCTAACCCATTGATGTTTCTAGAACGACCCAGGCAACACCGAATGACACTGTAGCAGCGAATCCCTGCGCTATAAGCCATCGGATGGAGCCCAGCGAACGGTCAGAAATGCATTTCAATGCGTGAATTCAAACATTCAAAACTCGTACACTATATAGAAGTATAGATATAGTGCAGGTTTATCTTAGTAATGTATTCGGCTGAAACCTTCGTAGGAGCCCAACATGCCAACATTCGTCGGGCCCATTCCAATTGGGCTAAAATCGATTACGGGCCGAAATTGGCATGTAGCCCACTAAAAATATCTGGGCCTAAATCAGCATAAGCTTTCATATTTTTCTGGTAGGCTCGTGCCCATAGTGGGCCTTTAACAGGCCTAAACATAATTTGGGCCCTCAGTAAAAATAGGCCGTTTACAGGTGTAAATATCTCGAGCCCATAAAATACATGGGCCTTTAATAGACCGAAAGTGAGATTGGGCCCTGATTGTGCCAAATAACCCACTGGACTTTAACAGGCCGAAATTCGGACGGGCCGTAAATGCGCCGACCTAATACACGGGCCTTTAACAGGCCGGAACTTTGGTCGGGCTAGATTATCGTCATTTTTATATGGGCCGTTAATGGTCCCGATATGACCTTGGGCCACATAAGGCCCATGGTTTACGTCCGACATTAACAGGCCGAAAATGACAACAGGCCGAAAGTGGCCCAAAGCTATAGTGGGCCTCTAACAGGCCGAATGTCAGACATGGCCGAATATGACCCAAATCCTTCACGGTCGTTTATGGGCCGAAAGTTTTGATGGCCTATAAATGGGCCCAAATGAAGCCAGACCTTTAACAGGCCGGAAATACACCTGGCCGTAATTCGGCCCAATTACTTAGCGGACTGTTAACAGGCCAGAAGTGACCATGGGCCGCGTTGATGACAAGTTTAGGACAGGCCATTGACGGGACGATTTGACAGAAAATGTTGGGCCTTTAGCTGGGCCGGCCCCTTATGGTCGGCAGAATCTTGTGGGCCTTTAGCTGGGCCGGCCCATTGTGGTCCGCAAAATCTTGTGGGCCTTTAGCTGGGCCGGCCCATTATGGTCTGCAAAATCGTGTGGGCCTTTAGCTGGGACGGCCCATTATGGTTCGCTAAATTTTGTGGGCCTTTAGCTGGGCCGGCCCATTATGGTCCGATGAATCTTACGGGCCTTCGGTTGGGCCGGCCCATTCAATCTTTGTGGGCCAATTTTGGGCCGGTCCACGTGTCAACATATCATAGGCCCATCTCGACCGTTAGATGAGTGACACATGTGCCAACACGGAGCTGACGCGTGGATCCGTCAGCCAATGATAATTTTACACGTGGAAAATCGGCATTGGTCGTGGCTGTTAACGGGTTATCGGATCCAAAATCCGACCTGATAGCTTAACGGCGTTCCGTTACGGTGGATGCCACGTGTCGGTCACCCTTGACGAAAGCACTTCTGTGACGCGTGATTTATCATCATGGAAGTGGACACTTCCATGATGATAATTTTGGCAATGTCATGGAACACTTCTACGACAACACAGGTATGACTATCTTGATTCTGTCATAAATTTGTCATGGATGTACATGCATGACAGAAAACGCGACCTACTGTGACAAACACATATCATCACGGAAGTGTATTTTTTTGTAGTGTATGCGGTGAAGAGGGGGAAGGGGACCATCATATGGAGTACACTTGATATGAACCCCGCTCTATGTGGGTGCATGGTTTACGGTTTTTGAGGCATGTGGCACATCAAAGTTGTGCATTTTGGGTATTCAACATATATATGTTTGGACCACATGCAAAGCAGTGGTGGTTGTCCTCTCGCACCCACTTAAGCGGTTATCAGCGATATCGATGCTTTCCATTTGTGGGCCTGCTTGGTCCATCACTACTTTTTGCCTGACAACTAGAGAGGTTAATTTGACTTAGGAGTGGATTATTATTTTTTCTCTAGGATGACATGCATGATACATCTTGAGCACACACGCATGCATGTGTACACATGAATCCCTCCCATCGAGTCGAAGAGGCTAGTACAATGACACATCATGAACCGATCTTGCTCTATGTGGGGAGATAGTGTATGATTTTTGACACACGTGTCACATCAATGTTGTGTATTCAATCATGCATGCACGCATCACCTCCATACATATGCATGTAGTGGTTGCCTTCGAACGTTACACTCCCTCGCGTGGTTATCGGCGACAAGCCTATATATTCGTGGGCCCGCGTGGGCATCCATGATCACCTGACCAACAACAAGATAAGTTACCATGGCAGATTCTTCATTTTGTTCGTGTTATCGTAGTATAGGTCATGGTGAGATTCAGAGCTAATTAAGTTTGAGCGCATATACTATGCACGCATGCATGCATGAATCCCCGTCATTGGCTTGAAGTGTGGTGTAACATACATATGCATCATCAACCTAACCCTCACTCAGTCTGGGGATTTCTAGTTCGAAATCACGGTGTCACATCAAAGTGGTTCCATTGTTACTCAAAAACGCACCTCTCCGTACATATGTTTGGGCCACACGCATGTAGTGGTTGTCTTCGGGGACTAGCTACTTGCGTGATTATTGGCGAGCTAGCCCATATCCGGGGTCACATGGACGGCCATCACTTTGACCAACAACAAGAGAGAGGTTGTGCGACCAAGGTGGATTATTCTTGGTCCGTTTTACGATCCATGTTGGTGAGATATATGCCTCTCTGGCCCGCCGACTGAAAGTGTGTGTGTGGGGGGTGCTACTTCGCACTTTGCTAGGTGAACCTTGGTTGGGGGGGCATGCATTCATAGCATATGATTCCCTTCATGGCGACACGAGGGGGGTGGGGGATGCTACCTACTTCTCAATTTGCTAGGGGAACCTGTATTAGAGGGGAGGGGGCTGCTACCTCTTGAGCATGCGTTGGTTTTCCCTAGAAGAGGAAAGGGTGATTCAAAAAAGTAGCGTAAGTATTTCCCTCAGTTTTCGAGAACCAAGGTAACAATCAAGTAGGAGACTACACGCAAATCGCCTAGTACCTGCACAAACAATCAACAACCTTGCAACCAACGCGATAAAGGGGTTGTCAATCCCTTCACGACCACTTGCAAAAATGAGATCTGATAAAGATAATAAGATAAATATTTTTGGTATTTTCGTTCTATAGATTGAAAAGTAAAGATTGCAAAATAAATAGTAAACTAGAATTATAGATCAGAAACTAATATGATGTAAAGTAGACCCGAGGGCCATAGGTTTCACTAGTGGCTTCTCTCAAGATAGCATATATTACGGTGAGTGAACAAATTACTGCCGAGCAATTGATACAAAAGCGCATAGTTATGAGAATATCTAGGCATGAACATAGGTGAGGGATTCCTGGATTAGGGGGTCTCCGGACAGCCGGACTATATCCTTTGGTTGGACTACTGGACTATGAAGATACAAGATTGAAGACTTCGTCCCGTGTCTGGATGGGACTCTCCTTGGTGTGGAAGGCAAGCTAGGCAATACGGATATGTAGATATCCTCCCTTGTAACCGACTCTGTGTAACCCTAGCCCTCTCCGATGTCTATATAAACTGGAGGGTTTAGTCCGTAGGACAACATACAATCATACCATAGGCTAGCTTCTAGGGTTTAGCCTCTACGATCTCGTGGTAGATCAACTCTTGTAATATTCATATCATCAAGAACAATCAAGTAGGACGTAGGGTATTACCACCTTCAAGAGGGCCCGAACCTGGGTAAACATCGTGTCCCTTGTCTCCTGTTACCATCCGCCTTAGACGCACAGTTCGGGACCCCCTACTCGAGATCCGCCGGTTTTGACACTGACATTGGTGCTTTCATTGAGAGTTCCACTGTGTCGTCACCATAAGGCTCGATGGCTCCTTCAATCATCGGTAACGATGCGGTCCAGGGTGAGGTTTTCCTCCCCGGACAGATCTTCATGTCCGGCGGCTTCGCACTACGGGCCAATTCGCTCGTCCATCTGGAGCAGATCGAGAGCTACACCCCTGGCCATCAGGTCAGGTTCGGAAACTTAAACTACACTGCCGACATCCGCGGAGACTTCGGACACGGATTCGAGCCCATGTCAGGTGTACCGCACAGTCACGACGAGCATGACGTAACTCTGGCGTCAGATAATATTCGGGAGATCGCATCTGCAACTACTCCGGCCGTCAATCCGGAGCAAATCGCGCCTTCCGAGAGCGGAGGGATAGACCCCGCCATGGAGGCCGCACTCTCAATGGCGATAGAGCCGGATACTGACCTCACCCCTTACGAGAGCCGTGTCACCGAACCACTGGATTCATCTTCGACCACGGACTCCGAGCCGCTTAGATCCATACCCGTCGAATCCGACTGGGCGCCGACCATGGAGTTCACCTCCGCGGATATCTTTCAGCACTCGCCCTTCGGCGATGTGCTAAATTCTTTAAGGTCTCTCTCCTTGTCAGGAGAACCTTGGGCGAACTATGTCCGGCTAGCATGGGATGCGGACAACATAGAAATTCGCTGCCCACCCAGCACCCATTTAGTAGCCACTGTTGATGATTTAACCGACATGCTCGACTTCGACTCCGAAGACATCGACGGTATGGACGACGATGCAGGAGACGAGCAGGAACCACCGCCCACAGGGCGCTGGACCGCTACCTCATCATACGACATATACATGGTGGACACCCCTAAAGAAGGCAATGGCGACGAGACAGCGGAGGATGACCCCTCCAAGAAGCAACCCAAGCGCCAACGTCAGTGGCACCGCTCTAAGTCTCGCCACAGCAAAAATAGTGATATTGGCACAGGAGATAATAACACTCCGGATAGTGCCGAAGACAACCACAATCCCCTCCTGCACGATGTAGAGCCAGAGGATGAACAAGCTAGCCCTCCAGAGTAGGCAGCAGATGGAGAACCGGAGGAGGACAATTACATGCCTCTCTCCGAAGATGAGGCGAGCCTCGGCGACGAAGAATTTATCGTGCCTAAGGACCCCGTCGAGCAAGAGCGCCTCAAGCGCCGGCTTATGGCCACAGCAAATAGCCTGAAGAAAAAGTAACAATGGCTTCAAGCTGATCAAGACCTGCTAGCAGACAGATGGACCGAAGTCCTTGTGGCCGAGGAATACGAACTCGAGCGCCCCTCCAAGAGTTACCCAAAATGCAGGTTGCTACTAACCTCGAGAAGGAAGCATTGAAACCTCCATCACCAGTGTACGATGTGGCTGACCGGCCACCGCGTGGCCGAGCCAGAGAGGCGTTTCATCCTGAAGTTCAGCCTGCACCCCGCCGCCACTCAATCAAAAATACCAAGGCCCGGGGCAACACACGTGACCTGCGAGACGTATTGGACAGTAAGGAAAAACTCACAAGGTCAATATACGGGTCACGGGCGCGTGCGCCAACGCGGGACGATGATCGTCACGCCGGATACACCAAAGGTAAATTCGGCCGGGCCGAATACAGCAGACAAGACTCATATGAACTGCGTCGTGATATAGCCCGGCACAGAGGCGCCGCACACCCCCTATGCTTCATTGATGAAGTTATGGATCACGAATTCCCGGAGGGTTTCAAACCCGTAAATATCGAATCATATGATGGCACAACAGATCCCGCTGTATGGATTGAGGATTTCCTCCTCCACATCCACATGGCTCGCGGTGGTGATCTACATGCCATCAAGTACTTCCCACTAAAACTCAACGGACCAGCTCGGCATTGGCTGAATAGCTTCCAGCAAACTCCATCGGCAGTTGGGAGGATCTGGAAGTCGCATTCCTTGACAACTTCCAGGGCACTTATGTGCGACCACCGGATGCTGATGACTTGAGCCATATAACTCAGCAGCCAGGGGAATCGGCCAGACAATTCTGGACTCGGTTCCTGACTAAGAAAAACCAAATTGTCGACTGTCCGAACGCAGAGGCCCTAGCGTCATTCAAGCACAACATCCGTGACGAGTGGCTTGCCCGCCACCTTGGCTAGGAGAAGCCAAAGTCTATGGCAGCCCTCACGACACTCATGACCCGCTTTTGCGCGAGCGAGGATAGCTGGTTGGCTCGCAACAACAACACATCTAGGAATCCGGGCACTCCGGATAACAAAGATGCCAACGGCAAACCATGACGCAACAAACACAAGCGCCACAAATATGGTGATAAAACCAATAATACGGTAGTTAATGCTGGGTTCAGGGTCCCAAAGCCTGGTCAGCGGAAAGGGCCCCACAAAAATACAAATCCGGGTCCATCCAGTCCAGACCGCATACTCGCTCGCCAATGCCAAATTCATGGCACCCCAGAAACGCCAGCCACCCATACCAACAGAGAATGCTGGGTCTTCAAACAAGTCGGCAAGGCAGGCGCCAAACACGAAGAGGGGTCTGAAAGCGACGATAGCAGCGAATAGCCCAGATTTCCAAACACAGGAGGGCAAAAGAAATCCCCCCCCCCCATACTCAATCGGTGAATGTGGTAAATACCACCCCGACCGGCCCACTTGGACCATATATACACCCTTAAGGATGGCGGCTCAACGGAACTCGCTGTCCCACAATATAAGCTAGGGCCAGTCACCTTCAACCGCACGGATCGTCCGGTTAAAGCCAATTGGGGCAATCCAGCCGCACTAATCCTCGACCCAATAGTAGACGGGTTCCACCTCACTCGAGTCCTTATGGATGGAGGTAGAAGTTTAAATCTGCTTTACCAGGATACAGTGCGCAAGATGGGCATCGATCAGTCAGCGATCAAGCCCACTAAGGCCACTTTTAGAGGCATCATACCAGATATGGAGGTCAGTTGTACAGGCTCCATTTCTCTCGAGGTAATCTTCGGGTCACCAGAAAATTACCGTACCGAAGAGTTAATCTTCGAAATCGCCCCTTTCCACGGTGACTATCAAGCACTGCTCGGGCAAACCGTGTTCGCTTGATTGAATGCGGTACCACATTATGCCTACCGTAAGCTCAAAATGCCCGGTCCACGCGGTGCCATTACGGTTCATGGCAAGGCCGAATTTTCCTTCGACACCAACAAATACATCATTGCCTTAGCAGCAGGAACACTGAGCAGCACCTTGCAGCTGAACCTCGAGTCGACACCTAGGCTCCCGGACACCGTCAAGGGGCTCCGAACTACTTTGCGGAAGGACATTCCGGCTCGTCCAGGGCTCAATTAAACACTCCGGTGAAGGCCATGATAGGTCGAACTCAGCGGGTCAACCGCCCTCCGGCATGCAAACATTTCTTATATTTCCTCCGCAGGTTCACCTTCGCACCGACCAGGACGGACTCCACAGAGACATTCCCCGCAGCAAACATCCGGCTACAATACGGGTCCGCACTCAACCTCTTCCCCCTGGTCACAGCAGGTTCTGCTATCACAACTCCTTTTTTTATCACATTACTTGTACCCATACGCATAGACGTATTATTCAAATACAACATGTGGATTTATATGATGTTCTACCGCTGATTATTTCTCATTGAAATCATTTCGTCAAATGGCACCCATACACAACGATATGCCTTAAAAATGCCAGGGGGCTTCGTTTTCCCCGTAGCATGGCAATACAAGTCCGAACACCTTCATGGAAGTTCAGCACCCCGAACTTATAACATTATATGCATCAGCTCCGAATCATGTCTTGGGTCAATAGTTGGGTATGCCCGGCTCCTATGTTTTGGTACCTTACGTTCTGCTATATCGGCTAAGGTAGCACTGGGAGAACTACTGCGATTGTGTCCCGGTTCTTCCGGACGAGCACCTCAGTAGAGAAAGCCGAAAACTGACTGTCATGATACGGCGAGAGCTGGTAAGCTGTTCGAGCGGTCGCAAAATCTTTAAGGATTTCTCCCGCATAATGCCATAACCAATGCAGCATGCGATGGATCGGCTTTTTTCTTCGATCAGGCGCTTATAGAGCCCCTAATATGGTCTTCCGATCACAAGGGGTTGCGCCGACCATACTAAAGCTCCTTTGGCTAAGTGAGAGTTATAAAGCCCTATAGTCCAATTGCCTGGTTCGTTGTGCTGAGCACCTCCCTTGGAGGACCCAAAACTGGGATAAAAAGTGGTCAGGTTTATCCCGAACACCCCCGTACTCCTTACGTGGGTGCAGAAGCCGACGACTGGCCAACTCTCATCCTTAATATACAAATGGCCGCACAGGAGGGTAAACTTTTATATAATAGGCGACATATCAACGACCTTGTTTAAACATTACAACGGACAACATGATCTGTATTCAGGGAAATATAATGTCGTTGGTGATGACCTAGGGGATCTATCGTAGTCCTTTTGATAAGTAAGAGTGTCGAACCGAATGAGGAGCAGAAGGAAATGATAAGCGGTTTCCAGCAAGGTATTCTCTGCAAGTACTGAAATAAGTGGTAACAAATAGTTTTGTGATAGGATAATTTGTAACGAGCAACAAGTAACAAAAGTAAATAAAGTGCAGCAAGGTGGCCCAATCCTTTTTGTAGCAAAGGACAAGCCTGGAAAAACTCTTATATAGAGAAAAGCGCTCCCAAGGACACATGGGAATATCGTCAAGCTAGTTTTCATCACGCTCATATGATTCGCGTTCGGTACTTTGATAATCTGGTATGTGGGTGGACCGGTGCCTGGGTACTGCCCTTACTTGGACAAGCATCCCACTTATGATTAACCTCTATTGCAAGCATCCGCAACTACAACAAAAGTATTAAGGTAAACCTAACCATAGCATGAAACATATGGATCCAAATCAGCCCCTTACAAAGCAACGCATAAACTAGGGTTTAAGCTTCTGTCACTCTAGCAACCCATCATCTACTTATTACTCCCCAATGCCTTCCTCTAGGCCCAAACAATGGTGAAGTGCCATGTAGTTGACGTTCACATAACACCACTAGAGGAGAGACAACATACATCTCATCAAAATATCGAACGAATACCAAATTCACATGACTACTAATAGCAAGACTTCTCCCATGTCCTCAGGAACAAAAGTAACTACTCACAAAGCATAAACATGTTCATAATCAGAGGGGTATTAATATGCATATAGGATCTGAACATATGATCTTCCACCAATTAAACCAACTAGCATCAACTACAAGGAGTAATTAACACTACTAGCAACCTACTAGCACCAATCCCGGACTTGGAGACAAGAATTGGATACAAGAGATGAACTAGGGTTTTGAGAGGAGATGGTGCTGATGAAGATGTTGATGGAGATTGCCCTCTCCTGATGAGAGGAGCGTTGGTGATGACG
Organism: Triticum dicoccoides; assembly: GCF_002162155.2. Classification (NCBI taxonomy): domain Eukaryota; kingdom Viridiplantae; phylum Streptophyta; class Magnoliopsida; order Poales; family Poaceae; genus Triticum; species Triticum dicoccoides. Next base: position 478,287,363 of record NC_041382.1, on the reverse strand, counting down.
ATGACGGTGATTTCCCCATCCGAGAGGGAAGTTTCCCCGGCAGAATAGCTCAGCCAGAGCCCTAGATTGGTTCCACCAAGGTTCCGCCTCGTGGCGGCCGAGTTTCATCCGAGAAGATGGCTTCTTATTTTTTCCCATCGAAAAACTTCATATAGCAGAAGATGGCCACCAAAGGGCCACCAGGGGGCCCACAAGGTAGGGGGGCGCGCCCAAGGGGGTAGGGCATGCTCCCCCACCCTCATGGGCAGGGTGTGGCCCCCCCTGGTGAAGTTCTTGCTCTCAGTATTTTTTATATATTTGGAAAACATCTTCCGTGGAGTTTCAGGACTTTTGGAGCTGTGCAGAATAGGTCTCTAATATTTGCTCCTTTTCCAGCCCAGAATCCCAGCTGCCGGCATTCTCCCTCTTTATGTAAACCTTGTAAAATAAGAGAGAATAGGCATAAGTATTGTGACATAATGTGTAATAACATACCATAATGCAATAAATATCGATATAAAAGCATGATGCAAAATGGACGTATCAACTCCCCCAAGCTTAGACCTCGCTTGTCCTCAAGCGAAAAGCCGAAATCGAAAAATATGTCCACATGTTTAGAGATAAATGTGTCGATAAAAATAAAATACGGACATGAGGGCATCATGATCATTCTTAGAACAGCAACTTATATAATTCTTGTCATATGATTTCATATGCTAGAGTAATAATTCAATCAAAATTTCAAGTATGAATCGTAAACTTCATTGAAAACTAACAAACTATAATCTCAGTCATTGGAGCAATTGCAATTTATCATAACATAGGAAAGAGTCAACATATAAGAGCTTTTTAGCAAGTCCACATACTCAACTTTCATATAGTCTTTCACAATTGCTGACACTCACGCAATACTTATGGGTATGGAGTTTTAATCGGAAACAGAGAAAGATAGGGGCTTATAGTTTTGCCTCCCAATGCTTTACCTCAAGGGTAATGTCAACAATAATAGTTCATGAAAACTCACATCCAATTAGCCATATATACCAAGATCTTTCCAACATACTGTGCTTGCCAAAGGATAAAATGTAAAAAGGAAGGGTGAAGATCACCATGACTCTTATGCAAGGTAGGAGATAAAAGTAAAAGATAGGCCCTTCACAGAGGGAAGCAGAGGTTGTCATGCGCTTTTATGGTTGGATGCACAAAATCTTAATGCGAAAGAATGCCACTTTATATTGCCACTTGTGATATGGACCTTTATTATGCAGTCTGTCGCTTTTATTTCTTCCATATCACACGATCGTATAAAGCTTATTTTCTCCCACACTAATAAGTCATACATATTTAGAGAGCATTTTTTATTGCTTGCACCAATGACAACTTAGTTGGAGGATCTTACTCAATCCACAGGTAGGTGTGGTGGACTCTCACGGCAAGACTGGTTTAAGGGTATTTGGAAGCACAAGTAGTATCTCTACTTGGTGCGATGAATTTGGCTAGCATGAGGGGGAATGGCAAGCTCAACCATGTTGGAGGATCCAAGACAATATAATTTATCTCAGATGTAAGAAAACATAACCCATTACATTGTGTTCCTTGTCCAACGTCAACTCTTTAGCATGTCATATTTTAATGAGTGCTCACAATCATAAAAGATGTCCAAGATAGTATATCTATATGTGAAGACCTGTCTTTCTTTATTACTTCCTATTAATTGCAACGATGACCAAAACTATTTTTGTCAACTCTCAACAACTTTTATCCATCATACTTTTTCTATGTGAGCTCATTACTCTCCATAAGGCTCACATGATCTCTTTGTTTCTTTTTATTTCTTTCTCTTTTCTTTTATTCACTTAGGATCATGGCAAAATAATCAAGCCTTTGACTCAACACTAATCTTTATAATATATAGCTCACGGACTCGATTACATAGAAGGATAATAAAGCAAAACTCACAACTAGATTATACTAAGAACTTTTATTCTACTAGATCAAGATATTACCAAAAAGATCGAACTAAGAAAAACGATAAAGATAAAAGTGATGGTGATACGATACCGGGGCACTCCCCCAAGCTTGGCAATTGCCAAGGGGAGTGCCCATACACGATGTTCAATTCTTCTTTGTTGGTGAAGAAGGTGGAGTTGTTGATGATGGATAGTCACACATCGAGCGTAAGAGGTCTTCTAACTTGCGGATAATGCCTTTGAGTGCAATGATATGCTCCTTCAACAAAATATTTTCACGTGTGAGATACTTATTTTGTATACGAGCTAACTCAATCATCTTGAAAGCTTCAATCTCAGTTGGGGTAAGAAGATTGTGATCAAGTTGAAGGATGTCTGTTGTTGCCGGAACTTGGTCCTCCATTGCCTTCTTGATCCCTTCATCCTTGCTGATCTTCATGGGTTCTTCTCTGTTCAGCTCTGTCTTCATTAGCCAAGCATCGTTGCCCTCATGGTTGGAGGAGGAGGGAGACGGCATGGTGCCTGGCCTTGACAACCCTGACAGAAAATAGCTCGAAACAAATACATGAGATTTTTGCGTGATACAGGAGTCAAAACCCCCGGAGATTATATAATGAATTTTTACTGACCAAAATACGTGTCGTGTACGAAAACGGAGTCCGGAAAGCGCACGAGGTGCCCATGAGGTAGGGGGCGCGCCCTCCACCCTCTGGAGCCCTCGTGTCCTTCCTGGAGTAATTCTTATTTTTCTATTTCTTGAAATATTCCAAAACGGAGAAATATTGCCTTAAAAACTATTTTGGAGTCGGTTTACTTACCGTACCACATACCTATTCCTTTTTGGAGTCTGAAACATTCCGAAAAGTGTCCCTTATGTATTCCTCTAGGGTTACAGTTTCAATAACATTGGTTTCAACATTTATGGGATTACCTGAGATATATTGTTTGATTCTTTGACCGTTCACCACCTTCGGATTTGTGCCTTCAAAGTTGTTGATTTTTATGGCACCGGAACGATAGACCTCCTCGATAACGTAAGGACCTTCCCATTTAGAGAGAAGTTTTCCTGCAAAAAATCTTTAACGAGAGTTGTATATCAATACATAATCACCTACATTAAACTCACGCTTTTGTATTCTTTTGTCATGCCATCTTTTAACTTTTTCTTTAAACAGCTTGGCATTTAAATAGGCTTGGGTTCTCCATTCATCAAGTGAGCTAATATCAAATAGCCTCTTCTCACCGGCAAGTTTGAAATCATAATTGAGCTCTTTATAGCCCAATATGCCTTGTGTTCTAGTTCGAGAGGTAAGTGACATGCTTTTCCATAAACCATTTTATACGGAGACATACCCATAGGATTTTTATATGCAGTTCTATAGGCCCATAATGCATCATCAAGTTTCTTGGACCAATTCCTTCTAGATCTATTAACAGTCTTTTGCAAAATTAATTTGAGCTCTCTATTACTCAAGTCTACTTGACCACTAGACTATGGGTGATAAGGAGATGCAATTCTATGATTAACATCATATTTAGCAAGCATTTTACGGAAAGCACCATGAATAAAATGTGAACCACTATCAGTCAGTAAATATCTAGGGACTCCGAATCTTGGAAAAATAACTTATTTAAGCATTTTAATATAAGTGTTATGATCAACACTACTAGTTGGAATAGCTTCTACCCACTTAGTAACATAATCAACAACAACTAAAATATGTGTATATCCATTAGAGGAAGGAAAGGGTCCCATATAGTCAAAGCCCCAAACATCAAATGGTTCAATAACGAGTGAATAGTTCATAGGAATTTCTTGACGTCTACTAATATTACCAATTCTTTGACATTCATCACAAGATAAGACGAACTTACGGGCATACTTGAAGAGAGTAGGCCCATAAAAACCAGATTGCAATACCTTATGTGCAGTTCTATCTCCAGCATGGTGTCCTCCATAAGCTTCGGAGTGACACTTGCGTAGGATCTGTTCCTATTCATGCTCAGGTACACAATGTCTAATAATACCATCTACTCCTTCTTTATAAAGATGTGGGTCATCCCAAAAGTAATGCCTCAAATCCTAGAATAACTTTTTCTTTTGCTAGTATGAGAAACTAGGTGGTATAAACTTAGCAACAATGTAATTAGCATAATCAGCAAACCATGGAGCAGTATAAGAAGCATTTATGACATTTAATTGCTCATCCAGAAAGCTATCATCAATAGGAAGTGGGTCATCAAGCACATTTTCTAACCTAGACAAGTTGTCTGCAACGGGGTTCTCAGCTCCCTTTCTATCAACAATATGTAAGTCAAATTCTTGTAGCAAGAGAACTCATCTAATAAGTCTAGGTTTAGCCTCTTTCTTTTCCATGAGATATTTAATAGCAGTGTGATTAGTGTGAATAGTTACTTTAGAATCAACAATATAAGGTCTGAACTTATCACAAGCAAATACAACTGCTAAGAATTCTTTTTCAGTGGTAGCATAATTTCTTTGAGCGTTGTCTGGGGTTTTACTAGCATATTGAATAACATTTAATTTCTTATCAACTCTTTGTCCTAGAACAGCACCTACAGCATAATCACTAGCATCACACATAATTTCAAAGGGTAAATTCCAATCAGGTGGCTGAACAATAGGTGTAGAAATCAATGCTTTCTTAAGTATTTCAAATGCTTCTACACAATCATCATCAAAAACAAATGGTATATATTTTTGTAATAAATTAGTAAGAGGCCGAGAAATTTTTGAGAAGTCCTTAATGAACCTCCTATAAAATCCGGCATGACCAAGGAAACTTCTTATACCTTTGATGTCCTTGGAACATGGCATCTTTTCAATAGCATCAACCTTGGCTTTATCAACTTCAATACCTCTTTCAAAAACTTTATGCCCCAAGACAATACCTTCATTGACCATAAAGTGGCACTTTTCCCAATTCAAGACAAGATTAGTTTCTTCGCATCTCTGCAAAACTCGATCAAGGTTGCTTAAGCAATCATCAAAAGAAGATCCATAGACGGAAAAGTCGTCCATGAAAACATCACAAATCTTTTCACAAAAGTCAAAGAATATAGCCATCATGCATCTTTGAAAGGTAGCAGGTGCATTACATAAACCAAAAGGCATACGTCTATAAGCAGAAGTACCAAAAGGGCATGTAAAAGTAGTCTTTGATTGATCTTTGGCTGACACAGGTATTTGAGAGAAACCAGAATAACCATCTAGAAAGCAAAAATGTGTATGTTTGGATAATCTTTCTAGCATTTGATCGATAAAAGGTAAGGGGTAATGATCCTTTTTAGTTTCCTTATTTAATTTGCGGAAATCAATTACCATCCTATAACCTATAATAATTCTTTGAGGAATCAATTCATCTTTATCATTAGGAACAACAGTAATACCTCCCTTCTTAGGGACACAATGGACAAGACTTACCCACTGACTATCAGCAATGGGATAGATTATACCTGCCTCAAGGAGCTTTAGTATTTCCTTTCTTACCATTCTTTCATTTCAGGATTCAGCCGTCGTTGATGATCATGAACTGGTTTAGCATCTTCTTCCAAATTAATTTTATGTTGACATAGAGTGGGACTAATGCCCTTAAGATCATCAAGAGTATACCCAATAGCAGCATGGTGCTTCTTCAGAGTTTTCAATAATCTCTCTTCCTCATGCTCTGAAAGGTTAGCACTAATAATAACAGGATATATCTTTTTCTCATCAAGATAAGCATATTTAAGAGTATCAGGTAACAGTTTAAGCTCAAACATGGGATCACTCTTGGGTGGAGGAGGATCCCCTAGGATTTCAATAGGTAAATTATTTTTCAGAATAGGTTCCTATTTAAAGAATACCTCATCTAATTCCCTTCTTTCATTCATAAACATATCATTTTCATGGTCTACCAATAATGTTCTAAAGGATCACTAGGAGGTACGGCAATAGAAGCAAGACCAATAATTTCATCCTTACTAGGTAATTCTTCTTCATGGTGTTGTCTACTAAATTTAGAGAAATTAAATTCATGAGTCATATCATCTAAACCGATAGTAACAACATCCCTTTTGTAATCTATGGTAGCATTAACAGTGTTCAAGAAGGGTCTACCAAATATAATGGGACAAAAGCTATCTTGTGGGGAACCAAGAACAACAAAATCAGCAGGACATTTAGTTTTCCCACACAATACTTCAACATCTCTAACAATTCCCATTGGTGAAATAGTATCTCTATTGGCAAGTTTAATTGTGACATCAATATCTTCCATCTCAGCAGGTGTGATATCATGCATAACTTCTTTGTATAAGGAATAAGGTATTGCACTAGCACTAGCACCCATATCACATAAGCCATGATAACAATGATCTCCTATTTTAACAGAAATAACAAGCATGCCCACCACAGGTCTAGGTTTATCTTTAGCACAGGGTTTAGCAATTCTAGTAGTTTCATCACAGAAATAAATAACATGCCCATCAATATAATCAGACAATAGATCTTTAACAATAGCAATATTAGGTTCAACCTTAACTCTCTCAGGAGGTGTATATGTTTTAATATTGCTTTTACAAACTACAGTTGAAGCTTTAGCATGATCCTTTATCCTAATAGGGAAAGGTGGTTTCTCAACATATGCAGTAGGAACAATAGGATCATTATAAGTGACAATCTTTTCTTAAACTTCAATAGGTGCAGCTACTTTTACTTCTATGGGAGGATGATATTTAAACCACTTCTCCTTGGGGAGATCAACATAAGTAGCAAAAGATTCACAGAAAGAAGCTACTATCTCAGAGTCAAGTCCATATTTAGTGCTAAATTTATGAAAAATATTGGTATCCATAAAAGATTTACACTACTGGAATCAGCTACTTTGCCATCTGCCAGCTCTTTGCCGTCTGCTAGCGGACGGCAAAGAAGCTCTTTGCCATCAGCTACCCAAAAGCTGACGGCAAAGAACTAGCTGATGGCAAAGACCTTCTTTGCCATCAGCCAGTTCTTTGCCGTCCGCTAGCGAACGGCAAAGATTCTTTGCCGTCGGCTAGCAGACGGCAAAGAGGGAGGGGGGGACCCACTGACGAGCTGGTTAAAAAAAACTTAACGCCCCCCTCTTTGCCGTCTGCCAGCAGACGGCAAAGAGCAAGTAAGCGGACGGCAAAGGGGGCGGACGGCAAACGTTTAGGTTACTAACGGCGCCCCACCCCGCCCATCTCTCTCTGTTCCCTCTCCTCCCCGACGACCACCGCCACCCGCCGCCTCCCCCGCCACCCACCGCGCTGCCCTCTTG